>NW_019154097.1:2782837-3191667 GCF_002288905.1 Enhydra lutris kenyoni | reverse complement strand
AGAGGGAGAAGCAGGTTCCCTGCTGAGCAAGGAGCCCGATGCGGGACTCGATCCCGAGACGCTGGGATCATGACCTGAGCTGAAGGCAGCCGCTTAACCAACTGAGCCACCCAGGCGTCCCTAAATAAATAAAATCTTTAAAAAAAAGTTTCTGCATGAACAAAAGCATAGCCCACAGCACTCTACTTCATAGATTTGCCATGAGACAATGAATTTAAAGAATTTAGCATGGTGCCTGGCACTCAAGTACCAACAAATAGGAATTATTAACATAATAGATGGATAAACAAATACATTAATAGATGATGACTGGATTAAAATGGTTGTACATATGCATGTACAAATGGAAATGAAGATATGAAAAGATATATGAAAGATGGAAGAAGGAAGAATAGACAGATAGACAAAGAAGAGTGGACATGGACCCATGGATGGGTGACAGAGAAGGTAGAAAAGTTTGGGTCTGCAGTTAGGTTTGTCACATCATGCTCTAGGGCTGGAAAAGGAAACAGAGGAGTGCTCCACAATTCATCTATTAGGGGAGGTCTCCTCCTCTGGTCTGTCTCTTGATCCTCTTATCAGGTAAGGAAAGCACTTGCTCCTCTTCCTCCTACCTAGTTTCCTTGTCTCTGTAAGCTGACCAGCCTCTCTCAGAAATTCTCTCTTCATTCCCACGATAGGGAAAGCACAGTAGAAGGGGCATTCTAGGCCAGATTCCCCTCAAGCTATTCCTCTGACTCAGCTCGGGGCATAGGAAAATGGGTCAACAGGGCAAAGGGTCAGTGCTGGCTGGGTCAGGAGGGTGAAGCCCTAGAGTCCTCAGATGTGAGATACAGGAATTGGATCTGCTTCCAGAAAACTTTCCCTTTAGCAAAACTTGTCTGAGGGAAGACCAGGTCTCAAATGACAGATGCATAGACACTGTGATGGGCCTAGGGAGACTTGTGAACCTGAGAAGGGAACTTCTCCAGGTTTTTTTTTTTTGCTTTTTAAAGACTTTATATTATTTGAGTGAGAGAGAGCATGCACGTGCACATGGGCAGGGGGGTAGGGGTTGGCATAGAAGCAGAGGCAGAGGCAGACCACCCACTGAGCAGGGAGCCCCACCCATCCAGACCTCCATTCCACGATCCCAGGATCATGACCTGAGCTGAAGGCACACACTTAACTGAACCACCCAGGTGCCTCACCTTCTCTAGTTTCATCTTGCTACTTTGTCATTGTTCTAGGAAATCTGGGGAACCAGCTGGCTCCCAATTTTCCCACTCCTCCCATCCCCCAGTATCTTTTTTTTCTTTTTTTTTTTTTTTTAGATTTTATTTATTTATTTGAAACACACAGAGAGAGAGAGTGCACGCACAAGCAGGGGGAGCAACAGGCAGAGGGAGAAGCAGGAAGCCTGACTCAGGACTTGATCCCAGGACTCTGGGACTGTGACCTGAGCCGAAGCAGATGCTTAACTGACTGAGCCACCTAAGTGCCCCCCATTCCCAAGTGTCTTAGAACCACAAAGAAGAGGTAAGTTGAGAAGCCTGGGAAGGGGAGATACTACTTACTCTGACCTCTAATCTGGAACCAAACCTTGAGACTGATTGTTCAAATTCCTCCAGGAGAGGACACTGTAAAGATTCCCCTAAGGGTGACAGTGCCAACAGCCCCCACACACATACCTTGCCTTGTACAAACTGCTGATTTACTAAGATTCTCAGAGGTAAAAGATAAAGAACGGGAAATGGGTGTGGGGAGGCTACTGAGGAGTTATGAAAGGAATAGAAGGTTCTTCTAGATATACAGTGGGTAAAATATTCAGTGGAGCCTGGGTGGCTCAGTTGGCTGGGCAACAGCCTTTGGCTCAGGTCACGATTCCAGGGTCTTGGGATCGAGTCCTGCATCAGGCTCCCTGCTCAGCGGGGAGTCTGCTTCTCCCTCTCCCATTCCTCCCCACCCCACAACCATCATGTGCTCTCTGGCTCTATCTCTGTCAAATAAATAAATAAAATCTTAAAAAAATATATTCAGTGGAAAGGTATTCTACCAACTCACATACTCCAACTCAGTTCACACACTAACCACTCTGCATCGTACTCCACAAGCTTAAGGGCACGGTCCCCAACACGTCTGCCCCTACTTGTGGGGTTCCCAGGTGATGTGCATTTCTGACCAACTGGCTATAAGCCCAGGGAGATCCCATGATCCCTCAGCTTCAATATTTCACTAGAATGACTCGTGAGAGTCGGGAGGGCTATATTTACAGTTTTTTGTAAAGAATATAAATCCGGAAGAGCCAAATGAAGATACACACAGGGCAAAGTCTGGGAAGGTCTCAAATACAGAGCTTCATGCTCTAAACCTCATGGGCACATCATCCTCCTGGCACATCAATGTGTCCACCAACCAGGAAGTTCTACAAGTTCTAGTGTCCAGGATTTTTATTGAAATTTCATTATGTAGGCATGACTGAATTGGCTGAACTCAATCTCCAGTGCCCCTCAAAGCCCCGACTCTTCAGTGACATGGTTGGTTTTTCTTGTGACCATCCCCCAGATGATCCTAAGTCATCCCATCTCTTAGCATAAACTCAGGTGTGACTATCCAAGGGGCTCATAAATAACAAAGATATTCCTATTACATGGGAAATTCAAAGATTTAAAATCTCCCTTTCAGAAATCAGAGACAAAGACCAGTCAAATTCTTTATTACACAACAGAAAGGAAGAAATTTTTGGATATATATAAAAAAAAAATGAAGGCTTCAGGAGGCCATAAACAAGACAGCAAGAGCCTCACATACACATCACAGAACCATCATGGATCCCTCCCCCTTACCGTCACTCTTCCACTCAATCTCTGCCATCCAGCCTCACGGTCTCACAAAGACTGCACACAAGCAGGACTCCTGCAATCCACACATTTGCTGCTTGCAAAGAGTCTATCCATCTGTCCATCTCTCCATCTTTCGTGGCCTCCTGCACAGCACCACTCCTCTTCTCAGCATACTGCTTTCTTGGTCTCCCCTGGGAAGGGGAAGGGGTAAAATGGTAAGATGAGGGGCAGAGGAGGGAACAGGGAGTCTGTGGAGGACACTGTGAGTTCAGGTCCGAGTGAGTCTCTGAACCTGAGAGTGTACACATGCCAAATGGGTGTGCCCTTGTGATTGCATTTTTGTGTACTGTCGGGTGTACCCGTGCACTGTGCACATTCATGTGCCATGTATACACAGACTTGTGTGGTGTGGGTGTGCCCATGACCCAGGTGTGCACCTGTGTGATACAGATGTGCCTGTGCCCCTGCTATTCCTTAATGTGTCAACAGCTGGATGGGTCCTGGGGCCTCTGGCTGCCCTTCTCTGTAGAGGGTCTATCTCCTTTAGCCTGGGCTTCCAGAGGAAGAGGAGGCTAGTGCACGTGGACGGAAAAGAAAGGAACACTAAAGCTATGGTGCAGCAGATAGGCATCCTGAATTCTATTCAGTGCTGTGGTCTTCCCATGTAAAAGTCCCTCAAACCCTAACCCTTACACCCACACCCCAGCTCTGAGTGATGCCAACAACTCCGAGGACGCTGTCTCTTGGTGAACCAATACCCGATTTCCAGGAACATTTCTGGTGCCTTTTTGTTCCTAGCTCCTTCTCAATGATGGCTGTAGGGTACTGCTGTCTTTGTGGGGGAGGCGGTGAAAATGAACCAGTCTCTTCCTCTTCCAATCACCTCCTCTGTCACCTGGGCTTCCACTCATCATTTTACTTCCCTTCTCCTTGCCAAGCTCCTCATCACAAGGAAGCCCCTGAAACAGGTTCCCAGATGCGGTCCTCAGTTTCTGCCCCTCACACCAGGGCCTGCCAGGAAGCTGGGTTCCAGGACTCTTCCATTCCTTCTTATTCCAGGTTCACTGCACTGAGAAAACACCACCTTTATGCCCCTCCAGACCAGTCCTGGGTGGACCGCATCATCTGGAGACTGCAGAAGAACTCTGCAAAGGCAACCCCAACCCTACCCAGCCCTGGCTTCTCCCTCACAGCCCCTGCTCAAGACCCCAACCCATGACCCTGCCTCTCCTTCCCGCCCTCTCCTTCCTGCCCTAGGAGCACCACCGTTGTTAACCCATGGCAGCCCCAGAGGGAGCCCTGTGTCCGAGTGAAGGGATGTGACTCACTGCAGTCCTGGGGAACCAAGGATCAGAAGGGAGGACCAGGCCTCCAGCAGCTCTGCACCAGACCTGACCCAGCAGAGACAGGGCCTGGAGTGTCAATGGGAGTGTGTGTGTGAGCAGGGGTGAGTGTGGCAGGAGCGCAGCTTCTTCTCCACACTCAGACAGCAATGCTTCCAGTAAAACCCAACTGGTACCCACGGACCTGTCTGCAATCTTATTTGTGGCCCAGGCAGGGGAAGAGATGTATGAGAGGGAGAAAAAAGGTGGGATGGGGGAAAAGAGTAGTGTACCCATTTGCCACACTTCAGCCTGAATGACTCTGGTCACTCCCCTACAGTCTAACCAGAAGGGTCTCTTCCTCCCTCCCCAGATGATCCTAAGTCATCCCATCTCTTAGCATAAACTCAGGTGTGACTATCCAAGGGGCTCATAAATAACAAAGACATTCCTATTACATGGGAAATTCAAAGAGAGAGCTATTCCCAACCTCCTACGCTTGGTTAATTGCGCTCTCTAGGTTCTACTGCAACACGCTCTATTGCCTCCAACCACTGTGCTATGTTTCCTGTAATATTCTGGCTGCTCTACTGCTATATACCCATTCCTAGCGTGATATATCCGCTGACCGAATGACTGACTGTAGGAACAAAAAATCAGAGGAAGATAAATTTTAGCTCAGAGAGGAAGGGCTGTGACCCCCTGGCCATTAAGTGACTTGGACAAAGCCACTCACACATCAAGTACTTCTGTAGTCTGCTTCATCTAAGCTGAGACCTCTCTGGAGACCTATTCCTTCTCAGACCACAGCCAAACAAGTGGCAGGGTAGAGGGCAGAGCAAGACGAGAGAAGACTGGGAAAACAGTACTGGATAGCGTCCCAAAGCTCTCATCTTGCTGCCTGGGGCTGAGGTCTCCAGGGAGAGAGTTCCACAATCTGATACTATCCCTGACAAAAGACAGTCCCACAATCCGTCCGCAACCTAGGTTATAGGGCCCGACTCCGCCCCTTTAGTGATAGAAGGACCCTGGCTCCACCTCCAGCGTGACACTTTAACTCCTCCTCCTCTAAAGAAACGCTCAGACTTCGCCCCTTCCGGGTAATAGGCAAACCCCACCCCTGGAGCGCGACGGAGTCCCTATGACGTAACGGTAACGGTCTGTTTCCGGGGTGGAGCCAGGGAGGGCGGGAGTTTAGGCTGCGCCGACCCCTCAGCCCCCCTTCAGGTGATGCCAGCCCCCGAAATCCTCACCTAGGGCCCCAAATATCCCAGGTCCATGACCGAAAAATCTTTCGTCCTGACCCCCTGGATGCCCCAGGCCCCCGCGGTGACCGACCTCCTAATTCCTTAACGTCTGATGCCTCCCAATTCTTCAGTCCCACCCTGTCCCAATGTGGCAATTGAGGCTTCCCGGGGGCACCTGCCTCAGATTATCTGAGAACAGGTCAGACTGGTCCCGAGAATGACAGAAGGGGACCTGGGGTTGGAGTATCCTTGATCCAATCATGCCGCTCCCCAGGAGACGTTCGGAGCCCAGGACATGTCGGGATTGAGGAGATACGAGGTGGCGCTGGAGGCGGAGGAGGAGTGAGTGGAGGCGGGTTCTGCGGAGGAGGAACCTAGCCGCTCCGGTGTTGGGGGAGGGCGCGAGTTCTCCGCGGGCGGGAGGCGTGGGGCCCCTCAGGGGGCGTGGGCTGCGGAGGGAACCGCCTCCAAAGGGCGGGGCGGAGCCTTCCAGGGGAGGGGTGAGGCGTCTGAACGGCGGAGTCCGTGGGGTCAGCCCCGCCCCGCCCGGCCCGGCCTTCTCTCTGCAGGATCTACTGGGGTTGCTTCTACTTTTTCCCCTGGCTGCGCATGTGGCGGAGGGACAGGAGGTGAGGGGGCTGCGACACCGCGGACCCGCCCGGGGCGTACGAGGCTCAGCCTCAGGAGGACGGATGGGGGGAATCCGGGAGTCCCCTCCCTGCCTCATGCCACTGTCGGGTTGCCCCACAGCTCGGCGCATCCCCGGGAGCAGAAGCTGGAGCCTCTACGAGGCCTGATGAGCTGTCTGTCAAGCGGCCTGGGCCCTGCCCCCCAGCGCTCGGGTCGCGGCCTCCCCCGCCGCACCCCCACCGCCACTGCCCAGCCAGCCGGTGCATTAAAGATTTAAACCGAAGCCACCGTGCTGCCCTCCTGACTCTGCCGCCGCTGCCGCCATTCGGGAGCCCCTCTACACGCCTGCTTTTCGTTACTGACAGGGCTTCCCTCCCTGATAGGGTGCCCTTCCATATCCTGGCCCCGGTTATTACTAAGGATCCCTTCTCAGTGTCAGGCCTCCCATTACTGTCACTGACTGCCCTGCGCCACCTAACCCCTCCCCCTCCCCACACACTTCACTGTAAATAGCCTATATGCTGGGAACTAAGTAGCCCTGTCCCCGTCTTCCTCCCAGCCTATCCCCACATTGATGTGTTCCACCTTCCTTCTAGACAGGGCTTGGCCAGGTGTCTTGGAGAATCTTCTTCTGAGAGTGAATCTAAACTACTGTAAGCCCAGAGTTGTAAGAGGTAGGCTGTGAGAGGAGGAGAGGATTCCTAGACGCTGACTCTCTCAGCCTGCCACAGGGGAGTGACTTTGGATGGTTGGGAGATCTTTCCTACAATTAATACAACTTCTGGCTCCCCCAGTGTTTCCCAGGTTAAAGATACTTGGCATCAGCTTACCTAGCAGTTCTTGCTCTATCCCTAGGAGAACCCAAAAGCCACAGCTCCCTGCCACCCCTGTCTTGTCACCTAGTTGACCTGAGACTCTCTAGCTCCTGAAGTGCTGAGGGTGAGGGACTCCTAGTGGGCCTGCTTTCAGTTAGGGAGGAGACGCAGCACCAGAAAAGGTACAGGGAAGATTAAGTTAAAAGAGACAGCCCAATTTATGGGGCAAAGCTAACTTTCAGCCTGGGGCTCCCCCCACCACAGCAGACTGTGGCTGGGGAGAAGACTTGGCCCTATCTTTGGAAGAGCCAAAGGGGAGAGATGGGTACATACCTGGAAGAATTCATTTCTTGTCTTCCCAGGTATCTGGACCGATTGGTCCAGGAAAGACCACAAAGTATGTGGCAGACAACCAGCTGGGATAAGTAAATGGTATCCCAAGAGCTGCATCCAAGCTCTGGGGCACAAGTCCAGACTGGACGGTGGGAGAGAGACTCCAAGACCTCTGGTACTAGCAGTTCAAGATGAGTGACCTCTGGGTTGTGGCCACCTTCAAGAACGGACTCAGGTTCCTGAGCCATTTCCTCAGAATGTCTACATCAAGAACCCTGTCAAAAGTGGAGTGCCCTGTCCAGCCCTGGGCCGACACCTCACCAGGACACTGTCAGAATTCCTGAGTATCCACAAGACAAACTCCAGGAAAGGGCCTTCAGGCCTCACGCTGGACAGGAAGGAGGAGAAGCTCGAGTTGGTCAGCATGGGACAGGAACTAGTTCTTACTCTTGGAACGGATGGTCCCTCCCACTTGTTTCAGCAGCCCTGCAGCAGCAAGATGCCCGGGATAGGTTTGCATCCCTATCCCGGGAGAAGGCCTGTCCCTTAGAGGAGAGCTGGCCGCAGAGCAGAAGGCTGCAGAAGGCACCCTTACAACAACCAGATAAGGTCTGGATTACTAGGTTATGACTCAGTTTATGTTTCAAAAAGAAAGCAGGAGTTGAGGATTGAAATCCCCAGACCAGGAGTGGGAAATTCAAGGTGCCAGAGGCACTAAACTTAGCAGCTTGTCCCCACCACAGGCAATCCCTGGCTTCCTGGAAAGGACAAGAGGAGGAGGAGGACTTTTGCTTTAGGGGGTAAGGGGAAGAAGGGAGTGGGGGCTGGAAATGCAATTAGGAGACAAGAGACA
The DNA here is from genome assembly GCF_002288905.1 of Enhydra lutris kenyoni. Classification (NCBI taxonomy): domain Eukaryota; kingdom Metazoa; phylum Chordata; class Mammalia; order Carnivora; family Mustelidae; genus Enhydra; species Enhydra lutris. The sequence goes on along the minus strand of NW_019154097.1, from coordinate 3,183,645 downwards.
GGAAGGAGAGAAGTTAGGGTTTTAGCAAGATGATGGGATGCAAAATGTATAAGGGTTGGGGGGGGGGTGTGTTACTGGATCTGGGTGGGCAGCAGGGAGAGGCTGGAATTTGAATAGAACAAAAGAGAAGTAATTGAGCTCTTGAGTCTGATGTCTCAATAAGCCAGGACTGAGTCTGGAACCCCCAGGCCCCTGCTGGCAAGAGGCTGCTATTTCTGGGACAGGACCAGGCAAAAATAGGAAGGTAAGATTTCTTGGGTCTTTTTCTTGTTTGACAGCAGCAACCTGGCACCAAAGAACTTTATCTTCTCTTATCTTTCCGCCTTATCCACCCCATCCTTCCGCCCTGTCTCATCTCCCTGGGTAAAGCAGCCCTCACCTCAGCATCCCAAAGGTACCCCAGTAGCACCCAGCTCCTCACTCTGGATGTGACTGTCCTAGCCAAGACTCATCCTCAGCCAGCAGAGCTTGCTTTAAGGATCCATACCCATCAATTTTTCCTGATAAGACAGGCAGGCTAGGGCAGGAAGGAGAGAGGGGAAGATGAAGGCAAGTTGGTGCTGGCCTGCCCTCTGCTCCCACCCCACCCACAATCCCTATGAGAATTTGTGTGTGATTGAATGATTGTGAAGACACAACTATGTGGGAGTAGGACTTCAAGTAGAACTGGGGCTATGTGATTCTGTCTCTGGACATAAGGTTGACTGAGTGATTGAGGTGTGACTGTGACTGTGGGTTTGTGAGTGTGAATGTCGATTCCTGGACATGTGGATACTTAGGTGCCCTTACTCAGTCACTGTACCATCAGTCTTCATATCAGGCACTACCCCTCTCTCCAGCTTCTCTGTCCAGGGCTTAGAAGCCAAGCGAAATGGCAGTCCTGGAAGAGGAAGGGGTCTGTGGCAATTAGGGCCCAGGAATGTCACAGGATGAGCAATACATCTTCATCTGCCTCTGACTCACCTGGTGCCCCAGGTAAAAGGCACCAGATAAAAGGTAGGGGAGAAGGAGGAGGAGAGAGAGAAGTACCCAGGCTGAGCAGCATGAAGGGGCCCTCATCCACAAGCAGCCTCCTGCTGCTGCTGCTGTTGCTGCTGAGCCCAGACCCTGGAGCAGGTGAGCGCTTGGGGGGTCTAGAAGGGCATTTCCTCAGAATGCCTCTGGGTGAATGGGATGGAGGGAAAGGGACCAAGGAAGTCCATCCTCCAGGGGTCTGATGGAAGGGTTTTGGGTCAGGAGCCCTCTGAACACATGGCCCCATTGTCCCCTAGCACTGCCACTGCCAACCAGCATTACCTGCTGTACTCAGCTCTACCGCCAGCCACTCTCGAACAAGCTACTGAGGAGGGTCATCCGGGTGGAAGTACAGGAAGCTGATGGGGACTGTCACCTCCAGGCCTTCGTGTGAGCTCTGACCCTCTCCCTTATACAGACCCCTGACCTCAGTCCCATCCCCTGATGCTGATCCCAACCCCAACCCCAACTGCTAATTCTGATGCTGACTCGGGTTTTCATCTAGCCTTTGCCCTAACCCCTGGACTCTAACCTCATTGCCAAGCTATGACTATGGCTTTGCACCTTTCCTTTCCCAGGCTTTACCTGTCTCGACGCAGTGTCTGCATCCACCCTCAGAACCGCAGCCTGGCTCGGTGGTTCGAGCGCCAAGGGAGGAGGCTCCGGGGGACTCTGCCTAACCTGAATTTGGGGCTGATAGGGAAAATGGGCCAGGGCCCCCAGGAGCTGGAACAATAAAGCAGCACTGGACAACAGTCTCTGACTGTGGTTTCCAAATTCTGTGCATTCTCCTGTGGGCCCTGAATCTGAAGCTGGGAGACGTGTTAATAAACAGAAGAACCTCCTCGTTCTCTTTATTCACATCGTCACAAACCCCTCCAGGGGCAAGGCCAAGTGCCAAGGAGCCACAGATACTCCCCAGGCACCTACATGCATACATTGAGAGAAAACATGTTCCCTACCTCACATACACATGGGCACACATGGACACAAACACACATCTACACACATTCCTCAGGTGGACCTCCAGCTCTGAGATGAAATGAGAGGTCCAGGCACCTTTCAGTTGGCAAGTCTGGAACAAAGTCTGACAGAACTGGGTTCCAAACAGAACCTCCAGCTGAGACCACTCCCCGCCCTCCTGCCTCCATGGGGATCTACTATCCTGCCTGGGTTCTATCTGTCCATCCACACCAGCAAGACAGAGTTATAGGTGGAATCAGCTGAAGCCCTCCTGGGTCATCTACAGGTTTGGGGCTCCTAGAAGAAGCAGGAGGCAAATCAAGGAAGATAAAAGGACTAGATTTTGGCCCAGACACCCTGAAAATGAGGGAGGGGATGAAGGTCTGAGCCCACCACCAAGAATGAGTAGGGGAACCCAGCTCTGAACCCCAACACCCTGAAGATGAAGTGTTCCTAGTTCTGGACCCAGATACATTGAGAATAAGGGAGGGGACCCAGCTCTGATCTAAGACACCCCAGAATAAAAGACAGATATCCAGTTCTTAGCTTAACACCCTGAAAATGAGGGGGGCCCAATCGAAGAACCCAAATACCATGTGAGGGAAGGAAGAGACCCAACTCTGAGCCCAAGGACTTAAGAATGAAAGGTCCATCCCTGAGCTCAGACTTCGTATGAATGAGGTGACCCAACTCTGATTGCCAACACCCTTAAAGTGACAAGAGCATCCGGCTATTAATCCAGACACTCAAAATGAGGGTACACACCTCTGAGTCCAAACCTCCTAGATGACCTACTCACCTGGAATCTTGTCTACTGGAATCACTGGAGCCAAGAACCCAGGCTTTTGGGGTCCATCCTTCCCATCTGGTCTCAGTCTCAGCCTGGAGCACAAAAAGGTAGTGGGCATCTTTGTCTCCTCCAAAACAGTGTATAAATACAAGGTCAGGAGAGAAATCAGTGCAAATAATGAAGTGGGGGTTGGAGGGAGAAGGGGGGAGTTGTTCCAGAATCAGAGAGTTTCCCTAGGAAATCATGAAGGGTGGGAACGTGTGTGGTCTGTGGGTATCAGAACATCTGTGTGGGATCCAAATTTGAGGGACCACTGGCAGTTACTTACCAGAGCCCCAGTGCCAGGGCCCCAGCTGCCAGTCCCAGGAAAGAGAAGATTCCCAAAGATGCCAACACTGCTACCTGCTCCAGCGGGTCTCTGTGGTCTGAGCGGGGAGGGTCACAGGCCACAGTTAGCGAGGCTGCCTGACCGAACCCTTTTTCTCCAGGGCTTTCCCATCCTACACAACCTTTGTTCACCTGCCCAAGCTTACCAAGTGGCTGTGGGTCTGGCAGGAGGGAGGGCCTGGGGGGAGTGGGGCTGTCTGCCTGAGGCTCTTTCTCCAGGGGCTTCTGTAGCTGTCCCTCAGCTGGCATCTCCTTCAGCAAAGGCCCTGAAGGGAGGCGAGACCTGAAGAGAACTCTCCACACAGGGTGGTGGTGGAAGACAGGTTCTGCGAGGGGAGGCCAGGGCCTGGCTTGGACACGGGGGGAGTCCAGGAGGTGGAAGCCGAAAGGGTAGAGCCAGCTTCTGAGGACCTAACGGAGGTGGAGGCTGAGGGGCAGGGCTTAAACTGGGGCAGGGCTGAGAAGAGCCAAGGCTGAAGACTGGGACCTCAATTGGCACTGGCAGGGCATGTGCGTGTAGCCCACTTGCACACCAATCCAGCTGACAGATGCTGCGGGACGGGCTTGGTGCCCGTGCCCTGGGCTCAGTCTCTCACCAGTGCTCGGAGTTCCCCAGGCCTCAGGACTCCAAGCACTCCATGTGCCAGCGTCCAGAAAGTCCCGGGCACTGACTCGTACAGCGTGGGGCAGCCCAGCCACGGCGTCCGTGATCACCTCCTCCAATCCAGCTGGCTCCACCTGGGAATGAAGATGGCTCCTCGGCCAGTTATCTAGGTTGTTAATGCCAAGCCTATCTCCCCCCAGCCTTAGTTAGCAAAGAGCACCCCTTCCTCCCAGTTCCATCCCTGTCAGACTGGGGGAGCTGTCTGGGCCTCACGTGGGGTGGCTGGTGGCGTCAGGTGTACACCAAGTATGTGGAAGATGAAAGTGCATAGTGGCTACACAGGCAGCCTGCCTGGGTTCAAATCCTTGCTGTAGCACTTACTGAGTGACCTTTGGCCACTCTGTGCCTTGGTTTCTTCATTTATAAAATAGCGGAGAATATACCCGAGTAAGATAATGCATACTAAATGTGTAGTATGGTGCCTGGCGGGCAGGTAGCGACCAATAAATACTGGGCATTATCTGAAGCCGCTGCTCCCCAGACTTGCTGCCAGCCAATCTTTAATATCTTCAGAGGTGGAAATTCACTACTGTCCTCATCTGAATATATGAATGTTTGTATAAGAATGTGCCTCTGGGTGAAAGGCACTCCTTTTTCTAGAAAAGTCATTTGCAAAAAGCCACTCCTGTCCTCCCACAGATGGGCTGGCATCAGAGTTACAGCCCACACAGGGCAGAGACTGGGCCTTTCGCACCCAGCGGCAACCCCAGCACCCAGCACAAAGGATCACCCAGGGACAGTACTCTACTGGGAGAGGTGACAGGGCTCTGGTGACCTGCCAGTACGTCACGTAGAATAGCCAGGGACATGAAACCAGAGGCAGAAGCCATAGCCCCAGACTGGGATACATTCCAGGCCTCACCGTGGACCAGGCCGGATGCTGCACTGGACGGTACTGCAGTCGGAACTTGAGCAGAAAGTGGGGCTGGCGGGGCCAAGAGGCAGGGTATGTCCAGCTGGCATGCAGGCGGCGGGGGTAGCCAGGAACTGACTCTACCCGAAGCCCCTGGGGTGGGTCAGGGCGCACTGAGGGTAGTGGAGACACAAAGTCAGGACAGGACAAAGGCATATACCCACCAAGGGAAGGTGGGTATATGCCTAAAGTTACCTGAAGGAGGCATTTCCAAGGGGTTTGGGGAAATCTTAAGCTTGATCATCCTCTGGGCTCAGGACCTGTCTGTTATCCTTGTTATAAAATGAGCTGGGGCGCCTGGGTGGCTCAGCCAGTTGGGCGTCCTACTCTTAGTTTCGGCTCCGGTCAGGATCTCAGGGTTATGGGATTGGGCCCACGTCAGGCTCCATACTCAGCATGGGGTCTGTTGTCTCTCTCTAGCTCTTAGCTAGAGCTTTAGTTCCCCCTCCCACATACGGATCAAAAGGAAAGAGGGGCCAGCAAGGGCTTACACTGGGCAGGGAGGACACAAGGCATGGCTGCCTTTAGCACAGGGCCTGGAACCAGAGGCAGTCTGGGGTTAGGAACCCAGGAAGAACTTGTGCACTAGAAGCCAGGAGGGGCTAGGGGTAGCAACCTCTAGAGGCTGAGGTAACCCTGCCTCCTGGGCTGATCTCTTCGGCTTCTTAGTCTCCACAGTAGCTACCTGTGTGCTAAAATGGGGTCTCCATTAGGAGGGAACTGTTTGGGAGCTCTGGCAGGTGGAGGTTCGGTGTTGGGGTTTCTGTGCCCTGAAGTCCATCTGGGGTCTCTGAGGCGCAGCGGAAATGGGTACTCACAGATGCTCTGCAAGCTCACATCCAGCAGGCGTGTGCTGGCCCCCAGCGGGTTCACCTCAGTCACATTTATTCGGTACTGGCTCCAGAACTCTGCCCCATGGACTACACAACGGGCAGCCCCTGGAGGATCCTGTGGGCATGGCCAGGGCCCTGTGGATGGATTCATCCTAGGAGGGACGATGTGGTTGTGGGCTTTGGAAATGCTCATTAGGGGATCCAGCTGGAGTCCCCAACCTCTCCTTTATGTCCTACCTCACGCCATCAGCTCCTGGTACGGTCTTCTTCCTGGCAGGAAGGGGACCATCTGAGGTCAGGAAGGAAAAGAGGATCCTTCCTCCCTCTAAGGCCTTCTGCCTCCCATGCACACCCAAATGTATAGGCTTACACACCCAATCATGCACACACCTGTAGGAGGTGAGGTAGCGGGTGGGTAAACCGCTGACCTGACTGGGACTCCAAGTGCAAGAGAAGTTCTCATAGTCAGCTGCTTGGCAGGAGACAACAGGGCGGGCTGGGGGGTCTAGAGGCAGAAGGTGCAACTGGAGTCTGAGAAGTCCCCAGGTCCTTCCCATCCTAGAGGGCCTACTCAGGGCCTGGATGCCCTCAACAGCCCCTTGCCTCATCGCGGCCACCCAATACTCCCTCCCCAACTCACAGCCCAGCTGTAGGGTCACAATTCCCCCAAGTGCACCATCCAGGGTCCGGCAGATGTAGGTGCCTTCGTCGGTGCTGTCTGCCCGGGCCAAGACCAGTTCATGCCCTAGCCCAGAGTCAGGTCCCTGGAGCAGTCTCGTCTCCCCGTCCCGAAACCAGGACACCGGGGCCCTGGGGGTGAGACGAGGTGATGATAGAGGGAAGATTTAAAATGTTAACCTAAGCCATAGCTCTCCACTGGCTTCTCACTGCGCTTGCAATAAAACCCTTTTAGGTCCTTTAAATCCAGGGGCTTACAAAGCCCCTGGTGATCTAGCCCTTGCCTTCCTTTCCTTCTTCAGCTCCTCCCTCTCGCCCCCTCACCCACTACACTCCAGACACATTGGTCTTCTTTCTGTTCAAGAGTATTGAACTCATTCACACCTCAGGGCATTTGCACTAGCTATTCCCTCAGTCAGGAATGCCTAACATGTGCATGGCTGCCTCTTTCTTGACCTTCAGAAATTAGCTTCAATGTCACCTCCTCAGAGAAGCCTTCCCTTATTACCAATAAAAAGTAACCAATCAGAGGCGCCTGGGTGGCTCAGTGGGTTAAGCCTCTGCCTTCTGCTCAGGTCATGATCTTGGGGTCCTGGGATCGAGCCCCGCATCGGGCTCTCTGCTCGGCAGGGAGTCTACTTCCTCCCCTCTCTCTGCCTGCCTCTCTGCCTACTTGTGATCTCTCTCTCTCTGTCAAATAAATAATAAAATCTTAAAAAAAAAAAAAAAAGAAGAAGAAGAAGAAGTAACCGATCAGATATCCTCTTTCACATCACTTTCTTCTGATTTTCTGCCCTGCAGGTACCACTCCCTAGCAAGATTTATATTTGCTGGGGTGCCTGGGTGGCTCAGTGGGTTAAAGCCTCTGCCTTCGGCTCAGGTCATGATCCCGCGGTCCTGGGATTGAGCCCCACATCGGGCTCTCTGCTCAGCAGGGAGCCTGCTTCCTCCTCTTTCTCTGCCCGCCTCTCTGCCCACTTGTGTTCTCTCTCTGTCAAATAAATAAATAAAATCTTAAAAAAAAAAAAAAAGATTTATATTTGCTTATTATCTGTCTGGCCTACTAGAATCTAACCTCTACATAGGCAGGCATCTTGCCAGGCATGTGCGCTGCTAGAGCCCAGAGCCTAGAACAGACCAGGGACTGAGCAGGTGCTCAATACATGCTGGTTCAAATTTTCCATTGAATAAGGATGGTCTGAGGGTTAGGATAGCTAAAGAGATGAGGATTAAAGACACGGGGCAAGGATGGGAGGGGCATGAGGACTGGACAGAGTCAAGAAAGGGTCATGACTGTCAGCCCGGTGGGCAGGGGTGGGGGACTTACCCAGCAGTCACTCCAGGGCAACACAGTGTCATGGGCCTGCCAGCCTGCCCATACTGGACCCCTGTGGAGGGCATTTCTGAGGAAAGGCTCTTCCTGTCCCTCTCTCCCATCCCAGCCCCCTCTTAGTGAGCACACGGGGTAAACAGCAGACTTTTAAGCCTGGGTGGGGTCACTGGCTCAAAGCATCATGTTATAATCTAGAGACAGAGGTCAGAAGACAGGGCAGAGAAGGAATATTGCCTGGCTGGATGTCAGGGGTTGGGGGTCACAGACTAGGCAAGGAAAGGGTTCACAGGGAGGGTGGCAAGTCATAAGTCAGAGTTGGAGGCATACAGCAGGATTCTTCTTACCTGGGGGGCCCCAGGCCTCGGGACAGGGGGAGGCGGCAGACACCAGGGCTACAGCCAAGGCAAGCAGGACCCTGCTCAACCCTGAGCAGCTGCTGCTCATCTGTGGAGAGAGAGGCAGGGTCAGCAATCCCCCATGCCCAGATGTGAGGCTAAAGCCTGCCTCCTCTTCTAAACTGGGAACTTCTAGGAAGAAAACTGGTCCCAAATGGGATGAGGATATTAGAAAACAGCAAGGGATCTGATCTAAGGTCCCCCTTTCCACCATACACCCATACACATACATGCAAACACACAACACACACACACACACACACACACACACACACACACACACACACACACCCTCCATCTCAGTCCTGGGCCTAAGGCCCAGAACAAAAGCCGGAGGCGACAGACTGTGCCAGAAGTACCCCCCACACACACACCACCCTTGGCGCCCACCCCTGGCACCAAGTGCTGGCACCAGCTCAGTCACTCCCATTAACTCCTCCAACCCAGCTGTTGGGAATTCCAGTGTCTACCCCCACCTGGCCCAGGGCGACTCACTGCCTCTGGTCAACCTGAGAAAGCCTTTATCAAACTTGGGTGGGGGTGCTGTCGTGGTAGGTCTGAGCCCACGCTGTCTTCCTACCACGAGGCCTAGCCCTACTTTGGCTGCCAGGCCTCTTCTCTCCTGAGCCCAGCTCCTTAGGCCACTCATCTGGGCCTGACTCTGGAATCTTGTTGGTCCCAAGCCTGTGAGGCTGGATGGGGCTGGGGAGCAGGCTGAGGCTGCAGAGTTAAGCAGATCCAGATGCCTTGGCTGCTGCCAGAGGCTGGAGGTGGGCAAGGAGCCAGGAGATGGAGACAGGGTGTCGGGGAGGGGAGAGAAGGCTGAGGAGTGAGAAGCCTGCAGGGAAGGGGCCTGGGGTGGAGGCTACAGGACCAAAAGATGCTCCGACATCAAAACCAGGAGGTGGTGGGGTTCAGGGACGCAAGGGCTGGGCTAGGGCAGAGGGAACTAGAAAAGCAAGGGAGGTGTATGATAACCACTGCCCGTGGGAGTGCTGGGAGAGAGGGATTCTGGATGGGAGAAGAGGAGGATGAGAAAGGCAGTGGGGAAGTGGCCATGGGCACAGGAGGAGCACATAGGGAGAGGGCCCAGGCAAGCAAGGGCTCCAAAAGAGGAAGAGCACTGAGCCCTCTCAAGCAGAGCAGAACAAGGGCCTCCACATGTCTGTGTATCAGTCTGAATGTGTCTAGTGGCTCACACTCCCCCCCCCACCCCGACCCCAGCCACATTCACCCTGCTCAGCCCCGCCCTACCTCGGTGATCCCAGTAGCTGACTGTCCATGGCCTCCAGGACTTCCTCCCACCAGCTACAGCACCCGTCTCAGCTCCACTCAGTTCTGGGACCCCAGAATCATCCCCTCCTTCCCCTTCCCTCCTCCGCCCCTCTGGGCCCTAGAGCTCAGCCGCCCTGAGTGAGGCCCCCACCTCCCTCATTCCTCCTCCCTCCTCCCCTTTTGCCCCCCCCTCCCACCCGAGGCCCTGGGAAGGGAAGAGGCCTCCCCCCAGTCTGGAAAGGAAGCCACAGGCACAGCTAGGGCCAGCAAGAGGGAAAGGAGGGCTGCTTATGTCCCTGTCAGGGAGAGATTCCCTATGTTTTCACCCAGCCACATTCATGCGTGGACTCAACTAGGCGCAGTCAACAAAAAGACACTCCCTTGAACACACAACGGCATAACCAAATGAAAAATCAGACACAGACTCCTGCCCCCACTCTTTTCACTCCCCAGCAAATATTTCCTTGGGGCATAGCTAGCTGTTTTTTGAGGGAAAGGGAGGCCCCAGGTTGGGAGGTATAAAGAAAACCCAGAGTCCAGTCCCTCTGCCCCTGGACGTTCCAGCCATTTCTCACCTCCCCCTCCATTCTTTGGGCCCCAGCACCAGGAAATGCCTTTGGTCCCTTGGTGCCAGATACACAAGACCCACACTTACCTTCAGACACACACTCTCAGATATAGCCACTCACAGTCACATGGACACACTCAGACACCCTCACTCAGACTCATACCCATACCCTCACACACAGACACACAGACACTTAGCACTCTGCCCCGGGATGGGGACGCAGCACTCCCTAAAAGCAAATCCTCATGATGGTTTCAGCCCCTCTTTCAGGGAGCTCTTAGCATGGCAGATCCCACATCTCATCACCATTCAGGCCTCCATGTACCCAAAGAGACAAAGGTGAGCAGGGGAGCTAGGCACAGGGGTACAGAGACAGAGAGAGAGAGACAGAGATGCAGAGGACTTGAGAGGCAGATACACAAGAGATACCTGGGCAGACAAAACTGTGAGGAGGAGACACAGATGACTGACAGCTCTAGAAAGACAATAGTAAGGAGAGAAAAAGAAATAAAAGGAAACTGAGACAGGGAAACAGAAAATAAGCAGTAGACCAATGAGAGGGATTCCAGGGCACAGAAAGGAAGGGAAGATAAGTGTGCTGGCGTGGGTCTGTCTTTGCTGGGTGTTAAGCAGATAGGTCAGTCCCACTGACTAATGAAGTTGGTCCCCACGATACAACACAGCTCCACTCTCTCGCAGCACACAGGACACACACATAATACACGGTCTGACACAGGACACACACATACTACAAGTCTCCCTCTCGCTCTGCTACTGCTCAAGTCACACAATGCACACATAAACCCAGCCACCCACTCTCACATAGTCTTAAACCCCACAGAGACCTTCCCCAAACCCATTCCCCATGCGGTGACAGGCCCTCTCACACACCAACACACAACCCAGTCTCTCACCAAAAACTGCACATGGACAGAACACATAATCCCACACTCTCACAGCCGCATGCACACTCGACCACACGCGCACTGACACACGCAGTCATGTAACTGACAGCTGCACCAAGCGGTACTCAGTTACAGGTCCACACGCTGACATCGTCACACACAGCCTAAGAGTCACACGCACACACTGACAGTCCGTCAGCCGGTCCAGGCCCTTCAGATTGTTCACTACCCTGCCCCGCCCTCTCCTGGCAGGCCTTCCCCGGGGACTCCCGCCGCCCCCACCACTCCCCCCCGCCCCCGCCCGCCAGCCAGCCAGCCAAGGCCTCACCTTCTGCGGCCTCCGCCGCCCGCGCCCTCCGCCCTCGCCCTCTGCCCCGGCCTCTGCTCCCTCCCGCCCTGGGGCCCCAGCAGAGGGGGCGGCTCCGCCCAGGCACCAATGGAAGGACAGGGGTAAAAAGGGAGGGGGTCTGGGCCCATTGGAGCCTCCAACTGCCAATCACCTCCACCCCACCTCTACCGGACACTTCCTGTCCCGTCCGGGACTGAGGAGACTGCTGGGGGACAGAGTGTGGAGCTGAATTCCTGGGTCCTCGCTTACAGCACTGCCCTGCTGGGACAGCAGGACTGGAAGTTTTCAGGCCCCTCCTCCTTCCAGCAGTCCAAAAACAAAGCCACAAGTTCAGTGGCTCGGGAGCCATTGGGCAGGTGACTGGAGAAGCTGAAGGTGCCCCAGACTCCAGATAAGGAGGACTTGAGATAAGGAGGACTTCTGTGGGGCAATGGTTCTCAAACTTTGCTGGACCTTGTGGTTTTAAAACTGGCAAGCCACACTCCAAACCAATTAAATCCGAATCTCTGGAAACTGGCCTTGGCATCGGTGTTGAAAACTCCCAAATGATTCCAAAATGCAGCCAAATCAAGGGTGTAGGATCAGGTGTTTGTAGGTGTATGCCTTAAGAAACCAGCCACCCCCATTCAGGGTTCACATCTACTCCCCAGTCACTGGGTCTCAAGGGAGATGTGTACCATGTCTGTCTGAGCTCCCTCCAGACGCTCCAAGTCCCAGGCCCTACCCCTCCAAGGTCTCAAGGAAAAAAAAAAAAAAAACCTGGACTAGAAGGCAGGCAGCCAAGGTACTCCCGGGTCAAGTCATCACTGCCTAGCCTTGGCATGACAGCCCTCCCGAACTCAAGTTACCTTGAGAGAAGAACTAAGATGAAAAGCCTCAGGCCATCCTTGCATTGTTCACAAGCCCTATCCTCACCTAAAAGTTTGGAGGGCACTAGGTGGCATCAGGTCTTCTGGGTCGCATGCCCTATTATTGCCACACACTCATATAATCTTACCAAGGCAACACGTGCAGAGGGGAGGGAGCAGACTCAAGGGTCCCTTCTTCCCAGGCTGGGGCTCCTAACTCTGACAGGCCCTTTCCTGCCAAAGCTGTTTTCTTGCTTTCCTTCCCCTGCAATCATGGGGGCCCATGGGCAATACAAGTGGGCAGAGCCTGCCCATATACGCTGCACGTGAAAGTCTAGACAAGTCAAGGACACAAAGCCATGTGCATGTTCCCTACCCACCTCTTCAGCCCCTGTGGGCTGGAGCAGGACCAAGCTGCAGCCACTCACAAAGCCAGGGTTCTGGCCAGCAGCCCAGTGTCTGGCCACTGACCACTGGGACCAGGATCCTGTTCACCAGCTCCCCACCAAAGCCTCAGGCCTAGGCCTAATGAGCTGATGTATCATCCTAGGGGTGGTGGTGAAGGGGGCTCTGGGCTTCCCAAAGCCTTAGCCACAGACAAGAACTCGGGATTTTTTTTTTTTTAAGATTTTATTTATTTATTTGACAGAGAGAGATCACAAGTAGACAGAGAGGCAGGCAGAGAGAGGGAGGGAAGCAGGCTCCCTGCTGAGCAGAGAGCCCGATGCGGGACCCGATCCCAGGAACCCGAAACCATGACCTGAGCCGAAGGCAGCGGCTTAACCCACTGAGCCACCCAGGCGCCCGAAGAACTCAGGATTTTAAACATTTCTTGAAACTATGATGCCTTTGTTACTCCAGAAATACAAGAATCTATAGGGCAGATATAGCACTGAGTCTTCATTTGGGTTGAGATTTGGGGTGGAATTTTTGTACTCTAAGTTTTTGAGTATCAGCAGGCAAAAGTAAAGTTGTGGCTGGTGCTGTGCCATCGGCCTTTAACCCAGATCCCTGAGGATTATAGTTCATACTCCTCTGTCATTAGAATATGTGATTAAAGTTTGAGAAACACAGTTTAGTTTTATTGATTCCACATCTTCCCAATCCCAGTCCCTGGTTCCCTCAAGCAGAAGGCCCTGTGGTCAGCGTGGTTAGGCGATGGTTGCTGTCTCCCTATCCTTCTGCCCCAGGCAGTAATGAACCTCGGGAAGTGTCCTTAGTCTCTCTGCAGCCTGGAAGGAACAGGGGACAATCAGGGAGGATAAGGGCTGCCCAGAATGCTGGTGTGGAGTCGTATGAGCGGAACAGTAGTAACGACTGCCTAGGAGACACTGGGGGGAAGGCTTGTAGGACCAGGAGGCTGGTGATAAGGACTGCCAGAATAACCAGAAGTAGAGCTGAGCAGCTTGAGTCCTTAGGAATGCCTAGGTTATGAGGTTTTCAGGGTCATGATTGTTAGGCTCCCTTGGAGAAATGGAAGAGAAAAGGATCCCAAGAACCCAGGGTGCTCTGAAATCTGACCTGCTCGGGAGTGAGGTCCCTCTGGGCCTGGGCAAGCATTTCATAGCCAACCATGAATTTCCGGATGGTGGCAGAGCGCAGGAGTGGAGGGTAGTAATGAGCATGCAGCTGCCAGTGATCCCAGTTGGCTCCAGCCTCTGATCCCGTGGGAGCTCCTAACAGGAAGAAGAGAAAACTGAAGAGCCCATTTTTAATTCTTCCGCCTAGCCCCTACCCCCAAACCAGGTTGGGTACCTGAAAAGTACATCTCCCAGCATTCCTTGCCAGTAAGTAGACAAGGCATTGGAAAACACTGGGAAATAGTTTCACCAAATCTGTTGTTCCACTTTCGGTCCCAGCATCCCTGCTCAGGACACTTCCCCCCAAAAGTATTTCAAAGCCTGCTGGGAGCTACAGTCCACTAATCTCGGCCTCAGGACCTCAGACATTGGGGCTAGGTATGGATGCTCAAAGTCTTACCGTGCCAGCCCATGGAGTAGGGAAAGGACGTCTCAAAAAGGTTGTCATACTTGGTCAAGAGCTTCTTCATGATAGAGGCTAGATCTGGAATCAGAGCCTGACTCTCAGCTAGGGCCAAGATGTTGGCCCTACCAGAGCCATCCCCAACCTGAACGTGGCCCCTGGGTCAGTTGGGAGACTCACCATCACGCTCAGCAGGGGTCAGCTCAGGCAGGCGCCGCACATGCCTACGGGGCAGCAGCAGTGTCTGGTAGGGCCACACTGCCCAAAAGGGGACCAGTACCAACCAGTGCTCACTGGTTAAGACCAAACGTTCCTGGGCAGACCGAGTGGAGATGAAGTCATCAAAGTGGGGGAGAGGTGAGACAGGGGAGAGGTTGTCAGCAAATAGGAGAAGAAAAAACGTACTCAGAATCTGATGGCTTCTCGCCACCTCCACCACTACCACCCAATTTAAGCCACCATCCTCTTTCCTTTAGATTACTACTATGGCTTCCCATCAAGTCTCCTGCTATTTCCCTTCTGCCCTTCTCCTTCACAGACCTTTCTCTTCTGGAGTGAGATTAGGGGTTCCTTGGGAAAACAGGGTCTGGGTTTTTCCCACCTTTCTGAGCAGCTCCTGGTGGCCATATTCCATTAGCAGGGGCTCTCCACGTTGACTCTGATAGGCCCGCTGAGTTCGCTCCTCACGCTGGGCAATATCCGGCAGAAAACTACTGGCCCACACCTGTCAAGGGACAGGAGAAGAGAAGAGCTGGCAGATCCTTCACCCCCAAGCCTCCACATTACTTAGTCTGTCCCTCCAGTTCCCTTCCCCACAATACTGCCTTGGACTCAGCCCAGAAATCCACTGGAGCCCCTGACACACTTACCTGGCAGTGGGGATGGGGGTTGGAACAACCCATCATAGCTCCTTTGTTTTCAAAGATCTATCAGGTAGAGGTAGGGAGCTTTAGAAGTCAGAGAGACAACAAATCAGCTCTCCCGACCACACCCTTTGAGAACAGGAATACCGCTTCCCAGCACCAAAGCTGTGTCACCCCCTCCCTGCCCATCCAAGGGAGGGGGCAACCTCACAGACCTGCACCCAAGGATACCGGGCTCCCAGCTCCTCTGTCACTGAGGCCCATGCATCAATGACAGTGCGGATCTCAGGCACCGACATGAGTGGTAGTGTTACATCCGACCAGGGGTGGAAGCACATGACCTTACTAGGTAGCGTGGGAGAAGAAATGAGAGAGATATGGGGCTTAGCTGTTTCTAAAAGCAGAGCCCAACCCTAGCGCTCAGTCGAAGCCCTGGGTTGGAGAGGAAATCCATAGTTACCAAACTCCTCGAGCAGCCTCTGCTTGGAAAAGGGGATGATCACTGGGTCCTGAGGTAAAAGGGTGTCGGGTGTCGGTCTGCAACAGAAGTCCCCCAAGAGGTCCAGCCTCTCTTCCCCACCCTCCCCCCGGCCCAACAGCAGCTATAGCCAGGTTACCTGGATTGGGGGCATCAGGCTGCAATGCTGGGAAGTCGTTGTCAAACACAAAGGTGCCGTCATAGTAGGGATTCACCTACTGACAAGGTTTTGGTAGAAATATTTGCTGCTCCCTACCCACAAGTCACGTGGGCTTCGGGGCTGGACAGGCTACAAGGGGGTGTGGAAGATGGGCTGTGGGGTCAAAGACTTGGTGGGACCTAACACAGAAAGAGGTCTACTCCCTTGTGGGTGAGGGGCAGCTCTAAGAGGGAGCTACTACTCCTGGTCCGGTTGCAGAAGTAGGTTCTAAAGGCTTACCTCTCCATTGGCCCGTGTGGCCCCGGGACACAGAGGGTTGTGGGGGTCATGGCGGGGAACTGTAGTCAGGAGAGGGGGCTCTACTTGCCCCTGCCAGGGCCGCTTCATGCGGTGCGCTGACACCAGCACCCACTCATCTTGAAGCGGGTTGTAGCGGATATGCTGATGTTCTGGGGACAGAGAGACAAGATCAGTCGGCAAAACTCTCTGACCCTCTCTGCCCTGGGTCTCACCCACCAGCAGGCCCAACCTCAGAAGCACCCTCTCAGCCCTGTCCGGCTCAGGAGCCAATGGCCCGGGCTTGAGCCTTCCCAGCTTCCATTAGCCTGGGACCACAACTCAGTCGCGCCCGCTTGGCGGGTGGGCGCGCCAACCTGGGGGGGAAGGGACGATAACTTTCTAAGCAAAGGGAGGGCTCGGCTCCGCGTTCCAGCGAGTCCCAGACGCCCTGCAGTTACCGCTAGCCCGGAAGGTGGTGGCGATGCCGTCTGCTTCTGACGCCTGCTGGCGCTGCTCAGGAATTGATCCGCCGCGCGACATTAGACCACTTGTGTGGGTGGGGATCGTCTGGAACTGTACAGAGCCGACTCTCACCCACCTCCGGGTCTACCCCGCCCCGCCCCGATGACTGGCCAGTAGCCAGCACGTGACTGCCAAAGGGCCCGCCCGCGCACCCGCCCAATAGCGAGCGGGACTCAGGAAAGCCTAGCACTTTGGAGGGGCGGCTTTGGTCATCCCAGTACACCCCTGGGCCAAGTCACTACCTTAGAAGACTCTCTGTAAAAGCCACGTATTGCAGATCCCTCAGCTCCATGACATTTACAAGATTTCTTTGCTGCATGCAGTGGTCCATTCGGTCATTCATTTAGCAAATATTTACTGAATATTTGTGTGCCAGGCCCCTAGCCTAGGCTCCATGTGGGGCAAAGGGATGCCCCTGCACCAGTCAGGTATGGTCTCTGCTCTCCCGCAGCTTACAGTCTAGGGCCAAGTAGGGGTATAACCCTGGATCCATAGCTACCTCACTTACTTGCTCAATATCTTTGGTGGAGGAGAAGCAAAATGGTAGGGGGTTGAGGGTGGGAGTGATCTGCTTTAGCTGAACCCTGGCCTCCAGTTAGTACCTGGAGGAATGGATAGCTCTCCAAAATCACACCCCACCCCGTCCAGGCAGGAGAAACAGGTTTGGGGAAAAATGGCTAAGTAACCATACTCTCTCTCAGATGCTCATGCCGAAAGCACAAGAAGTAAGCAGTGTAAGAGGGCTATAAGAAATCTGGAAGTGGGGCGCCTGGGTGGCCCAATGGTTTAAAGCCTCTGCCTTCGAATGGGTCATGGTCCTGGGGTCCTGAGATCTACCCCTGATTTTGGGCTCTCTGCTCAGCGGGGAGCCTGCTTCCCCCTCTCCCTCTGCCTGCCTCTCTGCCTACTTGTGATCTCTGTCTGTGAAATAAATTAAAAAAAAAAAATCTTAAAGAAAGAAAGAGAGAGAGAGAGAGAGAGAAAGAAAGAAAGAAAGAAAGAAAGAAGGAAAGAAATAAATCTGGAAGTAAATGGGGCACCAGAGTGGCTTAGTCCACTAGGCTCTGCCTTTGGCTCAGGTCCTGATCCCAGGGTCTTGGGATCAAGCCCTGCATTGGGCTTCCTGCTCAGCGAGAGTCTGCTTCTCCTGCTCCCTCTCGCTCCCCTTGCTTGTGCTCTCTGTCAAATAGTAATTAAAATCTTTTTTTAAAGAGAGAAAGAAAAGAAAGCACACCTTCTTATTTAAAAAAAAAACAAAAGAGGGACGCCTCGGTGGCTCAGTTGGTTAAGCCACTGCCTTTGGCTCAGGTCATGATCCCAGGGTCCTGGGATGGAGTCCCACATCAGGCTCCTTGCTCAGCAGGGAACCTTCTTCTTTCTCTGCCTCTGCCTGGCACTCTGCCAGCTTGTGCGTGCGCTCGCGCGTGTGCGCTCTCTCTCTCTCACAAATAAATAAATAAATCAAATCTTTAAAAATATAAAATAAATTAAAAAAAAAGAAGAAGAAGAAAAGAAAAGAAAAATCATGAAAGTGTGAAGAAGACCCCATGGCCAGTAGCTCCAGCCACCACCTAGGTGGGATCAGGGGTGTTTCCTTTACACTAGGTTAAAATCCAAATTAATTCCTCCCCTGACACTTTTAAAAAGACATCTAAATATTGTTTCAACCTCCTCCATATTCCACAGTGAAGAACAGAAGCCTAAGGTCAGCCAGAGGATTAGTGGCCTAGCTAAGATTTGAACCCAGGTTTCCAAGCTCTTCTCATTGCTCTAAAATGCCTCTGAGATTTCAGTGAGACTCAAGACAGAAACCTAGTGAGCTAGGAACCCCACAGTAGCAGGGAGGCCCCTTCCCCCAACCCAGGCCAGGCCAACCCGGTGTTTTGCAGCTCAGATGCAAAAACTGGGTCTTTGGTCATTGACCTAATCTCTGCCCTAGGTCCTCAGACTGGAATCTAAAGAGGCTACTAGGTAGGGGGCAGGGAACTGAGAAATGAGGCTTTTACATATACCACTGGCTTTTCATTCTTTGGAGTGGAGGTGAGGGGAGCTGAGATAGAAGATTTGTTTTCCACCTCTCTCAGCCATCTTTGTTGTTGGGAGTGACTAGATTTTGGAGGCAGCCCCATTTTCCCAAGAACACCAGTGCTTTGGTGCCAGTTCTTGGATTGTGATGATGTAGTTTTGAATGTAGGTGAGGTCCAGAGCCCATGGCCAAGAAGGAATTTTTAAGATGTCTTTGGTGCAAAAAGATGATTTTCTTAAAGCAAAGGGACAGGACCCTGGACAGAAACAGGGGCTGCACCAGAGTTGTGAGGAGTGGTTGATTATAGACTTGGGAGTTGGGGTAAGGAAAAAGGGTTTTTTTGTTTTTGTTTTCTCAAAGATTTTATTTATTTATTCATTTGACAGAGAGAGACACAGTGAGAGAGGGAACACAAGCAGAGTGAGTGGCAGAGGGAGAAGCAGGGCTCCTGCAGAGCAGGGAGTCCAATGTGGGGCTCAACCCCAGAACCCTGGGATTATGAACCGAGCCAAAGGCAGACGCTTGATGACTGAGCCACCCAGGTGCGGGGGAAAAAAGAGGTTTTTAAGAAACTTTCATATGATAAAGAGGACCTTCTAGAGATTGGAGGCCCTGTCCTCTAGTAAAGCATTAACCTGAAGACAGTTGGGAGCTTCGTTCTGGAAGTTGGGTTATTGATAAGAATGTTTTTTTCTTGCAAATATCACTAAAACATTTGTAAATTGAGGGAGGCTGCTGTCTAGTTGGACTGTGATCTCTGTAAGTTAAGCATTTGTTTTTCCTTTCCTTAGCTTTCCAGCAGCCAGCAGGGCCTGAGGAATGTCACACTTGTCCCACCTGTGTCACATTGCCCCCTGTGTGGGGGGAAGGGGCTTGCTTGTGGTGTCAGCTTGTGCTTTGTCCTTGCTTGCCTTCTGCTCCCTCATCAATGCCAGCTAACTCCTCACCCCCTTCAGAAACATCTCTTCAGGAACATTTCCAAACTTCTCTTCTGTCTCCCCAAGATCACTTTTTGGGGGAAGAGTACAATGGTTGAGATGGGGCCTACAGAGCCCTTCTCCTCCAAGATCTCTTCTACAATGTTGTTAAAAAGAACACTATAGGGGCACCCGGGTGGCTCAGTGGGTTAAGCCACTGCCTTCGGCTCAGGTCATGATCCCAGGGTCCTAGGATCAAGTCCCCCATCGGACTCTCTGCTCAGCAGGGAGCCTGCTTCCCCCCTCTCTCTCTGTCTGCCTCTCTGCCTGCTTGTGATCTCTCTCTCTGTGTCAAGTAAATAAATAAAATCTTAAAAAAAAAAAAAACACTATAGGCCCAAACTGACGTCACATAGGACAAGTTTTCAAACAGGGGTTTAATGCCTCATTCAACTGTGGTTTCAACTTCCCCAGAAATGTAGTCTTCCTGGTCAACCAGAATTTTCCGATTAGCACCAATGATTCCCTACCTGGGCCCTCTCCCGCAAAGGAAGACAAGGTAATCTGCATAATAAGAGTCCCTGCTTTTCCCCTTAAGGCAAAAGGAACAGGCCTGGACCAATCCTTTTCTCTTTCAAATCTTCTTGTCCCAGACTTCTTCCTTAAAAAAAAAACAAACTTCCACTTCTGGGGTACCTTAACTGTCTGACTCTTGATTCTGGCTCAGGTCGCAAGGTCTATCTTGAGATAGAGCCGTGAGTCAGCACCCCACTCAGCCCGGAGTCTGCTGGAAATTCTCTCCCTCTTCCTCTGCCCCTCCCCATTCTGTGCACAGGGGCATGCTCTCCCTCTCTCTCAAAATAAATATTTTTAATCTTTAAAAAAAAATTATTTATTTATTTATTTGGCAAGAGACAGCAAGAGAGAGAACACAAGCAGGGGGAGTGGGAGAGGGAGAAGCAGGCTTCCTGGCGAGCAGGAAGCCCGATGCAGGGCTTGATCCCAGGACCCTGGGATCATGACCTGAGCCGAAAGCAGATGCTCAACAACTGAGCTATCCAAGCACTCCTCAAAATAAATAAATCTTTAAGAAATAAAAATAAAACCTTCCATTTTATATACCTCCTCCTCGGAGCTCCCTTCTACTTGCTAGATGGGGTGCCGCCTGATTCATGAATTGTTTAAGAAAGCCAATTAGGTCTTCAGATTTACTTGGTTGAATTTTGTTTTGTAATATCTAAATATGGCTGTGACTAATTTTTTTATAAAACAGTTTGTGCTAGAGAAGCCTTCTGAAAGACCAGGGAAACTGCAGACCTAAACAGTCCCAGAGAGTTCTGCCTAAACAGGGGCGCAGAGGCCAGATTTTGGGGTTAGCCCCTGGTCCTCAGGGTTCTTAAGAGAATGGTCAGCTCAGGAGTGTCACAGAAGCCAGAGCCAATACAAAAAATGTTTCCACCATAGGGGTGCCTGGGTAGCTCAGTGGGTTAAAGCCTCTGCCTTCGTCTCGGGTCATGATCCTGGGGTCCTGGGATCGAGCCCCACATAGGGCTCTGTTGAGTCCATGGTCAAAGGAGTGAGACTGATACAAAGTGAAGGTCAAGCAAAGCTTTATTTCGCGCCAAGCATCGAGAATCAAACTGAGCAGCCAGGGCCGTCTCTTGCAAAGAGGCGACCTCTCTCTGTCTTACAGACTAGCTTTTAAGGGCAAAGGCCATGTGGTTGGGCCTGGCCATGCACAGGTGGCCAATGAGATTGTAACACACAGGGAAAGCTGCACAGTCACGCCAGGTCACACATAAGTGACCAATTGAATTACAATTTACCCTATAGTAGATATTTGAACTAGCCTATCACCTTGGTCAGAATTGGTACCCAAAAGGTGCCCAAAAAGGCGGGGCCCATACTCCTTGGTAGCTAGGGAGACAGTATGTGCCCCCACTGATTGAATACCTCCACCTGGCCTGACCCACCCTTGTATTTGGGCTTTGTTACCTGGGACTGCTTTCGGGGACTTGTTTTTAAGTAGGTCCCCTGGGGAGAGAGGGGGCAGGGACAGTTTAAGATTTACTGCATAAACAACAAAATCACTGTTTAACCGGATGGCATCGCTCTGGCTAAATAGTCCCTTACAGCTCTCTGCTCAGTGGGAGCCTGCTTCCTCCTCTCTCTCTCTCTGCCTGCCTCTCTGCCTACATGATCTCTATCTGTCAAATAAAGAAATAAGTAATCTTTTAAAAAAAATCTTTTAAAAAAACGTTTCCACCATCATGCAGTCTCCTCTAGATAATCCCTTCTTTACCTTAACCTTCTTGGCCAAGTTTCTCAAAAAATAGTCCATCTTCCCAGCCTTTACTCTTACCTGTACAATACACTGTAACATGTCTAGTGGTCTGTATTAGATTAAGTAATCTTAGCTGCTATAGCAAATGACACCCCACCCCCCAAACTCAGTGGCTGAGCAACACAGTCCATTGTGGGGGGATAGGGAAAGCAGCATTCAGAATTCGCCACTACTTAATTCTCTGTAATTAAGATAATAAATGAGAAAAGAATGAAAATGTAAAGAATTTCACAGGTTTTAGGAGCCAGATCTGAAAGTGGCATACATGGTTTCTGGCTATACTTCATTGGCCAGAACACAATCGTATGGCCTCATCAACTACAGAGTGTACTGTGGAATGTAATCTGACTGCCCAAGAGCAAAAGGAAATAGATTTGTGAATGTATATCATCATCTGTGCTACATGTCCCTACTAAGAAACCTACTGACCATTTCCCATCATTTTATCGGAACTCTCAACTACATTTGTGTTGACCCTTCATTCCATCACAATCATGTATGATGCTATGCTCTTCCAGTTCTCTTCACCTTTGTGTTTTATTTATAAAACAAACACGTATGTCACCACTTGCCAGGCACTAACTGCTTTATAAATATTAAGTCATTTAAACTTCATCACAATGAAGGTATGTACTATGAGGTAGGTATTTTTATTCATCCTATTTCACAGATGAGAAAACTGAGTCACAGGGTTTAAATAACTTACCCAAGATCACACAACTAGTAGGTGGCCAGAGCCAGGCTTATTAACCCAGTCCAGCTCCAGTCCAGTCTCTTTTCTTTCTTTTCTTCTTTTTTTTTTTTTTAAGATTTATGTATTTGACAGAGATCACAAGTAGGCAGAGAGACAGGCAGAGAGTGGGGGAAGCAGGCTTCCTGCCAAACAGGGAGCCTGAGGCAGCGATGGATCCCAGGACCCTGAGATCATGACCTGAGCCAAAGGCAGAGGCTTAACACACCGAGCCATCCAGGCGCCCCTACCAGAGTTTCTTTCTTAATCACTGCACTTTGCTGCCTTTTTTCTCCTTTGCTCCTCTTCCTTTATCATTTCCCTCCCTGTAACCCTGTTTGTTTACAATGCCCTCCTGTCACATTTTGTGCTTCAAAACAAAGAATGAATCGTAGGCTCCAAAAAACCCCCATGCTGTCTCTTCACGGTGTCTTTGTTCTTGGAATAGGCCTCATTCGTAGAATGCCTTCCCCATTTCCCTTAAATACATAGCTCAGGCGTCACCGCCTCCGGAAAGCCTTCCGTAACATTCCCAGGCAAAAGCGCCTTCTCCTACTTTCTGTGCTAGCAAAGGTGACAATCACAAGTCCCAGGAGGCTCTACTTCCGGGCTCGCCTTACTCACCTGGGAGCCCAAACAGGCCAGTCCATTCTGAGTGTCACTGCCACCTAGCCCCACCCACACCTGGTTTGGCACTCGAAGCGACCCCGCCTGTAGACCCTAAACGCCGCGGCTGGGACGGCTTAGCCTCGCCCCTTCGCATCACGCGCGAGGCTCCGCCCCACCCCTTCGCGCTCCCCGCTTCCCGAGAAGAAATGGTTCAAGCCGAGGGGCGGTACCCGGGTGCCCGGACTGTTCTGATTGGCCAAGGCAAGCCGTACCACGGCGGTGGCGGGGGAACGGTAGTGGACTGCGCTCCGCAGGTTTGGAGGAAGTGGGAGTCACAGCTCCAGGCCTCAGGTCGGTCCTTCGCTTCTCTGTGCCAGGCCGCCCGCCGGGATGCAGTGGGCACTGGGCCGGCGGTGGGTGTGGGCCGCGCTGCTCCTGGCTGCCGCGGCTGTGCTGGCCCAGGTGGTCCGGCTCTGGCTGGGCACGCAAAGCTTCGTCTTCCAGCACGAAGAGATCGCGCAGCTGGCCAGGCAGTACGCGGGTGAGCCGACGGATGACCGGGCGAGTGAGCGGGTGGAGGGCAGGGGCCTGGGGAGGCCCGAGCTGAGCTGAGAGTTTCAGAAGCGCCTTTCCAGTTCGGAGTGGTTCTGGCTCTGACTCTGTTGTTCCTCTGACCCCGCCAGGGCTGGACCACGAGCTGGCCTTCTCTCGGCTGATCGTGGAACTACGGCGGCTGCACCCAGGCCACGTGTTGCCCGACGAGGAGCTGCAGTGGGTGTTCGTAAACGCGGGCGGTTGGATGGGCGCCATGTGCCTTTTGCACGCCTCACTGTCCGAGTACGTGCTGCTCTTCGGCACCGCCCTAGGCTCTCGCGGCCACTCGGGTCAGTGCTGGCGGCGGACCGAACTGGGAGGCTGGGGCTGTGCAGGGGCTCATGCCTTCCTTTCTGATGTTTGGCCACGCCATGTATTGGTGCTGATACCCTGATCTTCGGTGTCCATCTGATTGTCCCTCAGGACGCTATTGGGCTGAGATCTCGGACACCATCATCTCTGGCACCTTCCACCAGTGGAGAGAGGGCACTACCAAAAGTGAGGTCTTCTACCCAGGTGGGTAGGGGGGCTCTGTCATGTGGGTTCGTTCGTTCTGGGGTGCCCATAGTTGGAGGAGAGCCATATCATGGAAGGGGGTTGGGTTGGGGGCTCTTCTCTGGTTCCCTTACCGCCCGCCGGTACGCCACAGGTCCTCGATTGAAGCAGGTCCAAGTGCCCCTGTTGCTTCCCACTGTCAAAAGGAAACAGAACATAACAGCTTCCTGTTAAGACACTGTTCTGTTCATCCAACATTCCAGCAGTTGTTGGGGAGACAGCTGGGTAATCAGATATGTTCTCATACCTCCAAAGACAAGACAGATTATTGTCGTCTTTGTTTCTGTGGTTAAAACATTTTACATAAAAAGTAGAGCTTTGGACTTCTATATAAGTTTGAGGTTGAGTGTTAACAGGCATGACACATGACAGCGGCATTTCTCAGAAAGCCACACGAGTCTTATTATCACTCCCTCCCTATCTAACAGGCCCAGCCCAAGTTTAGCTAAATTTCTGCCTGACATGAGTGAGGTTTGGGAATGCAGACTTCCAGGACTCCCATACAGTGGCCCATGGCCTGGTGAGGTGGCCCTCCCTGGCTTCCCCCCAAAGAGGACGCGAGCCAGGTGATGGCACAGAGGAAAACTTAGGAGTGGCTATCTTGGCTTCTTACTCTTCCAGATGGGCGACAAGGCCAGTGAGGTAAGGCCTTTTCCTTCCCTGAAGCTCCTGCTCTGTTCCCTGCCCCTAGATAGCCCGTGGGCTACGGAGGTGGCAGCAATGGAAGGACAGGGCTAGGCTTCTTATGTGCATGCTCCCTGTTCCCCAGGAGAGACCGTGGTGCATGGGCCTGGTGAGGCAACGGCTGTGGAATGGGGGCCAAACACATGGATGGTGGAGTATGGTCGGGGTGTCATCCCATCCACCCTGGCCTTCGCGCTGGCTGACACGATCTTCAGCACCCAGGACTTCCTCACACTCTTCTATACTCTTCGCGCCTATGCCCGGGGCCTCCGGCTTGAGTTTACCACCTACCTCTTCGGCCAGGACCCCTGACCAGCCAGGCCTGAAGGAGGACCTGTGGATAGAAAGGAGCGGGCAGGCCTGCATACATCCTCTTTCTGGAGCTCACGTGAAAAGACAGGGACATATTCACAACATGCAACTATTCCAGTTCCTGGTGTACGAGCAGGGACATACATGCTTATACAAACAAACATAGACTCATGGGAACGTATGGGTCATACATGCAGATACAGTCCCATGTGTACAGCAGCATCATGCATTCACACCTGCCCAGAGAGGGAGCCCCACATATACCCAGGGGGCCAGTCATATTCAGACACACATACTATAGGCTTGACTCAATAACTCAGGCCTTTCAGAGCTTCCCTGCCAGCAGTCAGGGCTCTGGAATTAGGGATGGGTGTGGGTATTACACTCTTGTCTGGGCCTGACCCCTCAATCCAGCAGCAGTTGAGGGGGGAGGAAGATGAAGAGTTGCCTGTGGTGGCCCCCATCATCTCCCTGTCCTCACCATATGCCTTACCCCCATTCTCTTCCCCTGCTATGCAAGTGCTCTTGTGGCCTGTCCCCCACTCTCCCAGCAACCAAGTCAACTGGGGAACCGTAAGAATGGAGAATGCTGAGGTCAGGGTCCTCTTATCCTGAAAGACCCTGTCCCCAACCCCATTCATCCCTCAGGAATATGATGGGGAGGCTGGCCTCAGCTCAGGACCCACTGCTGGGCAGGGGACCTAGAGAGGTTAGCCTAGGTCCAGGGAGCCATCCCTTGCCTAGAGAAGGCCTGCATACATAATGCCCCCCATCACAGCTTTCAGACACTGCCTTTGGTGCACTGTCTGTCCATCTGTCTCTGTTAATAAAGACCTGTTGAACAGTTTCACTTCTTCGTGTGTCTCAGCAGCAGGAAAACCTGATAATGTGAAGAAATTAAGGGCTGGGTGAGATAGTGTGTGTCTTGTTCTTGCCTTAACCTCTGCCTGTACCATTCTAGAAATAGTCCTGGGACTTCAACCCTGGATGGCCACTGGGTGGCAGTGTATACCCACTTTTGAGCTGAAGGAGGCAAAATCATTTTTCTGTTTTCAAGGACAGTAATGCCCACCCAGAGTAGGAGTTCTTCCTCTCCAGTCTTTCTTTTCTAGGACACCTGACTTTGTAGAAGCCCCCAGGGGTGGAGAGCAAGAATACTACCTGGTGGTTTCCGAGGTGTCCTGGTGCTAGGGTGGGGCAAAAGAGGTGCCTAAGGTGCTGTCACTCCCAGGTACACCACCTTTGACCTCTTAAATTTTGCACTGTGGCATCTGGCTGGCCTCACCTTCCTCCTGGCCTTGTTCTGAGGTTGAGTAAGAGCCAGGCTACTGTCACTTCTTACACCTCCTGCTATATTAAGAAGAGAAGGAAACTGGTTATAAAAATACACAATTTTTAAAAAGATTTTATTTGAGATGGAGAGTGAGCACTAGTGGTGGGGAGGGTCAGAGAGAGGGAAAAGCAGACTCCCCACTGAGCACAGAGCCTGAAATGGGGCTTGATCCCAGGACCTTGAGATACAACCTGAGCCCAAGGAAGACGCTTAACCAACTGAGCCACCCAGGTGCCCCCAAAATACTCCATTTTTATATACAAACTTAACATTATATACAATTTTTTGAGAGAGCAGCAAGCAAAGGGAGAAGTAGAGTCCCCACTGAGCAAGGAGCCCAGTGTTGGACTAGATCTAAGACTCTGGAATTATGAGCTGAAGACAAGACACCCAACTGACCCACTCAGGCATCCCCAAACAACATTCTAATGAACAACAACACAAAAGACTACATGTAAAACCACTTGGAAACTATCAAAAGTTTCGGTTTGTACCTCAGTGAATGTGAGGCCCAGGCAAGACGGCCATTCTCACTACCACAACCATGTTGGCTGTGACAGGTCTTGGCTGGGGCTTCTCCACTGGGTTGCAAAGCCATTCCTCTAAGGATTTCTCCATCCTGTAACCCAGCTCTGCCTCAGCTCAGAGACCACGTCTATCAGGAATGCCCTAGCTCCGCTTGTCCTCTTTCCTCTTTTCCACATGGGGCTAGGCTCCCAGACTCCTCCCTATCTGAGTTGCAAGGTCCAATGGGTATTTCTTAACTTTCATTTGATGTAGTTAATTCCTCATAAAACACTCAAGTTTCCTTTTCTCCGTAAAATTTTAAAAATTTTTAATACTCCTCCCTTTAAGAGGTGAAGACTAATTCCCTTCCCCTTGAATATGGCCTGGACTTAGTTATGTAATTTTAACAAATACATGTCAGAAGTGACTGTGATTTCCAGGATTAGCCCATAAAAAAGCATTGCTGCCTCTTTAGTCTCTCTTGGGTCAATCTGGGGGAACCAACTCCATGTTAGGAAGACACTGAGGCACAAGGCCCTGTCCTCTGGAGAGGTCCATCAGGGAGAACAGCTTCCCACCAACAGCCATGTGAGTGAGCCATCCTGGAGGTGGATCCTCCAATTCCAGTCTAGCCTTCATGGAGCTGTAGCTACAGCCAGCATTTGCACTACAACCTCATGAGAAGTGAGCCAGAACCACCCAGCTACGCCACTCAAATTCCTGATCCACTGAATTGTGAAAATGTTGTTTTAAGCTTGCCAAGTTTAAGTGTAGTTTGTTACAATGTAATGGGTAGCATGTATCCTTCCCTTTCTATTCCCCTCAACCCAGATTTATTTTTCCCCATTTTAATTATTGCCATCTGATATACTGTGTATTTCCCCCAATGGAATTATACCATTATGTTTTATTTATTCCATGTCCAACAGCATCTAGTATAAAGGTGCTCAGTAAATATGTGTTGGATGAATGGAGGTCTATGTCTATCTGTCTGTCTTTGTCTCTGTGAGGTGGTTTAGGATCAGATGGGAGTTCAGTGAGGGTGTAAGAGACAGCCTCTCCTCTTTACAGATGAAGAGAGAGATAATGCTTATTGCTTACTCTCAGCCCTTCTCAGTTGTAGCCCTCCTGGCCCAGACCCCAAGGACAGGTTTACTATGCTTGATTGAAGATTGATTTCCTTCCTTTTGGGAGTAGTTGCCCAATCCCTTGCCCCTGTCCTCCTCCACCCTCTGCAAAGCAGTCTCCAAACTCTCAGAAATGGAATTTCCCTAAGCCAGTTTCTATCTTTCCAAGAAAATCTTAACCATCTTTCTCTCCAGGTACCCCCTCTTCTCAGAGCAGGGGTTTGGGTATGGGGTAGGGTTTAAGGGGAGCAGGGTGGGCACAGGAGCTCTTCAGAGCTCTACCCTCTGTCCTCATTCCCCAGGAGCCCCTAGGACATGTCTGCCAGCTTCTGCACCTTCAGATTCTCCCCTCTGGGTCCGGAAGAGGGAGCAGGACTCTTCAGGAGAACTCACACCACACAAAGCTATGGGGGAGCAGGCATCAGTACTGAAGGCAGTTGGATCACCAAGGCTGCTTCTTGGGAGGTTAGGGTTGTCTGGCTGTCAGGTCTGAAATGTAAGCAGGAGGACACTGGAGTGAGCTAAAGGTGTGAGCAGTACTGAGTTTCAGTATGACCAGGGATGGGTCAAAGAGAACAAGGACTTAGTGCTGCAGTGGAATCTGGGCAAGGGACAAGGGTGGAGGTTAGAGGACAAGAAGAGTGGCGAGGTGGGGCGCCTGGGTGGCTCACTGGGTTAAGCCTCTGCCTTCAACTCAGGTCATGATCTCAGGGTGCAGGGATTGAGCCCCACATGGGGCTCTCTGCTCAGTGGGGAGCCTGCTTCCCCCTCTCTCTGCCTACCTCTCTGCCTACTTGTGATCTCTCTCTGTGTGTCAAATAAATAAATAAAATCTTTCAAAAAAAAAGAAGAAGAAGAAGAAGAAGAAGAAGAAGAAGAAGAAGAAGAAGAAGCCCTGCAAGGTGTTACTGAGCACAAGAAGAGAAGTGAGAAGAGCTAGTGATCCAGGCCAGGACAAGCTGGGTCTGAGAGGAGGGGAGGGGAGGGGAGGGGAGGGGAGGGGAGGGGAGGCAAAGTCACACCTGGATTTCTGCCTCCTGGAGGAATCTTGGCCCTGAGAACAGTGTGCCTCACTGGGTGTGAAGTCAGAGGATGGTCCCTGGTGCTGGCTCTGACATAGCTGAGTTTCATACTCAAACCAGGTGTCAAACCAACAGATACAAGTTGTTCACTCACACACTTGGAATCATTTCTGGATGGCTGTCATGCTTGTGGTAGTTCCATCCCATTGGGCACAGGAAGAAACTGGAGAAGTTATGAGGGTGCCTAGGAAAGGGAGGGGGTATCCAAGCTTCTCAGAGGAAAAATCAAATCATGGCCTGCCACTCAGCACCCCCAAATAAGATAAAGAATCTCAGCCTCTGGGGGATCACTGGGGGTAGAGTGGGCCTGGAACAGTTGGCTGAAGGGGTCTGGAAATAGAAACTGTGGAGTCACACACAAAATGGTTGAGGAAGCATGTGAAAATTGGCAAAATGATAAGAATGACAGTTGAAATGTGGGATGGATACCAGAGGTTCATAATACTATTCACTCTCCTTGGGTATATGTTTGAAAATGTCCATAACAGAAGATTACAAAAGCTTTAAAACAAAACAACAACAAAGTGTGAATGTATCTGCGTGTGGCGTTTGTAGCCTGCTGATGTGGGTGCTGAAGCAGTTCAGGGACCTCTGCGTGTCAGTGCAGATGTGTGCCTTCACCACCGTGGGCACGGACTGCGCAAGCTGCAGCGTGCCTGCGGTTGGGGACAGCGCTTGGGCAGGGCAGGAGGAAGCTTTTGCTCTATGCAGGCCCTCCACATTCACCTAGCATCTTGCGGATTGAGTCTCCCTCATGATCACAACCTGCCCAGGCCACTGGTGCTGTAATGTCCATGTAACCAGATATGTGAGACAGGGCGGCTATGTGCCTGAACTTGTGACAGGGTGTGAACACGGTTATCTGTGTGTGAATGCCAGGCACTGAGTGTGGATTTGGGGGGCACGACTTGGTGTGACGGGGCCCTGGTCCAGAGTCCAATGGTGTTAGAATCCTCACTCTCCTTTGAACGGTCCCCGGCAGCTCTCCAGCGCCCCCTCCCCCTCTTCTGATAGTATGTAGGGGGAAACACCTGTTGGGGGGCTGGGATCGGCAGAGGCCCCCGGGGCCTCTCCCCCGGCGCCCCCGCCCGCCCTGCCCCTGTCGGGTCCCGCCCCCGCAGCCGCGCCGGCAGAGCCGCTAGTGAGCGCACCGCGGCCAGAGGAGCGCACGGCGGCAGGAGCGCACGGCGGGCGACCCCGCTCAGGGAAGCGAGCCGAGCAAGTGGCTGCCCGAGAGGCGGGCGGAGCAGAGGGAGCGCCGTGGAGACGCCGGGGGCACCGGGCCGCGCCAGGCTGGTGAGTGCGCCGCGGGCCGTGGGGAGCCAGAGAGCGGGCGTCGAGACCCCGTGGTCGTGGTCCCTAGCCCGCCCGGTCCCAGGCTCTGTCCCCGCCGCCCACTGTTCCCGCGCCTCCTCAGTGCTGGTCCTCTGCGCCTCTGCCTCGTCTCTCCGTCTGTTTCCTTGCTTCTGTCTCTATTTCCCCCTATTTACTGTCTCGCCCTGTTTCCTTCTAATCTCTTGTCTCTCTTCAGTCTCTGTCTCCTTCGTGCTGCGTCGCTATTTCCCGGTCCCTCTCAACCACTGTCTCACTATTTGTCTGTCTCTCCAGCTCTGTCTCTGTCCCTGTCCCTCTCTGGACTGACTGCCTGTCACTCAGGTCTTGTTATTTATCTCTTGCTTCTCTATGTCTCTTACCTTCCCTCTTTACCCAGCATCTCTATCAATCTCATCTCTCCCTACTTCTGTCTCTTCGCTCTTGTGTTTGCTGGATATCTCTGTCTCTTCCCACTATCTCTCATTATCTCTCAGTCTCATCTCTATTTCTATTTCTGTACCTCTCCTGTCATTGTCTCTCCATTGGATCTCTCTTTTGCTCTCGCCTTCTCTCCCCACTCCCCTCTCCTTCTCTCTGTTTCTTGGTCCTTGTCACCCTCTCTGATCTGCTGTCTCTACCTGTCCTCTGTCAATGTCCCTTTCCATCTCTTTGGGTCTTGTTTCTTGTCTCTCCTGTTCTTTCTACCTCTGTCTGTCGATCTCTGGGAAAGCTATCTTTCTGCTTTTTTTCTTGTGGCCCCCTTACACTTCCCTGAAACAGTGACCAGCTCCTCTTGTGCTGGGGGTTGTGGGGGCAGCAGGGCCCAACACTCATAATTCCCACCCCCACAGGCGGCCCTTTCCTCTGGGCCCCGCCTGGTGCCAGCCCCCTCACCAGCGGGGGGACTGCGCCTGGAAGCTGTAATGGAGGCCCTGCAGAGGCAGCAGGCAGCCCGCCTGGCCCAAGGGGTGGGGCCATTGGCCCCCCCACGCTCACTGCCACCACCACTACCTCCTTTGCCTGGCCCCCGGACCCTGCAGGCCCCTGAGGGGGCCTTGGGGGAGGTTGGGACTGAAGAAGAGGAGGATGCTGAAGAGGATGAGGAAGGGGAGGAAGCCGGGGCAGAGGAGGAGGCAGCCGAGGAGAGCCGTCCAGGGACACGGGGCCCCAGCTCACCTTCCAGCCAACCCCCTGGACCTCATCCCCATGAATGGACCTACGAGGAACAGTTCAAGCAGGTAGGACCCCCTCGATGTCAGGCCCTCTCCCCTTTCTCTGGGCAAAGGCAAAACCAGGGGATTCTTAGCCCACCCACCCCCACTGCCCTCTGCAGGATGGAAAGACAGAGACAGAGACTTGGAGAGAGGGGGAAGACTGAAAAATAGAAAATGACAGGAAGGGAGAAACAGACATCCAGAGACATGGAAAGAAGTGCATAGGCACACACTGAAAGGTGCAGGAGACGCCCAGAAACATGGAGGCATGACAGACTAGAGGCTTTTGGTGAGGCTGGAAGGAAAAGTGGGAGGGGTGAGGAGCTTCGAGAATTCTTTTGAGGGAGCGGGATCTGAGAAATGAGGATTCCAGTGCCAGAACCATCTTATCCTCCCTTCTCCCACATCAAGTCATAAGGTCATATTCCAGCAACCAGTTTGGGTTTCCTGGGCTGCCTATTTCTGTCTTTTGAAGTAGGCTGGAGGTTGCTAGTCCTCTGGCAAGCTGATAGCCCCCTCATCTCTTCCCTGGTGCACTGCCCTCATCCAAACCTCTCCCTGGCCTGAAGTCTGTGGGTGACAGTTCCTAGTCTGTGATGGCCACTACAGCCACAGTGTGACTAAAGGACTCCTGCACAGCTGGGAATGACAAGATCTTACTCATAGAGCCTTAATTTGAGGTTCTTCCTCTCTGTGGAATGCATCTGGTTGTTATTCTAAGGCACTGCTTCAGGTTGTCACTATGAGGGTATTATGAGGGACTCTGACTCTAGGTGTGTTGTCCTGGTAATGTTACTTGTAGGATGTTGGTCTTGGGTATTTTCCAGAAGTATTCATCTGTGCCTAGTACTCTGTGGCATTAGTGTCAAACTGGAAGAGTTATTCAGAGCTCTGTGGTTCTAGCGACTGTTTCTTCTGGCTGTAATTCTGGGAATTATTACTTGGAGAGCATGTGTGTTATTTGTTTGTATCCATCTAATACTTCAGGCTCAGTTCTTGTGGGAGTGTAGGTCTAACGTGAAACTCTAGGGTTTGTTACTTATGGGTGTTTTTTTTTTTTTTTTATTCTGAGAGTTCTTCTTGGGTAATGGAATGTTACCTATTGGTGTTACTCAGGGACTGTTATTCTGGGTAAATGACCGTTACTCTTGGGATTGTTTCTCCTGGGTGGTATTTGGGAGGTGAAACTGGAGATGAGGCTCCAGGTGACTGGAAATGTGTGGAATGACCTCTGGGCCTTCCAAGTTCTGACCCCACAGGTCCTGGGTGGTGCAGGGCCATTACCTCTGTGGCAGCCTCTATAGTGGAGAGGTCACTGTCCCTGGAAAGAGACCAGAAGGTGGGCTGAGGGGCTCCAAGTTTCAATCCAGGAGCTTCTGAGCATCTACTCTGCCTGAGGAATGGTTTAGAGGTATCTCTGCCCTTCGTCCCCAGCCTTGATACATGGAGATGTGAAAACCAAGAAGCCTTTGCAGGAATGAGCAAGAGTAAATGAGTGCCTCAGAGACATCTGTCAGTTTCTTCAATGTGATGCACTCTCCTAGCCTGACTTCCTCCCTAGGGCTCTGTGCATGCCCTGGAGGGCAGGCTGGGCCTCCTAAGCTTCCTCTC
Organism: Enhydra lutris kenyoni; assembly: GCF_002288905.1. Taxonomy (NCBI): domain Eukaryota; kingdom Metazoa; phylum Chordata; class Mammalia; order Carnivora; family Mustelidae; genus Enhydra; species Enhydra lutris. The sequence continues at coordinate 3,150,486 of NW_019154097.1, read as the reverse complement.
AGTCCCCTATTCCCCAGAGGAATCGTTTGAGTTTCCCAGGGCCTGCCTGGCCAGTGGAGGGTCTCTGCGTATATTAGAAAAAAGTGCCCCTACCTACCCTTACAGGGAGAGAGTCTAATGCCAGGGAGTCCACATTTCAGACCCTACTCACCCTTTCACTAAGAACCCTTATTCAGGGTATAACCTGAGTTGGGGTTCCAGGGGGCGGGGGGAAGCCAATGGAGCTGAAAAAATGACCTCAGTCCTTCCCCAGCTGTACGAGCTTGATGCAGACCCCAAGAGGAAGGAATTTCTGGATGACCTGTTTAGCTTCATGCAGAAGAGGGGTGAGTGGGGTGATGTAAGGGAAGGACCCCTACTTACCAGTTTTGAGGAAGGGAGACCCCAGGGTTTAGTCCCTAGGTTGGGTCCTCTCTGCAGAGGCCTGAGCTTGGCAACACCTATCCTTTGGGCCCTCAATAGCATCTTTAACCTCTGACCTTGCCCCCCTCCTCCACCCAGGGATTAATTAGTGGCCAGCCCACTGGCAGGTTAATGAGTGTGGGATCAATTGGGAGGGTGGGAGGGGGAACTGGTAGGGGGTTGGCTTGGGGGGGTTCCCAGGATTGGGAGGCTGGGAATGCCTTGTTCCTCTTTCAGTGGCCCTTTGTCCAGCCTTGTCTCTCCTCAGTTTCCCCTTGCTTTAGGCAGGGGAAACCCAATGTGCTCCACAGCAGGAAGGACTGGGATTAGACTGAAGGAAGGACTTCCCAAGGGGTAGGCTGGGGACCATGTGATTTGGGGTTGTGGAGGAGGAGGAATTCCTTTCCAGGAATCTCAGAGCTAGAAGAAAATGCAAGGGTCCAGGAGATCAGGGTGGGCGGCAGTCCATCACTTAGGCTTCTCCCCAGATTCATGGGTCGGAAGACTGACTCATTATCTCTCTCTACAAAGCTAATTAACTCACTCGGAGCTTGGCCTGATAAGCCACTAATTAACTAGCTGCACTGCACCCCCCCCCCCCCTTGGGGCAGCTGCGGGTCAAATTCCCCCAGGCTCCCACTGCAGGCCCAGCATCCTCTTTTGGGATCCTTTCTAGCCAGGGAGCATCAGTGGGACCCCAGGTCTTTTTTGCTTCCCTGGGAGGCCCAGTCATTCTCGAGGTCTGCCTCCGCTGGGGAAGTGGGGTAGGGTGGTCTGAGCAGGTCCCAGCATTCCCTCCCATCACCCTCAGGCCGGGAGCTCTGCCTCCCTCCGGTCCCTGCCTCCCTCCGCTCCCTCTGCTGAGGGAGGAGGTCCCGCGGGACCGATAATTTCCCCCCATTAATCAGGCCGCAGCTAATTGTTCGGGTCCAAAGGCGGCGGCGGAAGGGGACGGGATCGGTAAGGAATTAACTGGGGCCCATCGCTCAGCGCAGACAGGCCCCTTTGTCAGGACTGGCCAGCGGGGGCGGCGTGAGCTGCGGAGTTGGCGAGCCGAGCTGGGGGCTGCTGCTTCTCCTATCACCTATCCCCCGGTCTCGGGCAGCCATCCTGGGGCCCCTACTTAGGGGAGTCCAGCTCTTCAGCACTATCAGGAAGTCCTTACTACGGTCTACCCCAGGAGTCTACCCCAGGGGTCGGCAAACTTAAGCCTGCTGGCCAAATCTAGCTGCCAGCGGGATTAGAATGGTTTTTACATTTTTAAATAGTGGGAAAAAATTAAAAGACGAATGACATTTCAGGACATGTGAAATTCGAATTTCAGGGTCTGTAAATAAAGTTTTTATTGCAACACAGCCGGGCCCATTCCTATAAATATACTCTATACCTGCTTTCAATCTATGGCAGAATGGAGTAGTTCGGATAGAGGAGGTTTGACCCTCAAAGCCTGTAATATTTACCGTCTGGACCTTTACTGAAGTTTGCCGACCCCTGATCTAGTTTCCTGTCCTTCCTGCTACAATGCAGGGCTTGGGGACTCTGTGGACTCTGCCTGGAATCTCACCTCCCCATCCCTCCCTATTCCCTTTTCTCAGAGGTCTTGCGCTGTACCCTGGCCTCGCCCAGGTAACTGACTCCTTCAGTCCTTGAGGATGTCCGCAGACAGGATCTCAGTCTTAATGTCCTGACTCTCTGTCCACCTCCCACCAGGGACGCCAGTGAACCGTGTGCCCATCATGGCAAAACAGGTGCTGGACCTGTACGCGCTCTTCCGTCTGGTGACAGCCAAAGGTGGCCTGGTGGAAGTCATCAACCGCAAGGTGTGGCGGGAGGTCACGCGCGGCCTCAGCCTGCCCACCACCATCACGTCGGCAGCCTTCACACTACGCACCCAGTGAGGCCAGGCGCGCGAGCGTATCGGGGAAGGCGCGGGAAGGGGACCACAGAGCGTGGAGGGCCCAGGGGTACTTTCGTGGTGGGCTTGATCAGTTGGGTCCAGCCTCCCACCCACCCTGCCTTGTTCGTCCGTCCCTAGGTACATGAAGTACCTGTACCCCTACGAGTGCGAGACGCAGGCACTCAGCTCCCCGGGGGAGCTCCAGGCAGCCATCGACAGCAACCGACGCGAGGGCCGTCGTCAGGCTTATACCGCCGCCCCGCTCTACGGCTTAGCTGGGCCTACCCCTCGGGGAACCCCGGGCCACCTCTCGGTTCCGGGCGCCGCCCAGCTGACGCCTACGCCCAGCCCCGGTGCTGCCCAGGGCTCCGCCTCAGGCCTGCCCGCCCACGCCTGCGCGCAGCTGAGCCCGAGCCCCATTAAGAAAGGTGTGAGGGGAGAGGGGCTGAGGTTTGGGCGTCTCTGAGACCTAGGGGGTGTGCTGAAATATAGAGAACATTAAAATGTGGCGACTCTGAAGTCTGGGAGGCATTGAGGTATGAGGGCAGTAAGGACTGACAGGGCGCTGGGGTTTGCCGATCGCTAAGGTTCAGATGTACCGAGGTTTGGGGTCAATGAAGCCGTGGGAGGTCTGGGGTACAGGTTACTGCGATGTGGGCCTGAAGCTCAGAAAAAGGCCATTTATCTAGAGGAGGTCCATTCCACACCTGTCCAACTTGGGCTCCTATTTGCATGTAGTTTTTGCCTCCTGTGACCTGTATTATTTAATAACTAAGAACAAGGAAAGCCCCCACATTATCTTGGACCAACCTAGGCATATGTTGGCCCTTTGGGCTCGCCAGCTTCAGAGCCTCGAGGCTGAGACTCTGGATGGGGCGGGGCGGGGGCGAGGCAGATCACACTTGGTGCTTCAGCTTGGGTAACCTTCATTGGTCCCAGGCCTGGGAGGTGAACCAAATGCAGAGGCAGAGTTGGTTGGTCCAGAGAGTTGAATGACCTGTTCTTCCAGAGGAAAGCGGAATTCCAGCCCCTCGACTGGCACTGCCTGTGGGCCTGGCTTTGGGAACTGCAAGGGAGAAGTTGGCACCAGAGGAGCCGCCAGAGAAGAGGGCTGTGCTGATGGGGAACATGGACCCACCTCGACCTGGAGTTCCCCCCAGTTTCCTGCCCCGTGGCAAGGTTCCCCTGAGGGGTGAGGAGGGGTCTGTGCACTGAAGGAGAACATAGATGTTGGAGGTGGGGCAGAAAGATCCCTCAATAGACAACTGTATGATTATAGGTGTTGGGCAGAAGTGGAATGGGGGTTGTCTATAAGGATGGAGGGGGGAGCTTATAAGTCTGAAGCCTGATTCTCCAAAATGTGACTCCCTGCCCCTCCTGGACAGAAGAGCGGCTGGATGGGCCTCTCAATCTGGCAGGCAGTGGTATCAGCAGTATCAACATGGCACTAGAGATCAACGGGGTGGTCTACACTGGTATGGGTACTGCAGGCTGTCTATACTGGCATGAGGTCAGGGGTATTTGCTCTGGCATGGGGATTTTAGAATTTCTCAGCTAGCATGAGGTTCAGGGATATCCAAACTTGCATGGGTAATGTGGTGGTCAGGGGATTGCTACAATGGCATGGGTTAAAGTGGTGTCTACAATGGCATGGGGTCTAAGGCATGACCTCTCTGGCATGGGTACCATGGGATGTCTGCCTTGTCATGGGCCTATGTATCAGTGTAAATATTTCTTGTTTACCTGTTTGAGGGTATCTATATTGGCATAGGAGTCTCCACTGACCTAAGGGGTTTGTCCTCATTGGTTTGTGGCAAGGATATGTGTGTGGTGTTCTAACAATCAAGACACTGACTTTTGTTTTCCTCTTCTGTTTCTGTGCCCACTCCTTCCTGCCTGTGTTTTCCCTCTACCATCTACTCACCCCTTTGTCAGGTGTCCTCTTTGCCCGTCGCCAGCCTGTGCCAGCTTCCCAGGGTCCAACCAACCCTGCACCTCTTCTCCCTACAGGATCCCCTTCCAGCACCTCACCATGAGAACTCCCACTTGGAATTAAGAGTCCCAGCTCCAATGCTGAGGGGAGGGGAGGAGACATCCCCCACACCTTGATTCTTTCAGGGTGCCCACTCTAGGACCCAGCCCTGGGACATGACCCCCCCCCCCCAAGATGCCATGTGGGATTGAAGCCAAAGAGTTTTCTTTCAATGTTACATCTACCTCATTGTAAAGGGAGAGCATCTCTTCCCTGCCTGACCCCAACAGCATCAGCATCTACCAAAGATTTCTGCCCCCAGTAACCTCAGTCATCTCATGTGCCTCCCTGTGTCGATGTCATCTCTAGGACCCCACCTCTTCAAAACATACCTGCTTCTCTTCAGAAGCCATGTGAAGGGTTAGGTTGGGGTGTTGTGAAGGAGTCGTCCCTCAGGTCACATCTGAACAATAAAGCTGCAGTCCCTCCCTCTCCAGTGCCTTCTCTCCTTTTTCTTTGGGTCTGGGGGTTGAGGTCAGAGGTTCTCAGAGGGGACGAGAGAACAGCAAAGGTCCATGAAAGTAGAGGGGCTGGGGGTGTGTGTGCCTGGATGGCTCAGTAAGTTAAGCCTCTGCCTTTGGCTCAGGTCGTGGTCTCAGGGTCCCGGGATCGAGCCCCCTCATCGGACTCTCTGCTCAGGAGAGCCCCCTCTCTCTGCCTGCCTCTCTACCTACTTGTGATTTGTCAAATAAATAAATAAAATCTTTTTTTAAAAGGAAGGAAGGAAGGAAAATAGAGGGGCTGTATTTCATGACTCTGACTGCCTGAGTTCAAATCCTGATTCTACTACTAGAGTGTGGGGTGGCCTTGGGCAAGACATTTAATCGCTTGAACCTCTAAGACTCTTGATTGTGGTATCCCAGGGAGTCTCCTACTGATCTATGGGAAAGGATCAATCCTTTAAAAATAGGTGTATTTATATGGGCAATCTCGGGGAATAGGGTGGGAAACCTTTCCGGTACCCTGGAATTAGAAGAAAGGCAAAACCTTGTCTTGACAAGCAGAAGCTGGAAGCTAAGGTAGGGCTTGACAACTTGGCTAGGGTAACCGTTGCCTAGGTAACCAGACAGCTTTTGACATCTTTCACGGGCCCTGTCGGTCACTTCCGGCATCGGAGGGCTGAATCGTGACGACACTTCCTGTATCGTGGTTCAACCACGCACTCGGATTAGCCAACCTTCTCTATTTGGCCGGATGTCCCGCCTTCTGGTTGATCCCCGGCTGAGGCGGGGTGGCAGTAGCTATGGCGGCTGTGACTGATGTGCAGCGGCTACAGGCCCGTGTGGAGGAACTGGAGCGCTGGGTGTACGGGTCGGGCGGGCCGCGCGGCTCGCGGAAGGTGAGCGATCTGGTTTCCAGTGCTCTCTTTTTGGGGCAGAGCAAGAGCGGTCTACTGGCCTGGTCCTTGGGATGGATGCTACCACTCCAGTTTAATCTCCCGCAGCCTGGCTTTTGACATAATAAAGGTTCGAAACCTTCCAGAGCTTATCGGACCCTCGGGGTCCATTTTCATATGGCGTGCACTGCGGGTTATTAGCACCAATTGCAATGGGCTCGGTGTGAACTCTGACTAAGACGCCTCCTCTGTCCTCGCGGACTAGCTTGGGGAGACCTAACACACTCGAGAAACTGACTAGAGAGAGTATCATGAAGAGCTGGAGTCCGCAGTGGAAGGGCCGTCACAGAGCGCTGCGTCATTAATTGCTAAATACTGTACAGAAGGAAAGCCATGGGACACCAGAGGAGGCAGAGCAAAGGTGGATAAGGAAGGCCCCCGGGATGGGAGGCGAGGTCTGAAAGAGCCAGGACTAGGCGGGAAAGAGATTGGGTACCCCATGTTGAGATATGGACCGGACTCCTTCACACCAGTGACTGGATTTTGACAACCGTGAAGCTTAGTTCTCTCAACCCCCACCCCCTCATCCCCTTTTTACTATGAGAAGATCTTTTACTGAAGGCGGAGTGTCAGGCATTCCCTGGCGTTAAGTGCATCAGAGGTAATGATGTCTTTTGTACATTTCTTCTGGAATTAGTTGTCAGTAACAGATTATGCCCCATTTGAGAACTGATTTCTCAAAACATTTGCTTCAGTTGACATCTATGACACTAAATCCTAATTTTTCTCCTTCCTCTATAGCTGTTGCTGCTTAGTCCTATTTGCCTCCCCATATATTCGACCCTTGCATATTGGCATTCCTTATCCTGTATTCTAAAATACAGGTTTTAGAAACCTGGGTGAGATCATTCACTCCTATAGCCTCTCCCTTTGTTTAACACTTTAATATCGGGACTCCACACCCTCTACCCCTAAAGTCTAGGTAGGTTCAGCTAGAGAGATAGGAACCAGGGAATATAATATATAGGATATACTAATGCCCTATGAATGCAATTATAGCTAATTATCTCCCTAATCAGACTTGAAGCTTCCCAAGGACTACATGATTATCTTTCCCTTCACACTGAGGATTCCCGGAAGGTGGGGTTGCATCTCCTTTAAGGCAAAAGAAGGGGCCAGCCTACTTTGCTGGGACAAGGAGATTTGGGAGTCTGAGGGAATGAGTGTTTTTTACCTCTTTCAAGCCTTGAGTCAAGAGGTGAATCTTGGAATTAACTTTCAATCCTCTTACAGGTGGCTGATGGCCTAGTCAAGGTACAGGTGGCTTTGGGGAACATTGCCAGCAAGAGGGAGAGAGTGAAGATTCTGTACAAAAAGAGTAAGTGATTCCATAGGGTGCCTGCCTGACCTTCCTATGCCCGTGCTTCGTGGGATGTGGTCCTTGCCCTCCAGCCCAGTAGGTCACTGGAATTGCCCTATAGGGATAGAATGTGAAGATGTTTTCTTGCTGAAATGGTAAAGTGGGGTGTTGTGCTTAAACTCCAAGCCCATGATAGTGTCCTAAGTTATGGGATAAGACTCTGCCTCAAAGATCCTCTTGGTAGAGTAAGGAGGAGAGATATGGGATTTCCATAGGCAAGGTTCAAAGGCAGGAAAGAAATTAGATCCTGAGAGCCCCAGGGTCTAATTTTTTTTTTCCCATACCTTATTTTTTTTAGCCATACCTTTTTGCTATGTCAAAGCAAGCAACCTAAAAATTAGAAAAAGCTCTGACTTGTCTTGGTGGCACTAAGGGGCAAGGGACCTTCCACCTTTGTTGAAGATAGGTCAGTGGGAAAGGTGAGGGCCCCAGAATAGTGGAGGCAGTTGTTCCCATCTGTAAAGGCTGAGGTTAACCAGGACGTGGTCAGAGGGGAGAGAAAGGGAGATGAGGCCTGATGGAGGTCTGCTGATGGCCACTGTGGATGTCATCTTCCCACTCAAGGCTCTCCCCAAGGTTGACCACTGATATCCTTCTAATATCCCCTAATATCCTTCATAAGACAGATTCCCCACTCCCCAGCCCCATCCCATTTTCCATCTTGCTTCTTTTCTAGTTGAAGACCTGATCAAATATCTGGATCCTGAATACATTGACCGCATTGCCATACCTGATGCCTCTAAGCTGCAGTTCATATTAGCAGGTAGCGCTGGACAATGTATGCACATGCATCTGGGGATTATGGTTTGTGGGGGAAGCTGGGCACAGAGATGGCCACCCTGACAGTTCTCTCATGGATACAGCTCTGGAATCTGCATCTGGAATTCTGGCCTAGCTCTGGGCTGAGGCCTGAGGTCATCATGTAGTCCTCTAGTAGGCTTTGGGTGTGGTATCATTCTGAGCCAGCTGCAGGCCATAGTGCCAGCAACAGTGGGAACTACTTCAGTGTTCTATCAGTGATCAATCTCTAGGATTTTCCTTCAGAACCTTCCTCACTTCCATTCACTAGACAGGAGAGCTTCTAGGAAAGGGTGGGAGCAGAACATTGCATTTGGGAGAGGCGAGAATATTGGTATGAGTTTCAACATTTTTCTTTCATGTGAGAAAGCACTGGGATTTCATAGTTCTAGACCTGGCAATGTCTGCTACCCAGTTTAGTCAGCCACTCCATGAGGTAGGGCTTGCCAAGTACCTTTGTTTGTTCATTCATTCAAAAGATGTTTAATGACTGATCATCTGCTGTGATCCAGACCATCCTTGGTGTGAGGTATATGGTGGTGAACCAGGACATCCTTAAACCATTGCCATGGCTGAGGTACCAAGTTCAGGAGATCTTCTCCTACACCAACTATGGAGTCCAGCCTCTCCATCCCTCCCTGTCCACTGCCTCAGTGTCTGTCCCCTCATACATGAATAGTTACAGTCGAGTCCTCTTCCTTACCCTAGTCTTTCTCTCCATGCATGTGATCCAGTATCCTCTTCCCCAAACACATCAATATGCTACTTTGTCTACTTTGGAACCTCAGCATCTCCATCTCTCTCCTTGCTAGAATAAAATCCTAATTCCTTAGCCTGCCAGTCAGAGCCTTCTATAGTCTGTGGATCTACCTTCCCATGCAGCTGTTTCCTGTGCTTTCTTTGCACCAATTCAGCCAATTGACTTCTTTTTCCTCTATTAATTGATAAGCATCCTTGCCTCCCAACATTTGACATAATAGTCATCTCTTCTTGAATGTGCTTCCTACTCGCTGCAGCCATTGAAATCACCTGTGCCAGGTCCAGTCCAGATCCTGCTCTTCTCACTGGGCTCTGTTGTTACTGCCCCATCTCTCCAGAAGCTTGTAATTGTCCCTGCCTCTCAGGGCCACTGAGCAGAACCTGCCGGATAGTCTGGCGCATGTCTCCTCTTTCATACCATCCCAGGAGTCCTTGGGCATGGAGACCCAAGTCTGAAGTACTTTGTCTCCTGTGGTGTCAGAGGGACTTACTGAGTTTGCTAATAGGAGGCTAGAGAAAGAGGCCCTAGAGTTAAAACTTTAAGACAGGTGGGATTTGGAGAAATGTAGAGGCTCTTTGGGCTCAAGATGGCTCATACCGGAGGCATCTAGGAGAGGTGGGGGCAGAATGGGGGAATATGCACCTAGAGAAGGGGCAGTGGGCAGAGTAGCTGCCCCATGCTCCAGGACTCAGCCATCTCCCCTGCCATGTTCTCAGCCCCTCACATAGAAGTAGCAGTGCCCAGGCTTACCTCACTGCCTTGTCTGTTTTTGCCTCAGAGGAGCAGTTTATCTTATCCCAGATTGCACTCCTGGAGCAGGTGGAGGCTTTGGTGCCCATGCTGGACAGCGCTCACATCAAAGGTACCTCTTTGGGGCTGCAGCTCTACTATTCTGCTTGGGGAGGTGGGTGGATGGCCAGGACTTCCCTGTGCCTCAGGTGCCCTGGGTTCAAGCTAAATCTGTTCCTTATCTTTACCCTCATCCTGGGGGTACCTGCTACCTGCATTGGGATTAAAATGGCCAGAGCAGAGTCAGTTTCAGAACCTCAGGCAGTTTGGACCTAAGGACACTAGTTTAAGTCCAGCAGCCCCCAACTCTGGGTATTCCTTCTTCCTCACCCTCTCAGCATCTGTCTGCATGGTGCTGTGAAGCCCGAGTTCCTGCCAGGCTTGTGAATGTGTGTAAATTCTTCCCACCGCACTTCCCAGAGCAGTCCCTGGGCCTGTTTTTACAGGCAGACAGTGACTTTAATTGAATCCAGATATCCATCTTGTCTGTCTCTGGAGGTATTTTTTCCCAGTTCCCTATCCCTACCCCTGATCAGCTATCTGCTGAGGGTCTGACAGCCTTAAGCTGAGGGCCCAGCATGGTGGCCAAGGCTCTGGGTGTTGGATTCCAGGTGTCCAGCATAGGAACCTGGCATTCATCTTCAACCCACCTGCAGGCTCCCTATTCCAGGCAGACCTGGTCCCACTGGGCAGAGAGCAAAGGGAGAAATCCTATGATAGGCAAAGCTTTCTTTACTTCATCCTGCTTACAGCACTGGGGTGGGGGCATGGGGCAACTCTGGGGACCCCCTCCTTGTTTTCTCCTAGGAGCCTGTATCTTCACCCCCTCTGGGTCCTAGAGTAAGATGGGTGGGCACGGAGCCCCGCCACCTTTAGCTGCAGTGGTCGATGAAGGCTGGCGTTTGCTTAGCTTCTCCACTCAATACTCTAATCCTGCTGAAGACCTAATAGACTATTGAGCAGTCCCAGGGGAAGGCACAAGCATCATCAGGCAGTGTGTGTTGTGTTTTACAGCCGTTCCTGAGCATGCTGCCCGCCTGCAGCGCTTGGCCCAGATCCACATCCAGCAGCAGGTATGGGAGGGGAGAGGACTGGAAGGGAAAGTAGAGGTGGTGAGGCTCCTAGTCCCCACCCGTGCTACCTGGGGAAGCAGCTTCAGGCTACGCTCATGTCAGCTCCAGGGGAAACTTGAAGATTTATCCTTTATCTTCCATCTGCCTTAGGTCTCTTGCCTCTGAGTAGGACTGTTCTGAGACACCAGAAGGTTGATAATGGGAGGTGCCCAAGAATTTCTGGGGATGGTGTGTCCTTGACAATGAGTGGAGGAGCTGTTTTCTGTTTTGTTTTGTTTTACCATTCCCAGGCCTTAGATTAAAGTTCAGAGAGGATTCAAACGTAGGGGACAGGAAAGGAGGTATATATATGTCTATAAACTAGCAGGAATATTTCCTTAAATGAGTGGTCCACAACCCCCTTAGGACTGCTGTTAAGGTACCCATCTTGGAGCTTGATTGTGCCTTGCTAGAAATTTGCTCCTTTTGGCTCTGGGGTTAAACACTACCTTTTCTAGGCTTTATGGGGAGTGAGGGCCCCTTATAAGGCAGGAAAGTGAGTGGGAAGTGGGGACTTTATCCAGCTCCTTTCTCTGTCATATGTTGGCCCCATAGGACCAGTGTGTGGAGATCACTGAGGAGTCCAAGGCTCTCCTGGAGGAATACAACAAGACTGTATCCTTTCTGCTCAGCCAGGCCCCTAAAGAATGCTGCCCAAAGTCCTGTCCTTTTGTTCCATCTCCAGCTCTGGCTGTTTTACCCCATCCCAATGACCCTGTCTATTCCCCTCCTCCCCAACCCTTTAGCAGGTGGAAGATCTCTCCACTCCCTCATTCAAGCTCTTGTTCTCACCTTGACCTGCCACCAGACAATGCTTCTCTCCAAGCAGTTTGTGCAGTGGGATGAGCTACTTTGCCAGCTAGAGGCCGCCAAGCAAGTGAAGCCAGCAGAGGAATGATGGCTGCTTCCCATTCCTGGGTGGGCCAGGACAGCCAGGCTCCAGGGCCATGTGCTAAACTGCCTTTGTAACAGGGCAGAGGCAGCTCTGTATTTACTGGATTCTCAGCCTACCTGCATTCAGGTGGGGCTCTGAGGTCAGAGCTCTAGCTACTTGACGTTTGCTATTTGCACCCTTTCCCCACATCAGTGTCCTATTCCAGTGACAATAAACTATAGAAATCACTGGAGGTGTGTGCCAACTTCCTGGTCTTTGATGGGAATGATGGTGAAGATGAGGGTGGTAGAGGGCAGAATTGTCAGCCTTGCTAGTGGTTGGACCAGGAGCGATACTCATCCTGGTCTAGCTTTCTGGGGGATGTAGAGCTCTCAGCACAGATACTCTCATTTTATTAATATGAGTGGAAGATTTGTTTGTGCATTCATTTATCTCACATTTATCAAGTATCCTCCAAATGTCAGATACCATGCTAGGTGGGGAGGATGTGATCCCTGCCCTGCACAAACTAGCTGCAGAGATGATCAAGGAAAAGACCCATCCCACCAGTTGGGCACTGGGTCCTTTGGAGCACCAAAGAGAAAGGGATGGGGGAGGCAGCCCTGGAAGGTGATATGCAGGGTATTCGGGAGCCAGGGGAGCAGCATGTGCAAAGGCAGGATCCTTGAGGTTTCTCTCTTAAAAGCTTACTTGGTGCTGTTAAGCGGGAAGAGGAGCCCAGAATAGGTTTGGTTGCAGGGCTTTGGGCTCTTTGGTGGGCATGGTCTGTTTTTGGAGGGGTGGGGGTGGGGGTGGCTGGGATAGGGACGGAGGGAGCTTGATGGAGCGGAGATGGAGATTAGTGCCTCACTCCACCAAGTGTTTGCTGCCCCCTTGTGGTCTCAGGGAGCGCTGTGGCCCCAAACCCCTTCAGAGCTGCCTGCCCGCCCGCCACCCCACCTGCACCGTTTCGCTAGCATCTCAAATTCAGCATGTCCTAAGATGGGAACTTGGCAGTCATCCTAGATTTTTCCCTTCTTCTCAGTACAGTCACCAACTCACCAAACCTACCTCCTATTATCTCCCAACTTAATCTACTTTTCTCTATTCCAACTGCTATTTCTGTTTCATTCTCTTAAATCATTTAACAAACATTTGAGCTTCTACTATGCGCTAGGCACCATACGAGTCTCCGTGGGCACGCCCCCGGCACCCCGCCGACTGTTCACCCGCGGTTGCAGACCAGTTTCCCCGCTCCCACCCCCTTTGGCGGCAGCCAAAGTGAGCTGTGCACACAAACTGGTTTGACTGGCCCCTGATGAAAAGCCACCGTGGCTCGCCATGCCCACAGGATGAGGTCGAAGCTCAGAACTCGGTGACCAACGCTCTCCCCCGCGCAGCAGCAGCCACTTCAAACGGAACCTCTTGCCCCGTCAAGTGAAACCCACTGCTTCGCCTTTGCTATTGCATGCGCTCTACTGGTGACGCCCCCCGGCCATCTTCTCAGGGCCAGATCCTCCCCATCTTTGGGACGCGAGTCTCTGATGGTGGCTCCTCTCCGCGGGGCTCTTCTGCGCCCCGGTAGGGGTACCCCTTACCCTGGGCGTAACAGCGGAGACTGCCTGTATGTTCATGGTCTCAGGCTGCCCTGGCTCAGCTCACTCCTAGACGTCCAGCCCATCCTCGGTTTTGCCGCTGAGGCACCGCGGGCTACAGCCTGGTAGGCCACGGCCCTGCAGGTCCCGCCTCTACCCGGCGTGCGCGGCCCCGCGGCTTCGGCGCGCTCCTGGCGTGCGCGCCATCTTGGCTCCATATTGAACCGGAGGTGTGCGCAGCCGTGGCGGTGAGAGCTGGAGCGCGGCGGGTTTGGGGTCGGTGATGCGGGTGTCTGGATGTACAGGGAGGAGAGCGGAGGCTGGCTCCTTGGTGTCTGAGGCATGCTGGGCTTTGGACCGCCCGTGGCGGTGGAGGGGGCCGTGCTGTGGACCACGCTCTAGGAGTAGCCCACGCAGCGCCCCGCGTCAAGCCTCTGAGTTTCTGAGTGACCTGGGTTGGGAGCATCAACACTGGGAATCTCAGGGTGAGAGGTGCTCGGCCCTATTCTTAGGATCCCGGAATGGGGGAGGGGTTCAGTTCTGTTTGAGGAGCGTGTGGAGGAGGGTTCTTTGCTCTTGCCAGGCAGCATGGAGTGTAGGAACCTCTGCGAGCGGAGTGAGGGGTCCTTGTCCCTGTCTTAGAGAGCTGTGGGTGAGGGGCGCTTAGTCTTGTTTTCAAAAGTCTGCGGCAAGGTTGTAACCGGGGCACAGGGACGCAAAAGCACCTGGCTCTGGGGGTCCCGAACAGAACAGATTCTGCCACTCCCAGCTGACAAAATCCAAAGGCAGAGAGATGAGTGTCGATAAAACAAGAAAGGACTTTATTTCAGTGGATCCAACACTGAGAAGACAGCGGACTTAGTGCTGTCTCAAAAACTCAAAAACTGTCTTCGAAGTGCTGACAGTGCTTCTATTTATACAAGGAGAACGTGGGGCAGCAGTCAGTCTGTAGGTGCAATGGGCAGTAAAAGGCAGGTCCTCATTGTCTTGGGGCCAAAGAGGATCTTGCTGGCCTTAACACAGTCCTTACTGCTTGAGGAGTAGTTTTGGTTCCCATCAGGGGATGCTTTGCTTGCAGAGTCTTTTGCCTGAGTTAAAAGATAGCTAAAGGGGTGCCTTGCTGGCTCAGTAGAGCATGCAACTCTTGATCTTGGTGGTTGTGAGTTGGAGCCCCACGTTGGGTGTAGAGCTTTAAAAAAAAAAAAAAAGACTGGAAGAAAGATAAACTGGAAAGAACTTCATTAGAAAGTACAGGTTGAGGTAAAAATGGAGGTACTTGAAGTCCATGTTGAAGGGCACAGCCCTGTCCCAAGGAGCTCAAGGTGAAGGAGGCTCAGTCCCAGTCCTAGGGAGCTTAGGATGAGGGGGCTTGGCCTATCCTAAAGAGCCCAGTGTTTGATGAATTTGGCCCTGTGTCAGGGAATGCACGGTGGAGGGAGGCTTATGGCTATGTTCAGAAGAATGGGGCATTTGGGATACTGCCTTTTCCCAGGATAAAGTAGGCATGGCACTTGTGCTGAGAAGCCAGGGGTGAGGGGATACAGTCCTGTTCCTGGGAAGTCTGGGATGAGGAGCGGGACCATTTCCTGGAGAGCTGGGGTTAGAGGATGGCTTGGGGCGTATTGCCCAGCATTCATCTGACACTTCCCTGCAGTGGACCGTGAAATTCAGACACAACAGCAAGTGGAATGGAGCACTACCGGAAAGCTGGCTCTGTGGAACTCCCAGCACCTTCTCCAATGCCGCGGCTACCTCCTGATACCCTGGAGATGCGGGTCCGAGATGGCAGCAAAATCCGCAACCTATTGGGGCTGGCACTGGGTCGATTGGAGGGTGGTGGTGCACGGCATGTGGTGTTCTCAGGTTCTGGTCGGGCTGCAGGGAAGGCAGTCAGCTGTGCTGAGATTGTCAAGCGGCGTGTACCGGGCCTGCATCAGCTTACTAAGCTGCGCTTCCTGCAGACCGAGGACAGCTGGGTGCCAGTCTCACCTGACACAGGCCTGGATCCCCTCACGGTGCGCCGCCATGTACCTGCAGTGTGGGTACTGCTCAGCCGGGACCCCCTGGACCCCAATGAGTGTGGCTACCAGCCTCCAGGAGCACCCCCTGGCCTGGGCCCCACATCAAGCTCCAGCTGTGGTCCACGACCCCGAAGAAGAGTTCGTGACACCTGGTCCTAAAGATGTGCCAAGCAAGCTGTTTTCCACGCACGAATGTCTAAGATGGCTTTGCCTCAGGAAAGCCTCTTGTAACTGTTGAACATCCCCAACAAGACTTGAATCCACAGAAATGGGCCTCCCTGTCCTGCTTCCCCTTCTTTCTGGAGTGTGAAAAGGGACTGCTACGAAGAGTTACAGGTGTGCAGTCTCAGCTGGGGTCTGGATTGCTTAAGAAGGGTTTACTTGGCATTCTACCTACTGTGCCTCTGTCCTTTCTTCTGACAGAGATCCAGGGAGTGGGTTAGGAAATAAACGTTCTGCCCATTTGTTTGATGAGCCTCTGCTTGACCTGCTATGTGGAGGTGAGAATAAAGAAGGGGGAGTCCCTGTACCCTTCCATCCCACCCCTAATTTAGGGACATTTTTCTTTTGCAGCATTTTTTACATGGTAGTGATTTACAATGTAGTGATTAAGGTCATGGTCTCAAGTACTGACTACCTGTATTTGAATCCTAGTTCTGCCATTTGCTAGTAAGTTACTGCTTTGTGAACTTGGGCAAGTAGTACTCTGAGCCTTAGTGATCCCATCCATAACACAGGATATATGTGGTTTTTACCTCATAGGGTTGTTATGAGGATTAAATGTAGAAATACACACATATAACTCTTAGATACCACCTGGGCGTATAGTGTTATATAAATGTTAATTGCTATCATTATTAATAACTCCACTTACAAACACATTTTTTTCTATCTTAAAAACAACTCATGGGGCACCTGGCTGGCTCAGTTGGAATATCGTGTGGCTCTTGATCTCAGGGTCATGAGTTCAAGCCCCATGTTAGGTATAGAGATTACTTAAATAAATAGACTTTAAAAAACAAAAAACATAGCTTGGGGCGCCTGGGTGGCTCAGTAGTTTAAGCCTCTGCCTTC
The DNA here is from genome assembly GCF_002288905.1 of Enhydra lutris kenyoni. NCBI lineage: Eukaryota > Metazoa > Chordata > Mammalia > Carnivora > Mustelidae > Enhydra > Enhydra lutris. Next base: position 3,134,376 of record NW_019154097.1, on the reverse strand, counting down.
AGCTCAGGTCATGATCTCAGGTCCTGGGATTGAGCCCCACATCAGGCTCTGTTCAGCAGAGAGCCTGCTTCCCACTCTCTCTGCCTGCCTCTCTGCCTACTTGTTCTCTCTGTCAAATAAATAAATAAAATCTTAAAAAAAAAAAACAAAACAACCTATAGCTCAATTTCATATCTCCTCTCCAGGTTTCATCCTTCCTTTTTACCCCTTGCTGCTCCTTTTCTGTCTCAACTTGGCCATAGACTCTTAAATTCACCATGGTAAGGCAGGGGCATGAGGAGAGAGGTAAAGATTACAGTGGTAGCCAGGAGTCTGCAGGAACAGAGCAGGATTGTGGGCAGTGTAGATTCAGTGAAGAGTTAAGTCAGGTGAGTCTCCCACTGGATTTTGAGGTCTTCTCCAATGTATTCAGTAGATTGAGTGTCCATTCACCAGGAAAGCACAAACTTGGGGCTCTTCTGGGTTCACATTGTGGCATGGAGGGCCCAGCAATTTTAGAGTGGTGAAATGATATTTGGCTGAGTCTAGGTGGGAGGGGTTAGGAGGTTGGGAGAAATGGAGGACAGAGGCCTCAATAAGGGCTTTAGGGCAGGGATTAGGGGACCAACCATAAGGCCAGAAGGCTGTGGTCAAGCTTTGAATGCTGCATTCTGTGCTTTCCAAGGGAGGTTGCCTAGAGTAATAGAGAAGACCCTGAGGGAGAGGCAAGTGATGCAGATTCAGGGGATATTAGAGACGTGAAATCCTCTGAGCAGCTCCCCAGCCAGGCCTCTCAAACACAGAAGGTAAAGGAGCATCTAACACACCCCTAGAAGCTCTGGCAGGCACTCTGGTGTCTTGCTAGCAGCAACTGCCTGACTTCTCCCTATTCTCTTCGTGGCTAACTCGGGTTTTTCCTCCTTCCCAACTTCTGCATATTGCCTTTTCTCTAAGCATCACTTGGTGTTTTCTACCATGAACAGCTTTCTGAGTGTCACTAGTCCCCAGAATTTCAGGGCCAGCCTCTTGAAGACTGTTGTTACATACCTCAACATCCTATCCTGATCCAGTCTGCTCTAGCCATGGTGTAATGGTCAAGTGGAATAAACATGGTGACTGGTACTGAATGAATGCTTCAGTAAGGTGGTATCACAAGCCCTCGGAGTCCTAGGAGGGGCTCCCATTTGGGCAGCTCACTGAGGAACCACCTGGCAACTCCAGGATGATGGCAGGGGTATGTGTGAGGGAAATAGCTGGGGTCAAAATTGGGAGGAACAGGATCTGCAGTTCCAAGAATCAGGAAATAGGCCAGAAGCTTAGAGAGGGATGATTAGTGATTCTGGGGTATTTTTCCTCCTGGGTTTCTATGGGGCCCTATTGGAACCTAGAGGAGGAATTATAGGGAGGGAGCCAGAGAGAAGACAGGCCTTTAGAGCCAGAAAGCTTGACCCAACTTTGGAGGGACATAAGAGTTGTATGTAACTGCTGATTTAGTTTCTTCCCACATTCTTTTTTTTTTTTTTTTTTTTTTTTTTTAGGATTTTATTCATTTATTTGACAGGCAGAGATCACAGAGAAGCAGGCAGAGAGAGAGGAGGAAGCAGGCTCCCTGCTGAGCAGAGAAGCCGATGCGGGGCTCAATCCCCGGACCCTGGGATCATGACCTGAGCTGAAGGCAGAGGCTTTAACCCACTGAGCCAGCCAGGTGCCCCTCTTCCCACATTCTTAATCCACTCCAGTGTGGCTTCTGCCTCCATAATTTCTTAGGAAAGGTTATGCTTTGGTATGAAAGGTAAGGAAGTGGAGATAGCTCTTTCAAGAAGTGGGATTGTGAATGGGAGGAGAGGTGGTAAATGTAGAGGAATGTGGGATACAGAGAGTTTTTTATTTTAATGACTTAGAAATTTGAGCTTACTTGTAGGTTAGTGGAAGAAGCTAGTAGAGAAAGAGAAAGATGCAAGAGACTGGTTAACTCAGAATGAGACTCTGTAAGAGGTAAAAGGGAATGGGAGCCAGAACCATGGAGGTATGGGCCTCCCAAAAGGGACAGGAGAGAGGACTCCCTGTAAGTTCCCAGGGAAGGAGTTGAAGATGCGTGTGCATGAGGAAGGGTGTGGAGGTGAAGGTGGGATATGAGGGAGTTCAGAAGGTTTCTATCTCTTCTTAAAGCAGGAATCCAGCTCTGCTGCTGAGAGTGGAATGAGGAGGCTGGTGGGAAAGTAGTATGAGATAGTTGTTGCAGGAGAGAGAACCAGAGAGGTACAGGAGGATGACCAGGCAGGGCTAAAAGCCCAGGGAGGCTGGTGACCATGAACTTGTAGTGTTATCAGAGTGTGTGAGCTTCAGTAGCATCCATAGGTGAGGACTCAGAGAAATCACTGTCGCATTCTTCCAGACTGTGGTGGAGACTGGCAGAAATGATGAAAGAATAGTGAGGAGAATAGCAAGATGTAGTGAAGGGTCAAGGAATCCAAAGTGGGCCAGGAGACAAGTGAAGATAGAAAGGGGTAGAAGTCACTGTCCTGGAGATCCACATGAAGATGTCTGGGGTGGGGTGGAATGAAATGGAGTAGTTGAGAGAACTAGGACAGGGCACTGCCCTAGGGCAGTCATACCAAAGTACCACAGAGTGGCCTAGAACAACAGAAATGTATTGCCTGACAGTGTTGGGAGACTAGAAGTCTCAAGTCGGCGTCAGCAGGGCCATTTTCCCTTTGAAAACTATGGGAGAATCCTTCTTTCACTTGTCCTAATTTGTTTGTTTGTTTGTTTGTTTGTTTGTTTTAAAATATTTTATTTGACAGAGACCACAAGCTGGGGGAGTGGTAGGCAAGGGGAAAAGCAGGCTCCCCGCTGAGCAAGGAGCCCGAAGATGCAGGGCTCCATCTTTGGGCTCTGGGATCACGACCTGAGCCCAAGACAGATGCTTAACCAACTGAAGCACTCAGGCGCCCCAGACTCATCCTAATTTCTGATTTGTCATCAGTCTTTGGCCTTCCTAGCTTTTAGATGTCATTCTAAAATGACTCCAGTCTTTCATCTTCACACTTTCTTCCCTTGTGTCTGTTTCTATGTTCAGTTTTCTCCTTTTTATAAGGAAACTGATCATATTGGATTAGGGCCCACCCAAATAGACTCATTTTAACTTGATTCCCTCTGTAAAGATCTTATTTACAAATAAAGTCACCTTTTCTCGTACTGGGGTTAGGACTTAAACATATCCTTTATAGAGGGAAATAATTTAACATTAACTAAAGGATGAGATGGAAGAAGGTGGTTTTGAGAGTTTTAGGAGCTGACTGGACTTCGTTGTGGCCATGAGAGTGGATAGCTGGGTGGTCTGGAGGGAAAGTCACTGAAAATGAGGTTGACGAATTAAGAGGCTGGGGAGGGTGGCAGTGTGTTGGGGGCAGGAGTTGGGCATCAGGATGGGCAATGGAGTCATCCAGGATGGAATGTGCTGAGCATTCTTTTTGCCTGGTTTGGAGATGTCATGTCAGGTGATTTTATTAGTCTTGGGATGGGGACTTAGAAACACAATATGAGGGCACCTGGGTGGCTCAGTGGGTTAAGCCTCTGCCTTCGGCTCAGGTCATGATCCCAGGGTCCTGGGATCGAGTCCTGCATCAGGTTCTCTGCTCCTCGGGGAGCCTGCTTCCTCCTCTCTCTCTCTGCCTGCCTCTCTGCCTACTTGTGACCTCTGTCTGTCAGATAAGTAAATAAAATCTTAAAAAAAAAAAAAAGAAACACAATATGACTGGTGGTGTTATATACCTTCCCCGTGTAAGCAGGCACCACATCCTGCCAATTTTGCTTCCTAGGTGTCTCTCCATTCCCACGGCCTCTTGTTTTGTGCCCCTCATTATCTTAGAACATTCTCCTTACTGGTCTCCTTGCTTTACACCCTTCTGAGCTCTCCTTCAAACCAAGTTCCCTTTGTTCAGAATGCTCTTCTGCCAGATTCCTGCCTGGCTGTCCCCCTTCCTCCTTTAAGCCTTTGCTCAAATGTCACCTCAGCAAGGCCTTTTCTGACCAATCCATTTAAGATTGCAGTCAAGCACTTCTGTACTTCTTTTTTTTTTTTAAGGGTTTAATTTGTTTAAAAAGAAATAAGAGCGCGTGTGAGCGAGAATAAGCAGGCAGAGGAAACAAGAATCTGAAGCAGACTCCACACTGAGTATGGAGCTCAACACAGGGCCCCATCCCAGGACCAGGAGATCATGACCTGAGCTGAAACCAAGAGTCAGTTGCTTAACTGACTAAGCCACCCACGTGTCAAGCACTTGATTTCCCTTACCCTACCTTCCCCCCCCCTTCTAATTTACTTCTCTAAAATAGTGTTTTTGTTTATTGTCTTGTCTCCCCTAGATGAGAATGTAAGCTTGGAAAGGGCAGGAATCTTTGTTTTGTTGATTAATGTAACCTAAGAATCTTGAACATTGCTTGGTTACATAGTAGGTGCTTGATAAATATTTAATGTAAGAATGAACGAATATTGAGCCTCCAAGCATTTGGCCATACCCAGATCTGTCATTCTCCCTCAACCTCCCCATGTCCAGATTATAAGACAAAATCCAAATTCATTCACTGGATAGTCTTTTTTTTTTTTTTTTAAGATTTCATTTATTTATTTGACAAGGAGAGAGAGATCACAAGTAGACAGAGAGGCAGGCAGAGAGAGGGGGAGGCAGGCTCCCCACCAAGCAGAGAGCCCATTGCAGGGCTCCGTCCTAGGACCCTGAGATCATGACCTGAGCAGAAGGCAGAGGCTTAACCCACTGAGCCACCCAGGCGCCCCCATTTACTGGATAGTCTTAAAGGACCCCCTTGCTTAGTCACTGCCATTGCTCAGCTCATCTTTGGCCCACTGCTCTTGGACCTGGGCTCTGGCTACACTAATGCCTTACTTTTCCCACATGCCATGATATTTTCTGCTTCTGAGCCATTCTGTCTCCTTGGAACTCATAAGAACTGTTCAAAGAACAATAGCTCTAAGCTCTGGGCACTCCACCCTAAGGAACTCCCTCCTCACCACTCCTCTCCCCACCCCCTCCCTCCGCCATTTGGAATTTGGCCTGATTCTGATGGGTACCTCCAACTCCCACTTTAGTCCTCCCCCTGGGAAGGTGATGTTTGGCTGCGCTTCTGAACATGATCACAAGGTGGCAGCATTTACAAAGGGATGCCCCATCCTGTTGCAGGGTTTGGGCAGAGGTTCCCAGGAGCCTCAAGACAGGATAGTTAGTCTAGGTTTACCAAGATTATTCGTTTGTTCAACAAACAGCCAATGGCTACCCTTAATGTGACAAATGCAGCCACTGGCTTCAGAACTTCCCACCCCAAGAGGCCAATAGCTATATACGTAGATAGTTTCATTATTGGTATGATACATAGAGGGATTAGAGAATTTTGTTAGACTTCAAGAGTTCAGAGGCCCTCGTCCAGTACGGACAAAGCCTCAAAGAAGAGATGATGCCTGTGTAGAATCTCGAAAAAGCTCCAGAAGTAGAAAGTGAAAAGGACATTCTAGGTAAAGGACAGGCATGAACTGGGGTGCCTGGGTGGCTCAGTTGGTTAAGCAACTGCCTTCGGCTCAGGTCATGATCCTGGAGTCCCAGAATCAAGTCCCACACTGGGCTCCCTGCTCAGCGGGGAGTCTGCTTCTCCCTCTGACCTCTCCCTTCTCATGCTCACTTTCGCATTCTCTCTCTCAAATAAATAAATTTTAAAAAATTTTTGTTAAGGACAGGCATGAACTAAGGCATAGAGGTGAGAAGAGCACAGGGGTCATCACTGGAGCATGAAGTTCAAGGCAGGGAATGTGAGGAAGGGCCTGAGTGCTGGGCCAAGGAGACTGGATTTTTTCTTGAGGGTGATGGAGAGTCACTGAAGGCTTTAAGGAGGAAATGTGGCATATCAGATTCACGTCTTAGAGCTCTGGCTGCTCCAGTGTGGATAGTAGTTTGGGGGCACAGGTCAGAAAGGGCAGTGAGGAGGTTTCTCTAGGGGTCCAGGGAGAGATGGTAAAGCCAAAATGATGGGTGGAGGCTTAGAGAAGCCCCTCCCAGTCCACAAGAGCTTCTAAAGCCTGGCACTTTGAAAGAGTTCTTGGCCCTAGGCACCCTCTTCACCACCATTTAAGCCACCTAAGCCCTTCTGTTTCAGAGGCCCCTTTTGTCTCTGTCTTAGCGCTCCTGGTTATTCTGGTTGGAACCCGGGTCCCTTGTCAGTTTCCATGTGAGGCCCACAGTTCCTACATCCCCATTCTTTTGGTAGATGTGTCAGCCTTCAGTTCACACTACATCCCAGCTTCCCTCAGCGTGATCCTTTCACCCACCTCCTTCCTTGACAGAAACAACAGACAGAAGTGTGACTGAGGGGCCTCCTCCTCCACAACTGTCACTCCCTGCCATGCCCCCCACCCCACCAATGTGTGTGTGTATGTGTTTGTACGTGTACATGTGTACCTCTGGCAGGACTGATGCTGAGGGAAGGGCATCTCTGGCAGGCAGAGGGGCATCACCTGAAGAAAGGTCTGGAGATAGGAAAGTACAAGGGAGTGTGGGGGGGAAAGGGGAGAATGTTTTAACAAGGTCTGGCTAACCCTTGAGGTTGAGCCTGGAGCCATGACCATGTACTGCCGGCAGGGGGCACCACAGCCAGGTTTTGAGCAGGGATTGGGAGAGTCACCTTCATTCACAGTCTCATGAATATGCACAGAAACCTGTTGAATTATGCAGACCGAAAGGATGTAAATGTATATGCAAATTTAGTGCTGCCCTTCCTGTTGCTATGGAAACCAAAGAATAGCAAAGGGGGGCTCAAACCCGGGGGAGGCTAGGCTGGAGAGACTGGAGACCAAGAGGCTTTCCTCTGTCGCCTGCTTTTCCCTTTCCTGCTGTTTTGATCATTTTCTTTGCCTCACTCTGTCTTTGTCTCCTTGCTCTCTCTCCATCTCTCTGCCCCCCTTGATCTTTCTATCTCCATCTCTATTTCTCCCTTCTGTTTTTTCGTTTCTGTCTCTCAGTCTCTGAGTTCTGTCTGTCCCTGTCTGTATATATTTGACTCCATGTCACTGTTGCTCTATGACTCTGAGACAGTATTTCTCTGTGACTTCATGTCTTCCCTTATCTTTGTGTCTTAAATTGCATGGCTCTCCCTCCTGCATCTCCCTTTCTCCATGTCTCTGACTCACATCTTTTTTTCTCTGCATCTCTATTTTTGTGTCTGACTCTAATTGTGTCTATTTCTTGGTCTCTCTTCCAGGTTCTCCCCCCTCTCTTTCACTCTGATTCTCTCTCTGAACTTCTTATTCCAATTCTTGTCTCTGTCTGATGGGAAGGAAAGAAAGCTGCATATCCGTCCTTGCCTGACGGCCCGACTGCCTGCATGTTCGAAGTTTCCTGAGTGCTCTGCCCACATATAATCCAGTTTCAGGTCTGGCTCCTGTCAGCCTTGGCACAGAATCCCCATGACAGGCCCACACTGGCTGCCGGTACACGCGGGCTCCTGTTCCAGCCTCTGCCTGCTGTGTGACCCAACCTAGTGTTTCTCTCTCTCTGGATCTGTAATCTCATCTCTCACTCCATGAATCTGGTGGGCATCCTGAGGCAATGATGTGTAGAGAACAGGCAATTGAGAGGTAAGTCTTAGTGGTTCACCCATCTGGCCCTCTGCCTAAGGGCTGACGTGAGGGGTCTGGCTGGGGTCCAAGTATGGGGGTGTCTAGGGCTAGTTGAGACCAATCCTGGCCCCAGAGAAGACTCCTTGTTCAGCCACAAAATCAAGCAGCAATGTATCCACAGTCTATCCATGCTCCTGTCTGTTGCAGCCTTAACTATCCAATTACCTATTCAGGGTCCTTTGTTTGCCCCTCTGTCATTGGGTTTCTATTTATAGAGCACCTGTTCTACACCATGCCTCTGTCTTCACAGATCCACAGTGATAGAGAAATGACATCTGGACTTTTTGCATCCTCCCCCTGCTTCCCCCGCCCCAGAATGTGCTCTTTGGTCCAGGTGGAAGAACACAGACTCTTCCATCCCACAGCTTCCTATCCCTGGTGGGCTCATTAGGGGGTGTAAAGCATACCCAGCTGCAAAAGTCATAGATCAAGGTTAGGAGAAACAGAGACACAGAGATAAAGATAGAGAAACAATATGTCTCCATACAGGGTTTGGGATGGGGTGTGGGAAATGAGGCAGGACTCAGGGTGAGGGTGGTCCAGAATGTTTTGAGGGCAGGTAAGCCACGCTACATAGAGGTAGAAGGCTTCCCCCTTCCGTCCTGGGCTCTGGGCAGGTTGCCTTACCTCCAAGCAGGCACTAGACATGGGGGATCTGGCTTGGGCCCAGGTGTGGGGGCAGTCAGAGAAGTCAGGGCAAGTCCCCCTTGCTCCAAGAGAGTGCCAAGTTGAGCCCCCAGCTCTCCTGTCTCTCCAGAGAGGACACAGACATAATCACTCTTCCCACCAACTGTGATTCACCCATGTTCAGGCCCAGGCGTGATCCTGCTGTCAGGAATTCCATGTTTGAATTAAAAACCTCCCTGGACACCCCACCCCACCTGGGCCAGTTGTGCCAACGGGGTTGGAGCAGGGTCAAACAGGCTGTCTGGGGGGCTTCTGGCAAAGCCACATATGGGGAGAGAAAAAGGGATCAGGGGAAAAATGGAGAGTGAGAGAGACGGAGAGACAGAGGATGAGATACGTAGAGGGAGGTGGAGGAAGACAGAGGAGACATAAAGACATTGATGGGGAGAAAGCTGAAGCCAGCAGATGAAGGGGGGTCTGGTGCCCACCAGGCTAGTGCTCAACACTTGACTGGATTATCTCATTTAATTGAATCTTCACAACAGCCCTAGGAAATAGGCACTATTATGATCCCATCTTACTCCTGAGGTAATTGAAGCACAGAGACATGAAGTCATTTCCCTGAGGTCACAAAGCCAGGAAATGGTGGAGTAGGTATTTGAACCCTACAGTCTCACCGAAGAGCCAAGAAAAGAGACAGATATAGAGACTGAGGTGGGGACAGATTATCCCACCAGCGCTCATGGGAAATCTGGGAATCCTGGAGTCATCAGGCAGCTGGCAGGGGAGGGCGTTCCCACAGGTCAACAAGCACGCAATTTCCCATCCTTTCTATCAGAGACAAGGACTGTGACAGAGAGAGACATAGAAGGAGAGAGAGACAGAAACCTCAGAGCAGGGAGAGAGATGGAAAGGGATCTCCAGGCCACAGAACTCCTTGTCAGACCCTCCTTCCTGCCTGGTATACAGCCTGTCCTGCTCCTGATTCAGATCTGGCCCAGCCAACACCTTGCCTTGGTGGGACCCAGACTTTGAGATTCATTCTTTCTTCCCTACAGATTTACTGAGCGTCTACTAGTAGAGGCATCCCTGCCCCACATCTCCTACCTCTTTCTCTTTCCCTATTGAGAAACCCTTCCTATTGTCTAATGTCAGTCCCTGAAGATAAGTTCTGCAGTAAAGGATCAAGATTAGAATTTGGGGATACTTCAATATGAAGGCTTAGCCTAGCTAAGCACAGAGAAGAGGTCCCTAAGGACTGGCTTTGGGTGCCTTCTGGTTAGAGGCCCCTCGTAGTTGGTTTGGGGAAGAAGGTCATGGCCCAGCTGGTGGGGCCCAGAGAGCTGAGCTGTCAGCAGCAAGGAGGATAGGGTTGAGAAGAAAACCAGGAACTATCCTGAGGGAGTCGGGGAGTTGGCGTTATGGTTTCTAATGTCTTAACCCTGGTTTCAATTACCCCCAGAGTCCCCGGGGTTCCCTGGCTGTTGAGGGCTCCCAAGCTTGAGGAATGCTCAGGACCTTCCTGGGAATGCCAGAGACTAGAGACTCAGGGATAGGAGGCTGGGGGCGAGGGGGCTTTTCCAACCTTTTCTTCCCGATGTCTGGCTGAGAGAGGCCCCCAGACCAAGCAGGGCTTTGAGGACAGCAGGGAGGCTGGGGAAGGAGGGGCCCACCCTCTGCTCCCAGGCTTCTGTGGAAGGGCTACGTCAGCCAGCTCCTTAACACCAGCATGGTCCTAGTGACCTCAGCCCAGTCCTGGCTGCTAAAGCCCAGAGCTCTTTCTTGGCCTCACCAGGCTCCTTTTTGGTCTTGTGACATCCCTGACTCCTGCTCTTCTGTCTCTGGAGCAACCACACTTTCTCTGCCCTCTCTGTTTTTTTGTTTGTTTTATTCTTTTTTTTTTTAATAGATTTTATTTATTTATTTGAGAGACAGAGAGAGAGAGACAGAGTGAGAGAGCATGAGAGGGGAGGTGAGAGGGAGAAACAGACTTCCCACGGAGCTGGGAGCCCGATATGGGACTCAATCCAAGGACTCCAGGATCATGACCTGAGCTGAAGGCAGTTGCTTAACCAACTGAGCCACCCAGGTGTCCCTGTTTGTTTTATTCTTTAAAGATTTATTTATTTATTTGTTTGTTTATCTATCAGAGAGAGAGCACACATGCCATACTAGCTCTAGGGCAAAGGGAGGGACTGAGGGAGACTGGGGCTCAATCTCAAGACCTGACATCATGACTGGCGCTGAATTCAAGAGTCAGAGGCTCAACTGACTGAGCCACCCAGGCGCCCCAGCCTCTCTGGTCTTCTTCAGTCATGGTTCCTAGGGCTTCGCCTCCATGCTCTCCACCCCTCCCCCTCCCTCTCGTTTTCTCTCCCAGCTCCATGATGTTTTTATCTCCTACCTCACTCAGAGTGCCTGGATCAGTCTGAGACTTTGATGAATACCCACACAACCCCCAAGAGCTAGTTACAGAGGGCACTGGGAGCTACTGAGCAGGGAGCGTCACACTGCCAGCCAGGCAGCCCTCTCTCACCTTCTGTGTTGTCCTCCCCATCCTTGTCCCTGCTGGCCATCATCCCACAGACCCTTCAACCGGACATGTCAAGCCCCAGCTCTCTCCAGCTCAATGAATGGCACCATCATCTCCCCGTCACTTATGCCAAAAAGCTGGGAGTCATCTATGCTTTTGTACACAATGTTCCCTCTGGCCCTGGCACACAGTAGGTGCTAATAAAATGTTTGTTGAACTGAACTTATTTCAATTTTTTCTCTCTTGGACTCCCATCTGCTTCTGTCTGTTTCTTCGGGACTTGGTGTTTCTGGCATTCAGTCTTCAAATCTCGAATTTTCCTCTGTCTTCTGAATCACTGCAATTGAGTTTCTGAGGGAGAAGTTGGGCCTCTTTTCTTCCCTCTGCCCTTGCCCCAGAGAATTGCAGGCTGCCTAGAAATGGAGCTGTGGGAGCTGAAGAGAGGGAGCCAATCTTGGAGCCATGTTCCTATTTGGAAATCCCAGTGCCATTATCAGGGAGGCGGCCCTATAGTGGTGGGGATTGAAGTCGGACTCTGGGCTGTCACTGGAAGGAGGCAGTTCTTTGAAGACAAAAGCCTCCTCCATGAAGGATTGTGGGAGAAAGGGATCAAGACCCACTGGAGGGGGAGGAAAGGTAGGAGGGACTTTGTGCTTCGTTTGGAATTCGTTTCATGCAAATTTTTACAACACAAAATGAAAAATTGCATCTGTGGTTTTGCAAGTCTATGCCCCTGCTCTAGCCTTCAAACACACTTAGTGTCCTAATTCCTAGTTTCTCTGTCCTCTCTTGTCCCTCTCCCCACCCTACCTCCCCATCCTCTCTGGATCCTTTTCTCTCTCCCTGACCATCTGCTCCTTTCCCAAACTTATTCCAGACTCCAGGATCATGGCGGGGAGGGTCCTTAGAAGAGCAGATGCTGGGCTAAGTGTCCAGGGATCTCTTCTCTGTGTACAGGGCAACACAGGGTTTCCTCCATCATGGGAGCAGGTGGAGATGAATCTGAGTGCCCACTCTCCCCCCTCAAAGCTCTGTTCTCTCTTCAGCCCCATGGCCCTGCCCCAGCTTTTGCTCGAGCTCTCCCTCCTAGGGTAACAGCAAACACCTGTTCCCTGGGTGTCCCACCTTTATCCTCCATCTCGCCCACCACCCCGAACAGCAGCAGCCTCAGGGATCACACTAAAACACAGATCTGGTGATGTTCCTCACCTGCGTCCTGCCTTTCCAGGCCTGCATGGCCTTAGCACCAAATGCACTTCAGGATGAAGTCTCTGAGCCACTCAGGCTGTCTCAGTCTGCCTTCTGGGTCTCTGCTTAATCCCTTACTGCCTACCAAACCTTTCCCACCGCTTGAGGCTGTAACCCGTTCAGGTAGTTTCCCTCTCCTCTGCCCTAGGACTTGACTCCTCCAGGTCAACGTTGTCCTGCTTGCTTATATCGTTTGTTCATTCGTTCGTTCGTTCGTTCATTCATTCATTCATTCATTCATTTAATAGTTCCTTAAATCTAATTCAAATGTTAGGAGCACCTTTTCTATGCCAGACCCAGCTCTAGCTGCCACAGGGCTGCCCTCATGGAGCTCACAAGTAACTAGGTAGTTAAACATCACACAAATTACCGTAAGGAAAAAGACTATGGCACTAAGGGAGAAGACAAAGGGGCTTAATCTACGCTGCTTTTAGGTGACATTTAGGCTGTCACCTCTTGCTCAAGGGGGCTGAGTCAGACATGGCCCTCTCATGTGGACAAATTGTATCCTTACCTATTTTGAAAAATTGCATCTGTGGTTTTGCAAGTCTATGCCCCTGCTCTAGCCTTAGTTTAGTATCCATCTTCCTTGACTAGAATGAGAGTTCCATGAGGGCAGGGGATGTATAAACTTTTTTTTTTTTTTTGACAAAAAATAAAGAGTAAAGTACACAAACCTTAAGGGTACAGCTTAAATTTTGAGGCATGGGTCTAAACTCTTGGAACCGCCATTCCCCCCCACCCCAATAAAAGTAAGTGCAATTCCAACTTCTATCACCATAAATGAGTTTGCCTGTTCTTAGAGCGTTTTTTTTTTTTTAAGGAAATATTTTATTTATTTATTCATGAAAGACAGAGAGAGGGAGACAGAGGCAGAGGGAGAAGCAGGCTCCCTGTGGAGCAGGGAGCCCCATGTGGGACTCCATCCCAGGACCCAGGGATCATGACCTGAGCTGAAGGCAGATGCTCAACTAACTGAGCCCCCCCAGGTGCCCGGTTCTTGAGCTTTATACAAATGAAATCATTCATTATGGACCCTTTTGTGTCTGGTTACTTTTTTTTTCTTTGCTCAACATCTTATCTGCCAGCTTTATCCATTTTTGGTTATGTGTAGCTCCTGTTGGTCTTTTTTATTGCCATAACTACATCATAATCTCTTCATCCGTTTGGGTTGTTTCCAGTTTGATAATATTATGAATAAAATTACTATGGACATTCTTTGTGAGGTGGTAGGGTATATCTATGTTCAGCTTAGTAGATCCTGCCAAACAATGTTTCCAAATGGTTGTACTAACTTGTACACATATCAGCAGTGTGTGGCCTCCTAGTTGCCCCACATCCTTGCCAGGGTGGGGGATTTTTGTCTGTTTGGCTCACTGCTCTGTTCTATCACTTAGATCAATGCCTGGCATATAGTAGATGCTCAATATATACTTATTGGCTACCTTATGAAGGGGAGGCCATCAGCATTCCTGGGGTCCTGTTCTGGCTCTGGCACTAACTTGCTGTGTGACTCTGGTCAGGTGAATCCCCCTCTCTGAGTTGTTGCCCTATCTGTAGCATAAGGGGACTGACTGTAGGGCTTTGCCTTCCAGTGCCAGCTAGGCGCTGTGAGAGCTAGACACCTGTTCATTCACTTACTCTGCTTGTACCAATCAAGGTGCTACTGGGTACCAGGATGGCGAGAGTGTGATCTGTGACATACCATTCACAGCTTCTTTCAGGTCAGCCCAAATCAGGGGTCACTGCCCATCTTGTCCCCAACTCATCCTTCTGGAGCTTGTTCCTCCTCTCTCTGTCCAGCCCTGACCCAAGGGGGAGAGGGTCTGGACTGAGCCTGTGGATGGAAAATGTGATTAATAATAAAAAAAACATCCAAGAGGAAGAGACCAGGAAAACAACTTGGGGAAAGCTCCTCGCCCAGGGGAGGGGGGCCATGTCCTGGGCCTTGGGACAGCTCCGGCTGCCCTCCCGCCGCCCTTTCTGGGAAGCTGCCACAGGAGTGGGTAATTTTAGCCAAAAGGGGGGGAAAAAAGCCTCTCTAATTATTTATGAAAAAAGATGCACCCCCATGTAAATTATGTTTCCTCTGGAGGCTTCCTCCTACTGTTACTCCACTCCTAGTGATCCCTCTGCTTGGTCAGCCTGGGGGGCCCTAGAGACACTGGGTTGGGGGCAGAGGAGGAATTTCAACATGAAATGTTTTGTTCATTAGCAGAGAACATAGGGGGGTAATTCCCTTGCTGCCTGGGCCTGGGCAGCCCAGGCAAATACTCAAAAGCTATTCTGAAAAATAGAATCTGGGCTGCAGAGTAGGGTGGAGGTTATTTTGGGGGGTGGGGGGTGGAGGAGAGATACAGACATTTTCTTCCCTCCTCTTAGACTCCTGACTTTCAGGGGCTTCCTGAACCTTAATCCTTCCTCCTTTCAGGGATTTCATTCTCAATGTCTCAGGTTGCCTTCCAAACTTCCTTCTTAGCAAAACAGGAGGAACTGGGGTTAGACTGGCATTAGAACTTCCAACTAAGGAGGAAGGAAGGGTATCAAAGAAAAGGAGGGGAGGCTTTGGTCTATCCAAATAATTTAGAATTCTTGTAGAATACGATGGGATCAGTAGGCAGCAAATCTGAGGGGGGCCTGGAGCAGGACTGAAAGCGCTGTTTCTATCAGAGTAGTTTAGAAGGCCCCAGTGAGGAGGGAAGTGTAGGTAACTCCGGAGAACTGAGAGCAATTCGGGCTGAATACTTAGGTTTCCCCATTAGAGTTGCAGCTCTCTCCTAGTCTCTACCTTTAGGGAATCTTTGCCCTTTTCTGGTGCCAAGGTTGGAAGGGTCAGGGCACACTTAGGCAGTGGTCCAAATAACAGAATTCCAGAAAGGGCTCTGCAGCATGGGAGTGTGGTAAGTGAGCCCAAGGTGCTGTCCCAGAATAGGGGTGAGTCCTCCCTGGGGAGCCGGGCTGGACCCTGAGTGTGTGTGTGTGTGGGGGTGCTCAAGGGGCCCCCCTCCCTGGCTCGGCCTGGGGCTGTGTTAGGATCGGGTTTCTCGGCGCCTGGAGCCTCCGCGAGGCCGAGCTGTTCCCGGTCCCCGGCCAAGCCGCCCCGGGCGCTGGCACTGCAAGAGGAAGCAGGGGAGGGGGGGCGCGGTGAGGGGGAGTGAGAGGGGGGAGCTATGAGGGCTTTTACGTAACTGCCTCCCAGAGCCCGCCCCTACTGCTAAACCCCAGTGTGGGACTTTGTGTGATTGACAGTGTGTGCCTATGCCTGTGTGCCTTTGTGACACGTGGTGTGAGTGAGTGCATGGCTGTGTGTGTGGCTAGATCTGTGTGTGGGGATGGTGTACAAGTGTGTGATTTGGTGAGTCCTGCCCTTCTAGGACCTCTAGCTGCTAGTTGCAAGCAGAGGACCCTGATGCCCAGTGGACCATAGTAAGGTTGGATATAAACATTTGACTCTTTGAGACTGAGTATGTGACTTTACATGATGGTGTATTTGGCATTTGAAGGCAAGACAGAGAGCCTCTTTGTATTTGTACCTTTGGGTAGCCAGATATGTGACCACAGTGGAGCTTTCTGATGGTATGGCTGGTTAGAAGAGGATCATTTCCCAAAGGAGCACTAGAAAATGTAGACTACAGGAGGTGGGGTGGAAGCTCTCCTTCCCTGAGGGCACATCAGTAGGAATGGGGGCAAGGGTCCTTGCTACCCAGTCCTGGGATGGCCAAGTTGATTCCTGGGAGCGAGGGGCACAGGTGGTCTCAGGTTAGGTCACGTGCCATGGTGGAGTAAGGTGGAGCCAAAAATCCTGCCATAGAGCCACCTTTCATGGCAGGTGTAAAACTCCAAGAATTCAAGGTCAAGGAGAACTTCCCTCAATTTCCCAAGGCCTTCCAGGGTTATCAAATCTGGAAACTACACTACTTGCTTGCAGGAGAGCTCTGAACTAAGGGAGTTATTTCCTGCTGCCCCTCAAGGGAGAGGCAGATGTTGAAGAATGATGAAGATGGGATGGGGCTGGGGGGAGGGTATCAAGTGAAGTGGGGTTTAGTTTAAGGATAAGTGCACCATGACGGAGAAGGGGGCTGGTGCAGAGCTAGGGCGGCTGGGAAGAGGGGTGCCTAATAAAGCTTGAGAGGAGGGGCACCGGCTGGCTCAGTCCCTAGATCATGTAACTCTTGATCTCAGGGTTGTGAGTTCCAACCCCACCTTGGGTGTAGAGATTACTTTAAAAAAATTAAATCTTAAAAATAAATAAATAAATAAATTAATTAATTAATTAATTTTAAAAAGCTTGAGAGGAGACTCGACCAGATCCTGCAAGGGTTTTTAAGCCCCACCTAAGAAGCCTGCCTGTGCCCCCACGGCTCTGGGATATGGGAGGGTTCAACAACAGAGGCTTAGGAAGCTCATAAGCTCCTGGGCAGATAGGGCATTGAAGGCGGCAGGAGCGGAAACGCACGAGTAATCTGTTGCCCCAGCCCGGGTGGTGGCAGAATCTTTTCGGAGGGCGGCGGAAGGGAAGGGGCCGCACCCACAGGTTGTTCCGTAGGTTGGCGCTGCCTCTGAGACATCTGCAGACTTAGGGGTTACGCGCCTCTCTAACTTCCCGCCAGGTGTCGCTGCGGCACCGAGGAAGCGAGAGCGGCCGATGGGTGCAGCGCCTGGAAGTTGCTGAGGATCAACGGATGCCGGGATCCGGTCCGACGTGCGCCTCTTGTCCTCGCTAATCCTCTGACATACCGACATGTCCCGCTCCCGGATTCCGGCTGCCCCGCGCAGACCCTGCCCCCGGACCCGCGGACTTCGGCACTGCTGACTGCAGCCCCAGAGTCCCCCGGTGGAGAAGGGATGTTGTCCGGGGCGAAGTCCCCACTGCTCTCAAGAAGGAGGCAGTGTCCGGGACACTGGAGGCTCTGGAGGTCAAGTCTGCCCACCAATGACCCGCCGATCTCGACGCCCTTCGGCCCCTCGAGGGGAGCGGGGCCTCTTGAGCACCCAACCTCATCCAGGCCTAGTTTTCGCGCTGGGCCCTCCTTCCCTCTCCCAGTTTCTTCGCACAGCCCCCGCTCTTTCCTGGTGCCCACCATCTCGTCCTCGTCCGTGGCTCGGGACTCTGGAGGCTGCGGGCCCAAGAGACCAAACAGGGGACGCTTACTGTGAGTGGAGATGGACGGGGTCTCAGCTGAGCGCCATTATTTCGCTGTGTGTCTTTAAGCGCCAGCCAGCCCTCTCTGAGCCTCAGCCCCTGCTGACCCCTACCGGTTGCACCGAGGGGATTTTTGAAGCCACGGAAGTGAAAGTGAAAAGCCCCGGCAGTGGCTCGAAGAAGGTTTTTCCTTTGCAACCAGAATCCCTGAGGCACTTCTTGGGAAAGGGCCCGGGCACTCTGGGCAGCCTACTGGGGAAGGGCGTAAGGAAACTGCGAGATAGTTCCTTCCCCTCTCCCCGCCCCCAGCCCTGGACCAGCTCCCAGGAGGGGCAAGGCGCAGGGATTATGGGTCAGAGGTCAGGTGAAAAATCCATGGGGTGGAGACGGGGGTGGGTCACCCGCTCTCCGCTTCTGGCATTCAACCTTTCTGTTCCGCTCTCGCTTGGCTTCAGAAATTGGTCGGGTTGTCTAACCTTAATCCCGCATGCTGTAGCCGGACTGGAGACCTGGGGGCAAGTGAAGTGAGCACACTGGACGCTTAGAGGCCCAGGCTGCGAAAAGAAAACTCGAGAGGTGAACCTCCAGCGCCAAACTCGCGCGTGCCCAGCATTCTGGAACTGCCCATCCAGGCATAGAGGGGGCACCCTCCCTACCCGGTTTATCCCAGCGGAGGTTTCTCCCCAGGCCATGGGTTCCGTGGGGCGAAGAAAGCCAAGGTGGTTGTGGTCACCGGAGACTTGGTGGGATATGAGGGCCTGGGCTCCCAGCCTGTCCATCCTGGTCAGGGGGGCGTAAAGCCCCCTTCCCTCCGCGCGGGGAATGTGTGTTTGTGACTGTGAGGGTAGTCTTTGCTGGGAGCAGCAGGAATAGGGGAGGGGCAGAGACTGCTGGCCTCCAGTACCCAAATTGGGGCCTGGGGGCTCTGGCTGTTCTCCTCTCACAGAGATGCCGGCGGCTGGACCCTCAGAATGGGTCCAGGGTGTGCCAGGGTGTCGGTACGAGGCACTCAGGGCCTGAACAAGCGGGAGTGTTCAGCAGTAGAGACCTGGCCAAGGCTGAGAGAGGGAGCGTGAATGAGCGACCTGGGAGGAGGGGGAAAGGGGGGGGGGCGCGCCCAGCGTCCCTAGGGGATCCGGCAGAGTGGGTGCGGGTACGTGTGCACGCGCGTTTTTGAGACCCGCGGTCGGCCCTGCGCGAGAAGCACAGGGGCCACAGCCGTCTGGAGGGCGTTCCCAGGAAAGGGCGAATGTGAGCGGGCCACGCGTGCCAGTGCGGGCGAGTGTGCCAGCGGGGGGAGGGTGCGTGCGAGCGCGAGTCGAGTGGGAGTGGGGGCTCACAGGCCTGAGCGGAGTGAGTGTGTCCGCGCGTGCCAGGCGCGGGAGCGTGCCAAGGCGGGGGCGCGCGGGGGCAGTGGCCGGGAGGGGGTCGTGGCGCGCGGCCGCGGAGGCGCGGGGAGACAAGGCGGGAGGGGGAGGGGAGCGAGGGCGCGCGCGGCCGAGTGGGCGCCCGCGGTCACATGGGCGAGGGAAGGAGGGAGGGAGCGCGCGAGGGAGGGAGGAGGATGGGGGGGTTAAAGCCGCCGAGCGCCGAGGAGCCGGTGCAGAGCGGGCGGCGGCGGCGGAGGCGGCGGCTCCAGCCGGCGCGGCGCGGGGCTCGGCAGCGGGATTCGGCAGCAGTGCTAGCTCCGCGCTCCGTGCCTCGCTCCCTGCCCGGGGTGGTCGAAGGGCGAGGCGCGGAGTCCCCGTGGCCCGAGGGCGCGGTGAGTACCCCGCGGCGGACCGCGCGCGGCCGGACCCTCAGACCCTCCGGGTGACCGACAGACCCGCGGCTTTCGTGCGCGCGGGAAGAGGGAGAGGACACGCGTGGGCCCGCGACCCGGGGGGAGAGGGAAACGGGAAAGTTCAAGGGAAACTTTGCCCGCAAACTCGGGGGCGGGGGCGCGTGAGAAGCCGCCCCCCGCGTCCGGGCGCATCGGGGGTTGGGCGTGGTGATGGTGGGGGCGGACAATCGGCTGGGGGGAGGTGGCCCGGGCGGATTGTCCTAGCGTCCCTATTCTCTCTCACCCCTCAGCAGCGCGCGCGGGGTCTGGGAAAATTCCGGAACTGGGGGGTCGTAATGACCCCCGCGTGCCCGGAGGCGGCTTCCTTCTCCCGCAGAAATCTAGACTTCAAAGCGCCCAGGGGTGTGAACGGACGGCTGCGCGTTTGCCAGCGTCTGTGAATACGCGCGCGCGCGCGCGCGCGTGTGTGTGTGTGTGTGTGTGTGTGTGTGTGTGTGAGATCCTGCCTGTGGTTTCCTCGTGAGTCCGCCTGTATGTACCTCCATGTGGTGGGTTTCCTTCAGGGTCTCTTTGTAAGACCTCCTGTGTTGTGTGTTTGTGAGTCCGCTTGTGGGGTATCCCCATCTCTTTGTGAGCCTGCCGGTGTGTGTTTCCCCCGGTGCGGCTCTGTGTGAGACGGCTTGGGTGTCCCTGTGTTGCTCCGAGGAGTGTACCTCCCCGTACGTGGGGGCTGGGCCGCGGGGAGGTCACCAGACGGACAGCTCTGCTTCTCGGTTCCTCTCCTCTCCCGAGCCTCTCCTCCTGCATCTAGCTCTCGAACTCGCTCGCTCCCTTCGTCCCCTCCCCCCTTCAGTAGCTTCAGGCGGGCAGGACTATTTCACGCCTTGTTGAAAATTCAGGATTTTCTTTCCCTTTCCGTCTAGTCTCTCTTTTTGAGAAGCGTCTGTGTGTGTCTTTGTGGCTGGTAGCTTGTCTGCAAAACTAGGTGTATGTCTGCATGCCACTGGGGGAGTGTGTCTGTAACTCTAGTTGTTTTGCTTGTAACACTTGGTATATTTGTGTCTGTGTCACTGGGAGTGTTCATGTGGCTGTACTCACGGAGGTGGGACTTTGAAATGCTGGGTATGTTTGTGCCTTTACAATTGCTGTATGTCCAGGGGGTCTGAAACTGTATTTTTGTGTGTCTAACTCTGGGTGTGATGGTGTATCATTGCATGTGTGGGGATGGGACTGGAACAATTGAATATTCCTATGGCTGCAGGGCTAGCCAGGGCTTGAGGGGTGGAGGGGCCTGTGTTTCTCAATAAACTATGCCTCTCTGTCTCCACTGTCAAAACCCACACAAATCCTCTGAATTGGTTCTTGGGGTTCCTGGTCAGGATTGGTGACATGGAGCTAAGGTTCACACTCCATCAGGACTAATAACTCCAGCAGATCCTGACCTTATACAAAGACTAGGAGTTTAAAATTCAAATTCAAGGCTTCTTGGAGCTTCAGAATTCATATCCAGATTCACACTGGGACATGTAAATGCATACGGACTCACATTTAGAATTCTCAGAACAATGGGACTCACACTCACATTCATACTTAAATTTGGGGGCTTATATCCAGCTCTACACTGCAGTCCTAGGGTTTACAGTTTGACTCACACTGGGACTCCAGGCTTACACTTAGATTCACATTTCTGTCCTGAGGCTCATAGATTTACATTGAGATCTAGAGCCCATGCTCAGAATCTCACAGGGTTCTTATGTTCGTACTTGGTCCTCATTTCAGATTCACACTTATATGCTGGGGCTCATACTCAGAGTCACTTTAAGACCAAGGGCTCACACTCAGACTCCCAGGGGAAACTGGGGCTCACATTTGAACTCAAGGACTCACACAGGACACTGGAGTTCGTGAACTCATGTTTCCATCTTAGAGCTCACTCTCAGATTCACACTAGCAAGATGATCACTTCCATCCTGGCTCACTTAGAGACCCGGTGGTCACACTCAGACTTATATTCCTGGTGATTACATTAAACTCACTTCTATCCTGGGGCTTAGACTCACACTAAAGCTCTAGTGCTCACACTCAGACTTATGCTTCCGTCTTAAGACTTTTATATTCCCCATGAGGGCCCTGGGGTTCACACTTGGAATCACACCTAGTAATGGCTCCATCCTGGGGCTCACATTCAAACCCAAACTAGGATTGTGGTGTTTACACTCCCAGTGAAACTTGGAACTCATAGTCAAATAAACCCCTGTTTTCTTTGGTTTATGGTGTTTATGAGGGTAGTTGGGTAAGGAGCAGAGACTGTGACAAGACCTGTCCCTTCCAGAGGTGGGGAGGAGAGGGGATACATGTTTAGGCATGTCACTCACTTGGGCTGTGGGCTGATGGAGAGGGTGGTGGGGAAACCCTGACCCAGTTAGGGTTAAACATTTCTGTCTTTCTTTCCACGTGGAGACTAGACTGTATTGGCAGAATGGTCTGAGTGGCTTTTTGGTACATGAGTGATATATACTCTTTGAGTCTCCCATGTGCCATGTACATCACATCCCCCTTAAATAGTTTTGGGTACCCCTTTTGTGGTAAGAGAATCACGTGTGGGTGTGGGGGAAGACTCATGTCCTCCCAAGACATTTTTTCCGCCCCAGTCATCCTTAGTATGGAAGGAGTATGAAGGTTGACTTGGTAAGAGGGTAGACCTCTGGCTCCTTTGAACATTCCAGAGCATGGGATCCCTGATTGGAAGGGAGATGGTAGCCAGATCTGTGGTGAGAAGGTAGCTGAAGGAGGAGACTGGACTGAAACCCACCTTCCCTCCTCTGCCCTGGCTGGAGAGGAGGGGTAAGGGCAGAGTGTTATATTGTGTCTCACGATGTCTCAATGTCTTTTGGAATGTCTTTTGTGCTCTTATCCTATCTCTGTGGTATGACCAGTGTTCTCTTCTCCCTAGAGCAGAGAACAGTAGCCCTATGGGGGAGAGTTGGGCTAGGTTGTAACCTATCTTAGGACTCCACCTGCCTTAGAGATGCTGCTGGGCTTACACGCCCTCCCTGTTATGAAGGCCAGCAAGTTAGGGCTTCCTGAAGTACACAGTCACCCCATGGGCACCTCGAGGGCAGTAGGAATCTGGCCCTTAGGCTCAGATGGCTGGGCTGTATCAACTCCCTGTCCCTGGAGGGGACACATGCTCCCCAGCCCCCCTATGAGGGTGGGGGGCTTGAAGGCAAGGCGGCCCGCTCTCTGCCCCCCCATGGTGAGTTGAAGTGTAAATGAATCAAAACATATGGAGCAGATTTTCTTTGAAATGCAGATGTGTTGGGGGGACCATGTGTGCCTGGTTTGGTGGGAGGGGGGGTCCCAGAGAGCTAGGAGGCTGAGAGAGCTGACCCCTCCTCCAGACCCACCATGGGGTGAAGGGAATTGGGGAGACCTCAGCTGGGTAAACTGTGGCCCTGGGTGACCACATCCACCCAGGCTCCAGCTTCCTGTGGGGAGGGGGTGGGGAAGCAAGAGGTCCCTGTGGGCTGAGAGTGCTGAAGTCATTACCCTCCTTTATCTCAGTCTCTAGAGGGCAGAGAGAGCCCCCAGAGCCCAGAGCCGTGCTGGGTTGATGGGGGGGTCACCACGGCCAGGAGCTCTGGGGGCCAAGGGGTGGAAGAGGGAGCTGGGGCAGATGTGAGGCAGAATTAGACCCTGCTGCTTGCAGAACCAAGTCCTGGAAGCTGGGACTACAGCTGCAGTGGAAGGAATGGAAGCCAGACTATGATGGTGACTTCTGGTCAGACTTTAGGAAGGTACTGAGGAGTCCTCAATCCTGTCGGAGTTTTTCCAGACCTGGGAGGGTCAGTATGCCCCACCAGGCAGAACCTATACTTTCTCCTCACAGAAGGCATCAGGGTTACATAGTAATTGCCTGTGAGCTCTGTGGGACGGGGGACTGGGTCTGCTTTGCTCACTGGTGTACGCTGCCCCAGCACCTTCCCCAGTAGGAAGACCATGTGGAGTAAAAAATGCGTCTTTTCCTCTCCCATCCAACTGAGTGCTGCATGTGGGCAGGACCATATTCTCAACTCCCAGCACAGTACCTGACAGGGATTAGGTGCTCAATAAATGTTGAGGAATGATAAATAAATAAAATGTAAAAAAAAAAAAAAGGCAAGGGGGGGATGCCTGGGTAGCTCAGTTGGTTAAGCATCTGCCTTCAGCTCAGGTCAGGATCCCAGGGTCCTGCTTCTCCCTCTCCTTCTGCCCTTCCCCCTCTCCCCTCCTCACCCTCTCCCCCACCTTCCCTCCAAACCCCCCTCCTGCTTGTGCTCTCTATCTCAGATAAGTAAAATCTTTTTTAAAAATGTTGAGGAATGAATCCTTGAGTGAGACAAACCACGGGGAGAGGGGATTCTCTGGATTTTGTGACTTGAGATCCAACACACTCTGTTGTATTACCCCTACTTGGCTCAAAGAAACACTGAATGATTTGCAGTCTACACTAAGGAAGGACTTGCCCGCAGTCAGGGAAGGAGTGTGAAGGATAGGCAGCTTCTTCCTTGAAAAGGTCAGGACTAAGGGAGACTGGGACAGGGTGATGACCCTGATTCTGTGGCAGGGGTTGGAGGTCACTTCTTTCCTCTCCCAGCTTCAGGATTTTTCAGAAGGTGGGAAAGCTCTTTTCTCCTCATGTGATTGAGTGTGTCCCTTGGTCTCTCTAGGTCAGGGTTTCTTGGACTCTAGCCAAGACAATGGACCCCACCTCTGAGCCACTGAGGCTAGGCTCTGAGGTTGTTTAGCTGCTGTAGACACCACAAATTGTATTAGTTATTAATGTTTGTCTGAGAACATGGGGTTCTGATCCTAAAAATACCCTATCCAGCCAGAGCCTAGGAGTTGCTGGTGTGGGCTGGTATAGCAGTAGTGCAGCCAGGTAAGATAGACGCTGGGAGACACTAGAGAGTATGGGGAAACTGAGGCAGCATGGGCAGGAGATGCACAAGAGACAGAGTCTCTGTTTTATTTGGAACAAAGATTTATAAAATTAGTGGTGTCAGTTCTTCAAATTGTGGCAACATGTAGAGTAATCTATTATCTTATGCTGCAGAAAATTTCCTTCTTGGAAAGTTTGAAGATACGTCTGAAATCAGACATAAAAATTAAGTAGTCAGGGGGCACCTGGGTGGCTCAGTGGGTTAAAGCCTCTGCCTTCAGCTCAGGTCATGATCCCGGGGTCCTGGGATCAAGCCCCACATCGGGCTCTCTTCTCGGCAGGGAGCCTGCTTCCTCCTCTCTCTCTCTCTGCCTGCCTCTCTGCCTCCTTGTGATCTCTATCAAATAAATAAACATTAAAAAAAAAAAAATTAAGTAGTCAGTAGTAACCATTTCAAGTCCAGCTTCGGGATGTTCCAAAGTAAGTATGTGGCAAAAAAAAACAAAAATCAAAAACCTTCCCCAAGTAGCCTTTTCTGAGCCACTGCCCCCAACCCTACCTCCTGGAGCCCTTCCCCACAGCCTGAGTCCCAGTGGAGTTCCTGCACACCCCCTTTCATAGGCCCCCCTGACCTCACATCTGACCCTGAGGCCTCTGTGTATCTCCTCTTCCCAGAAGATGGATGTTGCACAGTGGTCCCAATAAAGGTAAGAAGATCCCAGCCTCTGAGGGCAGATGCCGTGTGACCTTGGCTTGTAAGCTGACCTTTCTGGGCCCCTCTGTGAAATCGCAGGATGGGGGGGCTGGGCTCTGGCCCAGGCCCTGAGAGAAGGCGGTTTTGGCACTCATCCAGGTCCCTGACGTCAATGACTCTCCAAATAATGGAATCAATATTGGGGGGGGGCAAGCGTGAACCAGGCCCCAGCGATTAGAAACAGATCAGCACAAACCCGCAGCTGATTCTGATAGAGTTGCCTTGGAGAGCTAGGGTGGGAGGCCTGGAAGGAGGTAGAC
Organism: Enhydra lutris kenyoni; assembly: GCF_002288905.1. NCBI lineage: Eukaryota > Metazoa > Chordata > Mammalia > Carnivora > Mustelidae > Enhydra > Enhydra lutris. The sequence goes on along the minus strand of NW_019154097.1, from coordinate 3,109,444 downwards.
CTGGTGGGGGGCTCAGGAATGGGGGTTCAAGGGAGCGTTTCAAGGGAGCGCGCGGGTACAGGAAGTGTCCAAAATATGAGGGTGCACAAGTAGGCAGAGATTATGGGGCTGCCTGGGTTGGAATGATGGGATGGGGGCTGCTGAACTAGTCCCTTCCTCCTTTGAGCCTGTGGGGTTCCAAGGCTAGGGAAAGTATGTGAATGAAGACTTTTTTCAACCACCGAGTTATAAAGAGTGGGCAAGGGGAGTTCAAAGCTCATTTCTCTGCTTCCCAGACTTGGGATCCTAGGCCATGTTAGGGGTCTCAGGTTATACCCAGGGTAGGGGAAAGAGCTAAATGAGACCTGAGGGAGATGATCTTTTGCTTGGAGGCAGAGGGCATTAATCCCAAATAGAGAGATGGGTATTCCCTTTCAGATTGGAGCCAGGCCTCCTCCATCAGCCTGTGTCCCCTCAGCCTCCTAGAAGGCAGTAGGTGAGGAGGAGAGGGCCATGGGGGCCCACAGGGGCTGGCCTGGTGGCATCTGACAAAAAACAGGAAGAAGGGCTGGGGGAGCAGCTGTAATTATGGGGCATTTATTATTAATCAGATGAAATTGCTGGAAGCAGCTGGTGTAATGTGCATAGTGATACAGACTCTGCATGCCCCCCAACACGTGCGCACACACACACACAAGCCATGCGCAGTCTGAGCCTTGTTTGCTTACACAATTCTTTTCTTGTGGAGGCTAGAGAGCTTTTTTTTTTTAAGTGATTTCTATATCCAACATGGGGCTCGAACTTACAACCCCAAGATCAAGAGACACATGCTGTACTGACTGAGCCAGCCAGGCACCCCTGGAGGGCTCTTTATGTGTGTCTGTGTCTGTTTATGTTGGTGTGTATCTGTGTTTTTTCATGTCAGCCTGTACCCTCCTGTCCCTCTATTGTCTCCTTTCCCGACTATTTTTTGGCCTGATGAGTGTCTCTGTCTCTAATGTCCTCTCTGTCTCCCTGTCTTGGGACCTGTCTCTTGGTGTGTCTGTATCTATCACCACCAGCCAGCCTGTCTCTGACACCTTATTTTAGTTTGTGGCCATGTCTCTCTGGTTGCATCTTTGTGCCAAATCAGATGATGTGGAGGCCCTTACTCATGGGTGTTTAGGTACCTGATCATGCCTCTGTCAGACACATCTGGGACCTGTTTTTTTGAGGGGAAGAGAGGAGGTTGGACCCTGAGGATCTCTTGGGGTCTTGTAGAAAGTGAGGGCTCTGTTAAGTGACTGGAGCCCATAGAAGCAATAGTGGCTTTCAAGACAGCCCTGGGTACAATACTAGCTCCTTTATCAACTACCAGTTGTATGACTTTGGACAAGGTGCTTTTGTTCTCTGAGCCTCAGTTTCCTCATCTGTAAAATGGAAACAGGATGACCTCCAAAGGTTGCTTTGATGATTCTGTACAAAATGTATGTTAAGTACCTACCATGATATCTGACTCATTACAAACCCTGAACAAGTGTTAGCTGTTACAGTTATTACTGGAAAAGGCACTGTGCAGGCAAGAGAGAACTGCAGAGGTAAATTGGTGTAGCACACAGGCTTCAGAGCTAGGCTCGGACTCAAATCTGTGCTCTGGAACTAATCATCTATGTGGTCTTAGGCAAGTTACTTAACCTCCCTGAATCTCAGTTTTTCAACTGTCAAATGGAGAATAATTATAGACCCCACTTCATGGAGAGGTCATGAGGATTAAATGAGATAATGCATATGAAGTGCTTGACACAGTTCCTGGTACGTAACAGATGCTCAATAAATCATCGTGCTGACGAAGCAGAGGAAGAGGAGAGTATAATGGTGGGTGTTTTTGCCCTGCCAGTGGCCACGTGAGAAAGTGTGTGATGTTCAGGTACTTGTGCCTGTGAATTGGTTGTGTGGGAACTTTGGATTGTCTGGGGGTGTATGAGTATGTAGACATATATGGTGTTAGGCCACTTCTGGCCTTCCTTTTCTCCCTGTGTCTTTGAACCTGAAGTCAGCAAAGGGTGCTCGAGGGAGTCTGGACTATTTCCAACTTTCCTTCTTGGAGACACTTATCTGCTGCCTTCCTCAGTCTCCCCTTCTCTCAGTGAGGTTGTAAGGAATGAGTTCTTTTTTGGACTTAGGCCTGTGGCTCCTCTGTGACCTCTGATTTGTGTCCTTTGCCCTCCTAGAATCCAGCCTTGTCACATCATCCTGCCCCCTTGGTTTTGGAAGTCCTGGAAACAGTCGGTCTGGAGGAGGAGGACATTGATGTGCTCAGTTTGCAGCCAGTGGTGAAGAGGTATGTGCTGGGGACCTAATGAGGCAGGTCCATCTCTGGGCATCAGGCTGGTGCAGTGGAGCTACAGGCTTGGGGATGTGAGTGAAGGAGGGCTCGAGATCCCTTCCTTCTCTTCCTCTGTTCCTCCTCCTGAGGCTTTTCATGCCCTTCTGATAGGTCCATAAAGGGGAAGGGACTTACCTGCAGTCACACAGGCAAGGGCAAAGCCAGGTCTGCAATGAGAGGGCTGAATCCTGGATGTGGGAGTATGTTCTGTCTCATTGTCTGGTTCCCTTTCTACCCCCAAAGCAACTGTCTGGCGTGACTGGGGGAGCAGCTGGGCTTGCAATAGATGGGATGGGGGTCAGAAATTCCAAAATCTTCTGGGGCCAGCCTTGGGGCTGGGCTTGACTCTCCCTGCCTTTCATTAAGGCCAGCCAAGGCCCCCGATTGGCAGCCCTGGGTGGGGGGCGTCCAAGGAATCGAGGCGCTGGAGCGGAACGGAAGGGCCTATTGTCCAAAACCCGCCAGAGGCCCACAAAGGCCAGCCGGCTTTTCATCTCAGCTCCCAAACAGACTGGCCATTTTCCTGGCCCAGGAATGGGGGCCTGACTGACCCTTCAGAACGAGGACTGGGGTGTTGTTGGGTGGGGTGGGGTATCCCAGCCTGACACATGGCCATAAAAGAGACTTAAAATGGAGCTGGGGTTCTGAAGAGGAGGAAGGGAGGCTCCAGAGGGGCTATAGAGAGTTAAGCTTGCAATCTCACTGTTCCCTGAGGACCCAAGGACATAGGGTAGTGTATCTGATAGAAGTTCTGATTTACGCAGCAACAGATAATAAATATTTATAGGGGGCACAACTGGGAGGAGTCTCAAGGCTTGTTAGTAAAGTGAGCTCTGGCTGTGAGGGCAAACAGTCCTCCCCCACAATTGGGAACACCTTATCTACTTGGAAGGGTGCTGGAGAAGAGAAGGCTAGTAGTGGTCAGGCAAGAGGCTGGGCTCCTTGCAGCAGGAGGGACTGAGGCCAGACAGCAGGAAAGTCTTCCTCCCAAAGAACAGTAGCTCTGATGCCCTGACCCGTATCTCTGGGGATCCCAGAGGATCACAGAGAGCCAGGGAGGTAGAGAACACCCCTGGGTGTTAAGGGTTAGACAGCTTCTGTGGGCCCCCCCACCCACCCAGGAGGAGGCTGGGAGGCAAGACTTGGCAGTTCTGTCCACCCTCCCTCTGCAGCACCTCCAGCACCACTTTAAAAACAGCTTTTTAATTTAACAAAGTGGATGAAAAACTGTTTTTGGAAATAAAAGATATCTGCTGTCTCCTAGGCTAGCACTCAGCCCTTGCAGAGAAACTCTCCCCGTTTCTCCCTGCTGCTGGTGGCTCCTTTCCTCTCTCTCTCTCTCTCTTTTTTTTTTTTTTTTTTTTTGTTTCTGCTCCATGGCCTTCCAGTTTCCCCTTAGCTTCCCCCTACCCACCTCCCATATCAGCCTCCCTGGGAGTCTCATCCTCAGTCTCTTATCTCTGTGTCTCTGCATCTCCTTTTGTCCCTCCTCTCCTCCGGGTCTCTCTTCCAGGGCTTGTCTCTCTCCTGAATCGTCTCTGTCTCCTATCCTGTCTCAATCTCTGTCTCCCTCCCCCCCTTCTCCCCCAACCCCTGTTCTAAATGGGTCTATTTAAAACACCCGATGCTGCCAAGTCAGAAAAGCGTCTCCTGATAAAGCACATTAGGCTGGGGGGAGGGAGGGAGAGGGAGGAGAGAGAAGGAGGGAGGAGGGAGCAGGGAGCAGCGGGCAGATGGATTGATCCAAGCCCGTAACCCCATTAATCAGGCATCGTGGATCCCCCCCTCCCTCCTCCAGCTTCAACCCCTTCTGAGCTAAAAGCCCCTTAAATATTTATCACCCCTCCCCCATGGGGTGAGGGGAGGGGTGTGTGGTCCTTGGTGTGAGCATCCCCAGCTGCCTGGTGCTCCCCCCAGTGTGTTTACACATGTGCACATGAGCTTATACGTGCGTGCATGGGTGTGCATACCTAACAGGCCCAGGACCCATCCTGTCTCCCTTCACCCCCACCATAGAGGAACCCTGGAATCTGACCTGGGTCTTGCCCTTCCTGAAGAGTTGGGAATATAGAATATGGAGACCTCTGGGGTCAATTGGGGGTCCTCAGGCCCCCCAAAGTGTAGTAACTGGAAGACTGGGTGGCACAGCACTATCATTCTCACAGGGCAGGAAGGTGAACTGGGGTCCAATGTCCAGATTCCGCCAAATTCCCAGAGCAAGAAGTAACTTGGGGAATAGAATTGGGGACTCCATGCTCCTAAAGTGCACAAAGGTAACTTTGAAGGCTGGCTGAAGTTCTCCCTTTATCCTCAAAGGGTAGGAGTAAGACCTGGAGGTGGATAGAGGACTTTCCATTAACCTCAGAAATTTAGGGACCTGACCTGGGCCATCACCCCCGGAGAGTGGGAAGAGGGCCACTCTCTGGGGTGTTGGGGGACTGGGTCCCACATCTAATGGCATATTGATCCCCCCTGGCTGCAGAGGTCAGTCAGTCCTGCGACAGGAAGGGGTCCGTCGGAGCTGGCCTGAGGCAACTTCGCCCTGGGCGCCGGGAGGGGGTAAAGGGAGGCCCGGGCCGCCCTGGGCGTGAGGAGGGGCCCGGCTCCGAGCCGAGGGCCCCTTCCTCCCTCTCCTCCCCCAGCATCAAGTGCCACATCTCCTCCTGACTCAGACAATTAGATTCAAAGGATGACCTCACTGCCTGCCGTCCCTCACTCGCTCCCTCTGCTAGCTCGCCTCGCTCGCTCGCTCGCTCGCGGCGCGCTCCTTCCTCCCCTCCTCCCGGACCGCTCGCCGCCTCGCTCGCTTGCTCACAGCTCAGCCCGGCCCCTAGCCCGCCTGCCCGGACTCTGGCTGTTGTTGCAGGGGGCTCCTATCGCCCCCAACCAGGCCGGCCCGGGCCTCCTGGGCCCAAGCCCCGATCCCTGGGGGCCCGATGCCCGAGGGCTGCCGGGCGGACCCACGGAGCGCCGGAGGCACCGACTGGGCGCCTGCGCGGGGACCCAGGTCAGTGGCCTCGCGGCCGCGGGGCCAAAGAACTTGTCACCCCCACCTCCGCCGCTGAGACGCCCCCGCCCGCGCCCGCCCACCAGCCCGCCTCGAGCTTCCCGCTCCTTTCTCGGCCCCCGCCCCCCGCGGCTGCTCGGCGCGCTCCCCCTGCCAAGCTGTCTCTCTTCTTTCTCCCCCCCCAACCCCCCCCTGCCTCTGCAGCCAGTGGGAGGGACTGGGACTTCCTGAGGTCCCAGGGATGGGGCCGGGGCCCATTGGCTGCAGTCGGCCCAGGCCTCAGAGAGAGGAGGGGGCTCTGACTGTGTCCATTGGCCTGGGGGAGGGGACCACCACCTGGGTGGGAAGGGAGCTACCGAGAGAGAGGCCCAGGGTGTGGGGGTGACATCTACACAGAGGGGGATGAGCTCTTGATATCTCTCTTTTCTCACATCCTGTGGGCCTCTTGCCTGGCTTCATTTGTCCCTACCTCCTAGCAAACTTTAGTCCCCACTGCCTAGTTTCATTTGGTCCCCACAGCCTGTGTTCTTTTGGGCCATGTCACCTGGTTTCCCTAGACACTGCTGCCTGATTTCTTTTGTTGGCACTGTCAGCTTTCCTTAAGTCCCTATCACCTGGCTTTATGGGATTGCCCTACCTGGTTTCCTTATGTCCTGTGGTGCCTGCTGTCTGGTGTTTGCTTCCCTGCCTGGCTTCCTTGGAGCCTCTCATGCTCCCTTTAGATAGAGCATCAGGGCCCCAACTACACCTGGAGCGGTAAGTGCTAAGGATGTCAACAGCATTGCCAGTTGTTCCCGGGTTGGGGCCTGGCCAGCACAGCTTGGATTCCATTCTGCCTGGACAGGACAGCGACACAGCGTCCTTTCTTGTGATGGATGGGGGGTGCAGGGCTACAGGGTCCAAAGACCTTTAGGATTCTCGTCCTCAGTGGTTAGTTAGAGGAGCACTGGCTTGGCCAATGCTGTCCCCATCTCTCTTTGGGCCTGACAGTGATCACAGGGCCTTGGCAGGGGCTGGGGGTCAAGGTCTGGGCCACATCTCCTTCTCCTTACCTTGCCTCTTGCAGCCAGGCCTGACAGGCAGGTGCACTCTAGATAGTTGTGGGCACAGAGAAGTTTTGAAGAGGTTCTGGATCACACAGCAGGTGGGTAGGCTAAGAGCTGCTGCTGATTCTCATCTTGGAGAAGAGGAGTTGCTGAGGGGAGGCAGGAGGGGCCTGGGGAGTGGGCTGGTTTGGGGGGTTTTCTGGCTCCTGCTATTACCAGTGCCACCATCTCTTCACCCAGGGGCTTCTCACCACCAACACCCACCCCCCAGTCTGGCCTGGATCTCTGTCTGCTTATTCCCAAATGCTGGGAAAGCAGGGTCAGGGGAGGAAGGAGCCATCTAGGAAATTATCCTATTTACTTGCTTTTTAGGGGCCGAGAAATTTCGTTCTTCCCTTTTCCTTCCTTCCTTAAGCCACCCTGAGCTTTAGCCTCCACCCCCCAAGTGCAGCTTGGGCCATCTGAGGTCCCAGTATGGAATGACTGTTGTGAGTGTGTATCTGGAGCCGGATGTGGGAGCGCAAGAGGCTGAGGGTGACTGGGGGACTCTGTGTTTCTGAAGGTGCAATGGTATCTGTGTGGAAGACAAACTGCTCTGAGTGTGTGATGGCATCCATATGTGAGCCCGTGACTATTGTGAGTGAGCATATGTGAGAGTCTGTGTGTGTGACTGTGACTGCAGTACATGTGTGTGCACAGTGTGTGTGAAGCTGCGGCAGTGGGTGTCCACGTGGGAGGCCAAGATGTGCGGTCACGGTGGTGAACTCTGAGTGCCAGTGTCTGTGAGAGGCCACCGGCCTGTGTCTATGAAGCTCTTGCTGTGTGTGTGTGTGTGTGTGTGTGTGTGTGTGTGTGTGTGTAGGTGGGGAGGGCTTTGGAGAGTGCTGCCAGGTGGTAGTGAGAATCCACGTGTGGGCTACATCTTGGGGAGAAGTGAGCCCTGGGTGCTCTGTGACCCTGAATTGCTGGGGTGTGTGTGAGCCTGTGTGTGCACGTACTCATGCCTGTGTTTACCCATCAGGAACAGATTGCTCTGGCTTCCCCACTGCGAGGAGGGAGGAAGGGGGAGGAAGGATGGCTTGCTTTTGCCCAGCAGACCAGAAGCTTCCTCAGTAGTGTGTGCAGTGTGCGTGCAGGGTAGGGGGGCAGGGAGAAGAGGACACTGTTACATGAAGACAGGCGAAGTTTCTGTTCCCTCCACTCAACTTGAGCTCTGTCAGAAAGCCCATTTTCAGTTCTTTTTGTTAGAAACCAATGCTTCCTATGAAATGCTGCCCCCGCCTCCCCCCCCCACGTGCGTGCGGTGCGTGCGTGCATGCGTGTGTGTGTGTGTGTGTGTGTGTGTGTGTGTGTGTATACACAAGCTTTCAAGCATAGGCCTTTGAGGGCGTGTCAGCCCCATAGCAGTAATGGGGCCAGGGCTGGGGTGCTGGGGTATAGTGAGAGATACTGGGCAAATAGGTCTTTGTCCCAGGCCCCAAGTCTTGAAAGCTATTCTGTCCATCCTTCTCTCTTCATGGAGGGCCTGCAGCCTCCTTCTGGCCCTGCCTCATCGGCTGGGAGCCCTGTTCCTGCGGGATGCCCCCCCCCACCCCACCAGCTAAGGGAAGTCTCATTCAACCCTATTGCTCTGCCCATCCCCTACCACTGAAAGGGAGTTCCTCCAGATGTCTAACCTCCTGCTGCAGTGGTCTTTCCATCCAAGAGGAGCAGCCCCCACTCCCTGCAAACTTAACTTGACTGGTACATGGCCTTTTTCTAGGTAGAGGGGTCCTCCCGATTCTTCTAGAAGCCAGAGGAGACCTCGGACTGGGGCTAGGGGATTTGGTGCTTGCGCGCCAGTTTCTGTGAAGTTGTGCAGAGCCCGTGTGCCCAAAGGGAAGATATGCACTTATCTGCTCCTTCCTCTTCCCCATTTGAAGGGGGGAGCAGGGGGCTCGTCCAGATGACTTTTGAGGGAGAAAGCCCAGACCTTTTGCACCTAGAGGGTTGCTTAAGCCCAGGCCTGCATATATGTGTGTATATAAGCCCATGCCAGGCCACCAGGCAGCATGCGGGGCCCTAGGTAGGCCTGCACATCGGGGGCATGGGCTGTGGGATTCAGACTGTTGCCTCCCCCAGGCACCTCCCCACGGCCCACCCAGTCCCATCGTGGGAAGGCCCCCAGCTCCCCCCACAACACACCTGCACACTCGTGCAGAAGGGCATGCACATGCTGATCTCAGGGTCCCCGCAGTGCAAGAGGCTGGAGGTGGGGGGTTTGAGCACTCAGAATCCGGGCTGCTGCCAAAATCCACTGGAATCTTGTCCCCCCCAGGCCCCCATCTCCGGCTGTGGAGGTCACAATAGCAGGTGTGGATACCCGCCCCCCCCAACTCACACTGAGCCGCCTCCTTTTCCACAACCTCAGCCAGCGGCTAGAGCTGGGGGACTGCTCCCCCTGCCTTCCTCCTGGCCCCCCTCCCACTGGTGCTGAGCTTCTCCTGCCCCCTTCTATGGGGAGAGACAGGGGCGTACATTTGGGTGGGGTCCTTTCCCCTGAACACTGGGGCTTGACCCTGGAATGGGTGAATGTGTGGTAGCCCAGGAAGAGATAAGGCTTGAATCCTAAACCCAGGCACTCCTATGCCCCTCGGGATGGGGGCATCAGTAGCTGAGAGGAGGGCCAGCTGTGGATTCAGAGAGAATGAGCCAGAGACAAGAAACTGAGAGATAGGAGGTAGAGACACCACAGGGAATGGGAGCCTGCCCAGTGGCCAGCCAGCCCCAGCCCCAGGAGCTGGCCTCTGACCCAGGCCCACCCCCTCCCCAGTGGGGGGTCTGCTGGGCCAGCTGCCAGGGGCCAGGCCTCCCTCCTCAGCGAATTACCCACCCCCAACACACACACCCTCTGGACTGCTTAGGCCTCTGCCCCCGCCCCCACCGCCCACGCTGTCCAGGCTGCCTGGGCCTGGTGGGATCTGGGGGCCTCTTGGTCTCAGCCTCTCCTCCCCCTCCTGGAGCTTCCAGCTAGCCCTGACTGTCTCCCAGGCATTCCCTCAGCCAGTGCTGCTCCTCCTTGCCCACCACATCCTTGTCTCTGTCTCTGCCCCTGCTCTCTCATTTTCTCTTTCCACCTCCAAGTGAAGGTGTCTCTTTCCCTTATTCCACCCTAATTCCTCTGCAGGTCTGAGGCCTCTAGAGTTCCCACATTTTTGAGTCCTTTAGTCCATGCTATCTCCTGTCCTGTGTCCTTGCCTTTTCTCAGGATGGGTCCTCTACAGCTGATGTGGGGAGAGGGAAGGGGGCAAGGCCCTAGGACAAAGTGTCTTTTCCCTCACACTGAGGGATTATGGAGTCCGTTACCTAGGCATACTAGAAGCTGTGGCCATGCCATAGATTAGGTGCCCTCCCGCAGATCCAAATGTTCCTGACCTCACCCAGGTCCAAGACTCTGGGTGGGTAGTGCAGGCCAGTGACGTTGGTTGGGTTTCAGTTTTGGGGCATACCACATGGGCCCTCCCTGTTCATCCTTCAGACCAGGTTGAGCCTACCTGACCCTCAGCACACCCATGCCGGCGGATGCCCTGAAGTCAGAACATACTGTTGCACACCAGCACTCACACATGGTTAGAGCTGGGCCCCAGCCAGTGGTGCTCAGAACCCCCCACTCTGACTCTGGATGTGGCAGGGATTCCTGAAGGTTGGGCCTGTGTAACCTTCTGCAGGGATACATAGGAGCTCTCCAAACTCATACCCCCCCTCCTTCAGGTTGTACCTTCAGCTGGTTAAGGGCTGAGGGTTGGGGACATAGGGCATCAGGGACCTTGCTGGGGCTGGCGAGAAGAGTCTTGGGCACTAGATCTTAAGCCAGACTTAGAAACTGAGTAATTGAGGTCCCTAAGCTGGAGCCTGTCACTGTGTCTGCCAGCGTCCCTGCTAGTGATTGCCGGCCTCTGTGGTGCCACTATTACTGTGGGCTGCTGTTATTCTGTGTGACTGTCCGTGTTACTGAGTCTGACTGTCCGCATCCCTGTGTTACTGAGGATGCACCTTCGTTGTTACTCTGTGTGACTGTCAGTCTCATTGCATTTTTGATTCTGGGGTTATTGTCACTGTGACTGTGTCCATGTCAACAGGTATCATTGTCCCATTTGTTGGTGTCATTATTTGTCATTTCACTCTAATGACTGTTAGCAACCCTGTGTGCCATTGTCAACTATACCCGTGTCATTTTCACTGGGTGTTGTTCTCACTGTGTAATGGTGTCTTTGTGTCACAGTGGGACAGTGACAGGAAATTGGGGGCCCAGGATTTGTCTCTTGATGCATTACCTGTGTATGTGTGTAATGATGACACTGTGAGGTTCTGTGTCAGGAGAGGTGCTGGGCTTCTTGTGCTAAGAGGAGTGTGGGCTGCTAGGTACTGGCCCCCTTCCTTGTTGGTAGAGTGTCTTCTGTTGCCTCCTCATCATGGGGCTGGGGCTAGCGGCAAGGCTGGCCCATGCAGGGGTCTACAGAGAGCTTCAGCCAGTTTGCATGGCCCCTATCTGAGGCCATGGGATTTATCCTCCTGATTTATCCGAGAGCCATGGGGTGTGGACTTGGAAAATTCCTGGGGAAGATGCTCTTTGCCCTGGGATGGGTGGCCTGAGGTGAGCTAGGGCAGGGTGGAGGTAGAGCCTGGATGCCTCTGGCCTCAGCTTCCCTACCTGGGAGTGGACCCAGCTGGGACTCTGAAGGAAGGGAAGAGTGAAATTGGCTTGGGGCTTTCTGGATCTGCAGGGGCAGAGATGGGGTGTGGTAGGGTAGGGTTTTAGTCTTCCCTTATCCCCTGGGGGCTGCACTTCTGGGTCTCCAGGGAGAAGCCTTGTAGCCTCCAGGAAGGCTGCACCAACACCATTCTCCCTCTGCACTGGGGGAGGTAGGTGGGCTTAGAGAGATGCTCTAGGATGGGCACAGAGACCCTCTCTGGATCTGTCCCTTCCTCTGCCCTTGGATCTCTGCCCATCCCCTGTGGTTCCCATCTCTCTTTCTGGGTCTCCTCTCCCATTTCTCCCTATCTTGGTCTCTACTTGTCTCCTGGGTCTTGGCTCATGACTTTCCCTCTCTCTCTGCCTCTCCGCTCCCCCCTCCCTGGGTCTCTGCCTTTGCTGGGTGCCCCCAGCCATGCGGTGTCTGTTTCAGTACCCCATCCCCCACTCTCTGCAGCACTCACTCTCTCTCTCTCTCTCTCTCTCTCTCTCTCTCTCTCTCTCGCCAGCGCCCGTCTCCCATGGCTGCAGCCCCGTTGGCCCAGGGCCCGGCCCTTACAGTAACTCATCGGGCTGATGGAGGCGACTTTGATGAAGAAGCCACCCCTCCCCCTGAGGGGGCCTGAGTGTGTGTGTGTGTGTGTGCGTGCGTGCACACTCATGCCAGGCTGTCTTTTTGCCCCTGCACCCCCAACTGGGACCAGGAAGGAGCTGGGAGCAGAGGGCCACCCTGTCCCTCTTGGGTCCTAGATCGAACCTTGGTCCCTTCTGCCTCTGCGGGCCCTAGTTCCTGCCCCCTGTGGTAGGCAGTGGGTCCTGGCACTGAGGTAGTGTATCTTCCCAGCTGTGAGGACAAAGGCAGGGACAGATAGCAGAGGTGGTGGGGCAGCATCTGAGAGCTGCCTGCAGGGGTTGAGGTGGGGAACCAGGTAGGCCTGTAGCCTCTTGCCTGCCTCTCTCTCTCCCTCTCCTTCCTCCTTCCCTCCCTCTGAATTCAGTCCCTGGGTTCATTTCCTGGCCCCATTGCTCTCGGACTATAACGTTGGCCATTGTCTTAACCTTCTAGGCCTGAGGAGTAGTTGAAGATAGGGGAGTGGCTGAGGGTCAGCAGGAGCCAGGCCAAGTGGTAGCTGAAGCCCTGGGAGTCACCGATGTGGGAGGGACAGCCAAAGCCACCTGGGCCTAGAGAGACAAGCTGTGCCAGGGAGGGGTGGTCGGCGCACCTGCTGCTGTGGCTAGAGAAAGCCAGGTGCAGATGGGGAGGGCTTGCCTGGTGAGGGCTCAGTGCAGTCACGGGCAAGCAGGAGCCCCGTCCCGTAAAGGAGCCCCCGGAAGTCAGATTCTTCCCAGCTCTCACACTCACTGCTACAGGCTGACACCCACATCTGTCTCCTCCCTGCTGTAGCTCTGTTTGCAGTTTCTCTGGCAGTTCTCTGGCTGTATGTCTGGCTGTTTGTCTGGCAGTGTTTCTGACAGTGTCTCTGGCTGTGTCTGGCAGTGTGTCTGTGCGTCTGAGTGTCCCTGGCAGTGTTCTTAGTGGTGCAGAGACTTCCTGACTGAGCATCTGGCTCTGGCTCTGGCTCTCCTTCTAGCTGTGTTTTTGGGTGGATGCCTATTTGTGTCTGTCAGTTTCTCTGGTATTTCTCTGCTTGTGTGTCAGGCAGTTTCTCCGGTGTGGTTTCCGACAGTGTCTCTAGCCCCCTTGCTATGTCGCTGCTGGTTTCTGTGCCTGGGTTTCTTGCTCTTTCTCTGGGGGTAGGTCTTGCTTGCATCTGGCCGAGCCTTTTCCAGTATTTTCTGGTGGACCCTTTGGTTGTGTGTCCGTCTTTCTCTGACCAAGCCTCTGCCTGCTTATCAGGTCCTAGCTACCCGCTTATCTGGCTTTACCTGACAGTGCCTCGCGCAGTATCTCTAGTGTATCTCCAGCTGTGCATGCAGCTCTTTCTCTGGGACTCTGTCTGGTTGTTTTGGACAGTGTCTGGCTGTGCATCAGGCTGTATCCCTAATAGTACCACTTACTCTGCTTGCGTGTCTGGCAGTATTCCACTCTGGATCTCTCTTTCTGTCTGGTTGACGGGCCCCCTCTGTCTTCACACTGGGGTAGGAGAGTCCTGTTTGAGGCTTTTTTTCTGCAGGAAATAGTTACTTCTCTGCCCTCGGGTGTGATCATGTGTTGGGGTAGAGTGGGGGGCAAGCAGTTGGAGCTACCCCACAAAGCAGGACCGCAGATGAGGGGACCCCTGGATCCAGCCTGGCTTCTGGGGACATCCTGACTGTGCTTTGTGTACCTGCAGAGGTGTGTGTAGACACAATGCACATCTGGGCTGTGGGTCTCAGGCTCCTAAGGCATGTGTCTGGGGTGAAGGATGGGTTGGGGCCCCTGACAAGGAGTTACATGTGACATGCTCTCCTTCTCTCATGGTCACTGTACACTGAAACGAAAGCAGTATCTGACCTTGGTACCCTGCTGCTGCGAACATCCCAGAGGCCAGTGGCAAGGCTCACGGAGGGCTGGGGGGTGCAGATATGAGGGGCTTCAGAGCATGGGGGTTTCAGGCCCTCTCCCCAGGAGCACAGCAGGGGACCTTCCATTCAAGGCAATTTGGAGAAGTATAGACCTCCTGTTAAGTTCAAACATCACTCTTTTGGTTTGCAGTGCTTAGCGCTAATTAGCCAACCTCACTAGTAAAGTTTTTTATTGTTGTTGGTTTTTGTTTTTAAAGTGGCTGTAGCATTACCAGTGTTCTATAACTCATCCGTGGTTGATGACATCCTACAGCCAGCAGCCTTATCGAACAACAAACCGCTGTAGGTTGCCTCCTACCATCTTAGCAAACCTTTGGCTCCAGATGCCAATAATGTTACTTTCTGTTGCTTGAAAAAGAATCCTGAGCCCCATTAAGAAGGGCATTTGGGGTCAAGATACCGAGCCCTAGGGCTGGAATCACCCAGTCTTGCCTGAGAACAGGGAGGGGCTCCCCAGGAGGTTCCTGCCTGGGCTGATGCTGCCCCTTCCCTTTCCCCCGCACCCCCTCACCCCCATTTCTCCCAGCAGATGGCTGCTCCTGTCCCGTGGGCCTGCTGTGCTGTGCTCGCTGCCACTGCCGTCGTCTACGCCCAGAGACACAGTCCTCAGGGTGAGTGCTGGAGGAGAGGATTCTGGGGGGTGGGGTGGTGCTCCCTGCTGACCCCCACCCAAAGCCAAGCATGAGCCCTTTGCGACACAGCTGTGTGCATCCACCCAAGACCACACCCTGGCACGTTCTGGCTTGTCACATGTGAACACCCACGAGTCCTATAACACTGATATGCTGGGCGACCCACTGATGTTGTCTTACACCCACAGTCCTCCAGTCACTCCACGCGGTCCCATGCTGATGGTGTCTCTGGCTTGATGAGCTGTTCCTCTTCCTACTGGAGTGGGTGCGGGTAGAGGGTACAGGCAGGTGGGATGGGAGTTGGAGGCTGCTAGGGGTAGGTCCTGTATAGTATCTTTGAAATGGGATTTCTTTTGAAGTGGGGGTTTATGGGGGTGCAGTGGAAGGCACTGAGAGAGACAGAGGCCAAGACTTCTCCCTTATCCCAGAGGGAAGGTGGAGACAGAGGTGGCAGACTGAGAACAAGATGTGGGGACGGGCAGGGCGACCCGTGGGGGAGGGCTGGCATCCTGAGGAAGGGACGGGTCTGTCATCTGGAATGGTGGGAGGGGGCAGGGATTGCTCCGGTGGGGCCACTGGCCCCCCACCATTTGTCCAGGGAGGGCTCAGTTCTCCCCACAGCCCACAGAGCAAGAAGCTGCCCCCTGCTGGGAAACAGATGCCCTCTTAACTTGACCACCAGCGCTCAAACTGCATTTAAGGCAACACCTCACATGGCTCCATCAGCATAAGGTCTGACCTTGAAATTCCTCAGACAAGTGCTGAGCTGTATGGAGCTCTCCCCTTGGATGTGTCCTGCCCCCCACCACCCTTGGCTGGATTGGATAGAGGCAGAGAAGGTTGGGGCACTTCTGGGGCCCAGGTGCAGTGCACACGCTGCCACCCTCAAGGCTGTGGGTTAGAGGAGGGCAATGATTCAAGGCTCCTGTGCCTTCTTCCTTGTGAGACTGACACTGAGACCCAGAAAAAGCCTAGCCCCCATCCCCCTGGGCTGCTCCCCAGTGGGCAGGGAGTGAAAGGACTGCCAAGCCAGCCCATTAACCCCCACCTGCAGTCAGTCTGTCTTCAGCTTGTGTGCTGATCTCACTTGCTTGGACCTCTGGTGGCCACTCCCCCTGGCTTGGGCCCTGCTCTGTACGGTGGGTAAAGGCAGAGCCACAGGTGCCCAGGGGCTTGAGCAGTGAGTCCGCCTCTCTGAGAGTGGATAACTGTCCCAATGCATTAAGCTGTGTTCTTGTGTGGGTGAGACCATGTTCCTGTTCGAATGCATTTCTCGGGTTGTATTCTTGGGGGCTGTGCCCTGCGTGTGACATTGTCTGTTCATGTGTGACTGTGCTCTTCATGGGGCTTTGTCCTTGTGGTTGAGACTGTACCCTGTGTGACATTTTGATAGTTTCTCCCTGTTTCTGTCTCTTCGCATGTTTGTGTCCCTGTTCAGTTGTCTCCCTTATGGGAGACTGTGCCCTTATGTGTCAGTGTGCCTCTGGGGGACATGTCCTCCCTGTGCACGTGTGTGATCGTCTTGTACTAGGTGTTAACTATCCCTGAACTGGGACTGGGTCCTTGTGTGGCTGTGACCTTGTGGACAGTTGTTCTGTGTGTGTTCTCCTTGTGGTGACTGTCTTCATCCTATGTGTGTGGTGATGTGAAGTTGCTTAGGACTCCCAGGGGACTGTTTCCAGCATGTGGTCCTCATGTGAGCCTGTGTGCACAGGTGTGAGGGAGCTATCAGCTCTGTCCTTCTGTGTTCTCCATGTCCATGACCTCATCCTGTCTCTGTCTCTCATCCTGGCTTCTAACAACCTTTTCACAGCTGATTCCTTTGGAGCATTTGTCACCGCGTCAAGGCCAAGAACCCCATCCTCCCCCTTCCGCTTGATTTAATTTCTGAAATGGACAGCACATCAGTTGGGGCACCCACAGGGCGGGAGGAAAGCTGTCCAGAGACAAAGGATTAAATCATTGCCATCTCTGGAGCTGTTTCGTGACTGTGTATATTGCTGTTGTTGTGTTGTTGTAGCATTTGTGACAGAGTGTGTCTTATGTGATTGTCATGTCACGTTGCTCCCTCTGTCTCCGCATTGTGGCCTGTAGTTGTCTTCTGTCATTGCGTTGTCATGTTGTCCTTCCTGCTCTGCCCTCACATTGTTGGTTTGTCGTTGTTGTTGTGTTGTGTTTCTGTTTGCTTGGTGAGGCAGACAGGGTGACTAGGGAGCGTTAGCCCATTTGTTGTGTTGTTGGGTGGCTGTTTCCTCATCTTGTGGCTGTACCTGCCCCAGAGTATAAAGAACCACATCGTGTCCAAGTAAGTTCCGAGCTGCTGCTGGTCAGTGTTGACGTGTTGCCGCTGGGACTGTGGTGGCCACACCCCCTCCCCTTCGGTCAGTTTTCAGCCTCCTCCTCAGGCAGCTGGATGCAGAGTTTGTTCTAGTGGGGGGGGGGTGTTCAGAGAGGGGCTTGGCATGTTTCCTGGAAGCTCCAGGTTTTGACAGGGGAAGTTGGGGGGGTTGCTCAATGGCTAGGGCTGGTGGATTGGGGGAGCTCTATGGCTTGAGCCTTGGACACTGGGCCTCTGGTCAGGAGGAGGCCCCCATTCAGTCTCTGGTCCAGCCTCACAGCTGTGGCCTCCAAGGCCCCCAGCCACCGCCCTTCCGCCATTCATCCTTTGTTTGGCTGGTCCCAGGCCCCACAGATGAGTGGTCAAGGCTGGCTGGGATTCCTGCTTCCCTCTCCTCTGACGGGACAGGGACCGAGAGGCTCAGAGAGGGGCAAGGCAGAGGCAAGCAGCGGGGGAGAAACCTGACGCAGAGAGATCCTGGCAGAGGAAGGGTGACAGAGGTAGCAGACAGGGACAGATGTTCCAGCACAGAGAAAAGCAGTACTGGGGAGGGGGCCATGATGGAGGGAAGGGGTTGGCTAGTGACATAGGGGGATCCCTACCTCCTGCAGTCCTGGTGGTGTTAACAAGTCTAATTAAGAGGCCACTGGCCCAAGTTAATTGGCTCGTTAACAGGAATTGCCTCTGAAAATCCCCCAACTCAGCGGGGTGGCTCTCCGGAGGGGAGATGTAAGCAAGTGTTAACGAGGGATCCCGCAGCACCCCCCACCACCGCTGCCCCCCTCCCACTTCGCTCTTCCCCTCCCACCCTCATTCCACAGATCTGGCCAAGACCAGGAAAGCATCTGTCCTTCCAGGCTTGGGGGGCAGGATGAGGAATGAAGAGATTAGATTCACATCGCCCAGCTCTGCATGCCTGCCTCTCCTGCGTTGTCTGTAGATCAGTGTCTCCGATTTTCTGTGTTGTATTCACCTCCCCCACCTAGTGCTGCCTCTCGACAGGTGCTCCCTCCCACCCTTCTACTCCAGTCTCCTGGGTTCAGTCCATCACGCCTGGGTTGCGGAGGCCAGGGCTGGGGTTTGCTTTTGGCTCTGACAGGCCCCTCCTGGGGGCAGGAGAGGAATGGTCAGAGAGCTCTCTGGCCCCAGCACTCCCCCGCACCCCTCCCAACCCCAGCAGTTCCTGTCTCACAAAGTTGATAGCTGCTAGGAGTTCTCTAGGGCTCTCGCCCTGGATCTCCCTGCTGCTGCTGCCCGAGCCCTGGATGGCTGAAGTGGGCAGGTTAGGGGCAGCTTGTCAGGGGGTCCAGAGTGGGAGGGAGAGAGGCAGGACAGGAGACAAAGATGGGGACAAGAGACAGAGAAAGGAGTCCAGAAGCAGGGCCCCTCAGCTCCAGCTTGCCTGGGTAGCAGATGTCAGTGATTGGGGCTGGGTCTGTAGGTGGCGAGAGGTTAGGGTCGTGGGGGTCAAGAAAACTTTCTAAAGGACCTAGTGACTGGAGGTGAACTGGGTCTTCACCGAGATTTAACCCCTCCCAGCATTCAACACACACTTTCTCCCACACACACACACACACACACACAGAAGATCACACCCCTTCACACACAAAATACCCAGACATGCAGGTGCACGCATGCACACACACACACACACACACACACACACACACAAATTTGGAGACACTCACAACCATGGAGAAATTTTACACACTTCTCATCTCCTGACACCCACACCATCAGACACAGAGCCTCTTGGCCTAGACTTCTCATCATAGGCTCTCATCTGCTCACATTCACTTGGTGGTGCTGGGCCAGGCTGTGACCTGTGACTCTTGCCCTATGCTCTCCCTGCCCCCAACAGAAGTACCCCACGTGCAGTACGAGCGCCTAGGTTCAGATGTGACTCTGCCATGTGGGACAGCAAACTGGGATGCAGCAGTGACATGGAGGGTAAATGGGACAGACCTGGCCCCCGACCTGCTCAACGGCTCTCAGCTTGTTCTTCATGGCTTGGAACTGGGCCACAGCGGCCTCTATGCCTGCTTCCACCGTGACTCTTGGCACCTGCACCACCAGGTCCTCCTACATGTGGGCTGTAAGTGTTGCTCCCAACCCCTCATCTGACCGCCTTCCCCCCCCAGCCCCACAGTTCACTAAAGAGGATTGTCAGTGAGGCTTAGACCCTTGGCCCAAATCCAGTCCTCTTCCTTTTGGGGCCAGGGATGCTGCAGCACCTTGACCCTTGCCCTCTGATCCTTTCCTAACCTCTTCTGACCTCTGAGCCCACTGTTTCCCACAGAATCCAGACCCCCGGGCATTTTGCACGTGTATCTCTCCCCCGCCCCCCCCCCCACCCCCGGCGATCTGTGAGATCCAGAAATCCTGTTCCCTGTGACAAGATGGGCAGAGGAAGGCTAGCAGGGCCTGATCCTTCTGGGGCCTGGGAAGGAGGAATCGTAGGGTCACAGCTCCCAGCTGGAGAGACCCCACTCCGTTGTGCACTCTTATAGGGGCTAGCTATGCAGGTAGAGAAACAGGCACTCTGGGAGGCTCCAGGGAAGAAAGAACACTTCCTGGAGTGGGAGGCGCATGGAGATTGGGAGATTTGGAGGATACATCGACAAAGTCACCTCTGACAGAGACACCTCTGACAGAGACCTAAGTGCAGCTGTAGGCCTCAGAGGCTGGGAGGGTATGGAAGGGCCACTTGTGCTGGTGGTGGAAGGGAACTAAAGGAGAGGATGGGGCAAATCAGGAGCCTAGAAGCTAGAGAGTGACACGAGCAGGGTCATCATGTCCTTAAGAGATCCTTCTCATGGTGGTGAAGAGAGACAGGTTGGATGGTGGCTGTGCCAGGGCAGGAAGGAAGCTGTTGCTGGATGCAAGGGAGATGATGAGGATTGGGCACCAGGGCATGGAGTCGGGGCAGATGAGAGGGGCTGGTTGGACTGCCAGGAGTTGGTGGTGCATTGGAGGTAGAGAAGACAGGAGCGTAGAGAGCAGGGGGAATCAAGATGGCTGGTGCTACCAATCACTGCAACAGAGGCAAGGTGGAAGGGTCTGTGGAGGAAAAGATGGTGTGTTCTGGGGTCACCTGGGTGGCTCAGTCAGTTAAGCGTCTGACTTTGATTTCAGCTCAGCTCAGGTCTTGCTCTCAGGGTCCTGAGTTCAGGCCCTGTGTTGGGCTCTGCACTGGGTGTGGAGTCTACTTTAAAAAAAAAAAAAAAAGATAGTGTGTTCTGTTTGGACAGTAGTATGCAAGTCATCTTATTTCGGATTTCCCTAGAATCAGATCCTAAGATGAGAGTGTATATGCAAGTAGTTTATTTGTCAGGTGGCAGAAACACCATAAGGAAATGAGAAAGTGCTAGAAAAAGGAAGCTAAGGGGACCAATAAAGACGGAGCTGCAACTGCAGCTTTGCCCTGCAGGGACTCTGAGGGCCCAGGCAGGACATGGACCTGGGAGTTCTCCCCCCTGAGCAGTGAGGGAGATCAGAAGTTTACATACTGCTCATGTAACTCCTGCTCATCCTTGGTTGAAGGAGTCTCCCGGGGTGGGGGTGGGGATGCTTTAATTCCCCTGCACTTTTGGCTTGATGCCTCAGGAGGCAATGCAGATTTTAGTGACCAATGAAAGCTCTTAGGCACATAAATGCAGAAGAGGGTGGTAGGTATGGGCCAGGGATCTGCTAGGGCATCACTGACATTTGCTGTAGATATGTTGGGTTGGGGTCCTCGGGGGACAGTGGGAGTTGATGGCTGTAGCCAGTGGATCTGAGGGTCTGGGGCCTGGGCTGAGGATGAGATGAGAAAGGACACAGAGCGGGTAAGATGGCCAAGAGTAAGAATTCTGGGATGAGAAGAAAAGAGGACCCAGAACTGGGCCCTGAATATCATCACTTTATAAAGGGTTGATGGAGAGAGATGAGCCACAAAAAGAAATAAGGAGCCAACAGGAAGATAGAGGGAAAAGTGAGTGAATGTGATTTAGAAGAAAGGTTTGGAGAAGTTGGAATGAGGAACTTCTCAGTGTTGCTGAGGGTCAGCTGGACAGGCACCCACCAACAGAATATTCTGAAAAAAGTTCCATTCCTTTTTTCCTTGAGCCAAAGATTCACATTTCTCTGGCCTCACCCCATATGGGGGATGCACCCCACTTTCTGAGGGTGGTTTCTTTATTCCCTGGGAGCTGCTGAGGGAAGGAGATACATGAGCAACCTGGGAGCAGGCCCTTTCCCTGTTGTTAGGAGACTGGCATGGACAGCATGGGAAATGTTAGACTGAAGGACTGCTCATTGTCATCCCCAAAACACTTACCCACTGGTGGGGTTAGAGGAGGTGTGAAAATACGTTTTGGTGGGGATATTCCTTTTCACACAGAAGAGCCTTCCTGTGTTTAAACTAGAAAGATAGCAATCATAGCCAAGTGTCTTAGTTGCAAGCCAGGGGTGGAATGACCCCTGTCGGCCAGCTTGAGAAATACGGGACCAACCTACCTGAGTTCTCCCGGGCCCACCATGACTAAGTGGAACACTCAGCCTAGCCCCATGTCCTTACACACAGAAAAGTGCCATGGAAAAAGGATGAGACCAATTTGACACCCCTCTTTTCTCGATTTGAGTCCTAGAAGTCCTTAGGTTGGACAAGACTGGCCATGATGGCTAGACCTTGGTGACCCTAGGCCATATTCCTGATGACTTGATTTTTGAAAGGTCGTTGGAGGGAAATTGGGTCTAGAAGTGATGTCTGTGGTCTGTACCCACAGGACATGCCCACAGCTGCCCTGTTGTGACCAGAGCCCAGACCTTTTACAGTGCTGACCACTCCCAGGGCTCTGCCTGTCAGAGGAGAACTGGCCATGAATTGGTTGTAGCATTAGTAACAGGTACTTATCTCTCATTACCTTATTTCCTTCTAAAGAGCTGGTCAGAGGAACAAGGGACGTTAATCATGATTGTCTCAGTCACTTTATATTACTAACAAAAGACTGGGTTTGGCAACACTCAATATCAAATTATTCTTCTAGCCAGCACTCAGAGAATAGGACAGAGTTACCCCTGATTTGTGAGTCATTGAAGCCAAATTATTTAATATTTATCTGAAACATATAAGATTTTCATGTTTCTATTTCCAGGGGAAACTGATCATAAAAATATCCCATTGAAAGTCCCCTTAACCAGACTGATCCCTGAACTGCTTTCCCCCAGTCCACCTTCCCACCCCCTGGCGGCTGCTCAGACAGGATGGTGAGAGGAGTGCCCACATCAGGAAACAGGATCACCTGCTTTCCTTTAGTACCATCCTTTGGTTTACTAGACACTGCTGATTCAGTGTCTTTCTGGTTTTAAGCTAAAACAAATCAGAGTGATTTACTGATTTGACATGGACAGTTCCTTGTCCAGTTTTTACATATTTGCATTTGACTGGTCAGGACAGGAACTTCAGAATCCCTGGTGCAGCGCTGCTTCCCCCTCAGCCCTGTTTGCTGAGAAGGAAAGAGCAGCTTGTGGATGAAGATGTCTGGGGGGGGAAAAAGACAGGTGGGAGGCAGGAGAGGGGCATCTAGGAAGCCAGGAGTTGGGGTGCCTTAAGAGATGTCATGAGATAAGGCTTTGATGCCAGACAGGAGGAGTGTGGGTGGGGCCCAGGCAGGGCTGGAGCTGGAAGGGTCACCCTGCCCCACCCAGCCTGAGCTGGCCTGGCCAGGGGTGTGGGCAGCCTGCCCCTCCTTCTCTCAGGGCCGCTGGGCAGGCCTCGTGCGTGCTGGGGGCTCCAGCCCAGGCGGGCTGGCGAGATGAGAGGAAAAACATGCGGTTTGGTGGGCTGGACATGGAAAAACAAGCCAATTAGGAGGAAAACAAACAAACCCTGGGCCAGCGGGGGCACACGCACACACGCACACATGGCCCCGTGTGGGACCCAAGGATGTCCTGCCACAGGCTGCCACAGTCACTTGGGCATTTCAGGAGCCCCCAGAAGGGGCAGCTTGGGATGCCTGGGCATCCAGGAATATGTCTGTATGCCCAGAGAATGACCTGACACGCGTATGAGATTTTGCTCACACACAGCCTCTAACATGTTCTCATGTGGTGGTCAGTTCATATGTGTGGACACACTTGGAATTCCGGGCACTTTCTCACACCCACAGTTTGAAAAATATGTTCAGGCTTCAGCTTCATCTCACATACAGTGTTTCAGGTATGGAGTTGTGCTGTCCCCGTGTTCCAGACACGATGGCGTACTTACACGTATTCTCAGAGTGCCTCAGCCCCTAGGCCAGACCCATCCAGGCGGGCCTGAGATCAAACAGCCCGCCCAGAGTCCCACACAAATGCAGTCTGCAGTCATACACAGCCAGTCGCATGGTTACATGCTTGCCCAGGATTTTAGTCACATGCATGAAGCCTCTCAGAGTTACCAGACAGCCTCACAATTGCCATGTCTTAAAAACAGCTTCTTCCCCATCTTGCAGCCCACTCATAACAGGCCTGATCGCACACTGTCCCACAACCTCACACTTGGTCTCTCACAGCACCCCTACCTCCGCCCACCCGGCCCCTCAGCTGGGCTCCAGCTGCAGCAAGTCACTCCTTTTCTTCCTTTCTTTGTTTTTCTTTCCTCCTTTTCCCTCTGAGAAACCTGGTCCCTGTCAGGAAACCCAAGCCCTTCCCTACTCAGGGCCCAAGGCCAGGCAGGAGTAGCCAGATGACAGACAGAGCCCTGCCTGGCCCCCTGGTCCCCCGTGACCTGCCCAGTCAGAGAAAGGAACTGGTTTGAGGGGGAAGCTGGTCTCACGGGAGAGGATGGTCATGGGGGAGTGGAGGGGACTGGTCAGGGGGGAGGCTGGCTGGTGGAGGGGGCGGGCCTGTGAGTCCAGTGCCTTGGCCGGCTCTGCCCTCCAGAGAGTCCCAGGCAGCAAGGAGCTGACTCTGCAGCCTTTAGTACCCACCCCACCCCCAGCACCCTTCTCCTTTGAAGCTGGGGGTAAGGGGGGGTGGTGGCAGGAGGCGGAGTGGAGGCTTCTCAGCCGACCTCAGAATGTCCTTTTCTCCTGGGGTGGCTGCCAACTCTGGCCTGGCCTGCAGGCCCCCACAAGGCACTTCCTGTGTCCTTGACCATCCCCCACCCCACCCTCATGCCTCTGTGTCCCTGGGCAGTTAGGGAAGGGATATGAGAGGCACACAGGATGAACATGGAACAGACACAAGATGGACACAGGGCCAGGAAGGCTCCCCAGGGGAGGCAGACAGCAGTGGATAGAATGCAGGTTGCCCCTTGTGGGGGTCTTAGCTGGGCTCTAGCAATCCCTGCAGGCCTGGGGCATAGAGCCACACCTTTGCCCACAGCGTAGCCCACTCTAGCTGCTACATACACCTAAGCTTCCCAGATGCCTCTCTGACCCTCTCATCTCTCCTGCTGCAAAGCCAGATTGGGCCCTGGGGGTTCAGCCCCGATACACATACACTTCCCACACACTGGACATGTACGTGCAATCAGAGTCACAGTCACGTGTACATTGTGGACGAAAGCCCACAGTTCCCCATGTGTCACCATGGCCACTCGACAAGCATAGACATGTACTCCCCCTTTCGCAGTCCCTGGCTTATTGAACTGCCCCCCTCCCATTTCCTGTCCACCTGTCAGGCAGAGGGTGGGGCGGCGGGGGAGGGGGACATAGGAGGGAGGTGTCAGTGTCCCTGGAGCCACTGACGGACATTCCTTGCCTGGGTCAGATCACAGAAGCTGCCTCCTTCCAGGAACCTGAGCCGCCTGTCCTCACGCCTTATCCAATGCCTGAGTGTGGGACAGCTGGGCTGAGGGCTCACAGCAGCAAGAAGTGTGGCTGGATAGCAGAAAGGACTTCCCAAGTGTGTATACATGTGGTCATGTAGGTGGGTAGCCCCATCCTGGGATTGAGTCCCAGCCCTGGCTTGCTGTGTGACTCCAGGTGGGTCTCCATCTCTCTCTGGGACTCCGCATTCTAGATTGCAGGCTGCTGCTACCCTTGCTAACCAAGTAAGGGGCTTCTTAAGGGGTCTGTGATGGCAGAGCTGGGAGCTAGGGCTTGGGTGAGGTATGCAACAAGGGAACAATAGCTTCCTCTCAATACGCATGTGCACACACATGCAGTCAGTCATACATGGACACACAGTCTGAGCCATGCCCTAGATACTCCTGTGTATGTACCTACATTCCGTTATGGATCATTGATGTCACGGAGACATGTGTAACACGTGCACCCACGCATGTAGACACCTAGCTGCCCAGTGTGGCTGTTCCTGGGGAACCACCGGGCTTGGCCTCATGTTTCTTAATCTCTACTGGGGGAAGCCTGGGATGACTCTTCTCCAGGGAGTGCACTCTGATTATTCTAGCAACCAGAGGACCCAGTCAGGACACCCCCTCCCCCCACCCTGCAGCCTCCGTTGCAAAGTTTTTCTCTGTGAATGGACACAACGTGTCAAGAGATGTGGGGCTGGGGCCGATTCCCCCAGACATCACCTCCGTCCTGTGATTGATGAGCTGAGGCCCGCAGCCCCTGTTCCCCGCAGTTCCCGCCTCCATTGAGCAGGTGGGGGGG
Source organism: Enhydra lutris kenyoni (assembly GCF_002288905.1). NCBI lineage: Eukaryota > Metazoa > Chordata > Mammalia > Carnivora > Mustelidae > Enhydra > Enhydra lutris. Next base: position 3,084,237 of record NW_019154097.1, on the reverse strand, counting down.
GCTCCCTCTTCATATAACCCTTGTTTTTCTTTAATTAAACATCTGGCTCTCTGTGGCCTGGGAAGCCTCAGACCCTCGCTGACAGCCACCCCTCCCCAACCTCTGGCATTGCTGATGGGTTGAAGGGGGAGAGCTGGGGTTCTGGGGCCCACCTGTCCCCACACTAGTGCAGGGGACTAGGGGCTCCTGACCATGCTGTGCTCACCCCTCAGTGCCGCCGCGGGAGCCCGTGCTCAGTTGCCGTTCCAACACTTACCCCAAGGGCTTCTACTGCAGCTGGCATCTGCCCACCCCTACCTACATCCCCAACACCTTCAATGTGACTGTGCTGTGAGTAGACTTGCCTGTGACCCCGTTCCACCCCGACCTCTCACCTCTCCTCCAGCCACCCACCGTGCCCTCAGTCCAGACCCTAGCCCAGCCTTGGGCTTGACCTTCCCCCAACCTCTGCCGCACCTGACCCCTGATGTTGGTAACAGTGTCTGGGCCTCACCCTTCCCCAGGCACGGCTCCAAAATCATGGTCTGTGAGAAGGACCCAGCCCTCAAGAACCGCTGCCACATCCGCTACATGCACCTGTTCTCCACCATCAAGTACAAGGTCTCGATAAGTGTCAGCAATGCCCTGGGCCACAATGCTACAGCTATCACCTTCGACGAGTTCACCATTGGTGCGTGGGGTGGGGTTGGTCCCTGCAGCACACTCCGGTGGGAGTGTGTAAGTGGATGTGTGCCAGAGGTGTGTGTGAGCACTGGGAGGGAAGTTCACATGTGTGCATGGTATGTGTGGCCCATATAGACATGTGTTCATGACATGTATAGACCTGTGAACATTGGCGTGAACGTCCTTTACCTGCATGGGCCAAGAGACCTTTCCAGCAGCTCTTCCCATCATCTCTCTGGCTCCCAGAGTATATAGGAGGGGGAGGGGGGCAGGCTGGGCCAGACCCTTGTGCAGCTGCAGCCTCCCCCCCACCCCACGCTAATGGCTTCCTTACGGCATGTGATGAATGAGGTGTCAGAACAGGAGACAGGACTGGGACAGATACCGCCCTCACCCCACCCCCATCCCCACCAGACCCCTTGCCTGCTCTTCCCCCATCCCAGCCAGACCTCTTGCCTTCCCCTACCCGATCCCCACCAGACCCCTTGCCTCCTCTTCCCCCACCCCAGCCAGACCCCTTCCCCTACCCCATCTCAGCCAGACCCCTTGCCTGCTGCTGCCCCATCCCAGCCAGACCCTCATGGCTGGGGTCCCCCAGACTGTTTCTACATGAGCTGGGCCCTTAGACTCCCATCATGTTCTCAGCCCAGATCTGCCACAACTGTGGACTGTCTCTTAACCTTGACCAGCTTCAAGAGCAGTTTCAAGCCCAGGCTCTTCCAGGGAAGAGTGTATCTCAGTTTGGAACTGGAAGAGTTGAGGTGAAAAGCCAAGCTTGAGGGGAGTGTATGATGCTGGTGCAGGAGGGGGTGACCCAGGGGACAATGGAGGTAATGTTGGTAATGGTGGAGCCATCCTATAGACCCAGTAATTGGGATGCTAGTCATTATTAGCATGGGGTTGGGATGATGGGATGAAATTTGGGATATCACTATCATGAGCTGGTGACAGTGACCGTAGTGACAGTCCTTGGTGGTGACAGGCATGTGAGAGGTGGAAATAATGAGACGGTTGTTAATGGTAGTTGCCAGCACTGACAGCAGAGAAGAGAGGTGGCCACTGTGACAACTAGGACAGTGGTTGGCAATGTAAGATGGTGGACATAGCGACTGGAGTTGACAAAGTGGGGTCATTCCCAGCAATTAGTGAGATAATGAAGCTGTGTCTCCTTAACAGTGAAGCCTGACCCTCCAGAAAATGTGGTAGCCCGACCAGTACCCAGCAACCCTCGCCGGCTGGAGGTGACTTGGCAGACTCCTTCGACCTGGCCTGACCCTGAGTCCTTTCCTCTCAAGTTCTTTCTGCGCTACCGACCCCTCATCCTGGACCAGTGGCAACATGTGAGTGTGTGCCCTGCCCACATCCCAAGCACCTGAGTCAGAGCTGCATGGCACGGGAGGGGGTCCATACACCAGTATCAGCAGGCCGCTGTTCCAGTGTGAAGACTGGGCGCAGCCAGAGAGACTTTCTTTCCTCGGGGAGAAGGGATCAGATGGGCCTGGAAGGATGGATGGGACTCAGGAAGGTATCCTGATCTGAAGCCTTGAAGGGTTCCCTGTGATGTCCATGAGTGTGATGGGAACACATCTATTTTGTGGCTCCCAGGGTAATGGGGAGAAATCCCAGAAGGGAGATGGCAGACAGGACAGGTAGGATTTCCCTTTCCTTAATTCTGGCTCTCAGCCCTGATCAGGCATCTCCCTCTTAGACTCTGGCCCAGGCAGTGGGCCTGTACTGGACACAAGGGGCAGTACATCTCTGTCCTCAAGGATTCACGGGCTCAAGGGCTCAAGGGGTCAAAATCAGGCAGTGGCGTCAAACTTGTTCCATGGTATGGGTTCAGGCCATGACTAGTGTCACGGTCCAAAGTCAGATGTAACTGAGGGGTCCACTCAAGTTTACAGGTCGGGAGGTATCCCAGGCCAGGATTGGAGCAGTGGTTGAGGGCCGGTCTGGGGTCAGCCTGTGGTCTGGGATGTTAATCAAGCTATAGTCGTTCTGAGGAGCAGCCAGGCGTTTGGGGCCGACTTAGGGTTCCCTCTCCTTGGCAGCCCTGGGCCCATAGTGCTGCAGGCACTCTTTCTGGCCCATGAGGTCTGTTGGCTAGGAATGGGGCTGTGAGGGTGCTCTGCAGGCTAACCCGGGCTGGTACCCAGGGATCAACCCACCCACTGGGCTCCAGTCCCATCTCCTCACTCCCCACTTCCAGCTACCCTTTAAAGTACGTAATTTGATTCCAGGGTGCCTGTCCGGGTTGTAGGCCTGGCCCCCACAAAGGCTGCTCACATGTTCTCTGACGGAGTCCGGAGTCCCTCCCGCCTGGCCAGCTGCCCGCGCCTAATGCATTGCTAATAACCAGGGTCTAGTTTCACAAGCCCCCCTCCCCTGCTAACGAGCTACAGGCAGCAGCCCCGCGCATCGCGGCGCACACGCCTCGCGGTGGACCTGGCGTGCCGCCCACCACACACACGGGAACATGCACACGTACACGTGGTCCCCAGCAGCAACCATGCTCCATACATGTGTGTGACTAACATGCCAAGAGCACACACTGAAGGACTTACCCCCACACCGATGTGAGCTGCACAGAGTATGAGGACTCTGTGGTAAGAGCATGTATGGCCGCTGGCGTGCTTGCCCTGTTCCATAGCTTGTTGGCGTTACAGTTGGCTTGATTTATGGCTCTTTTGAACTTGACTTTCACTCTGAATAGAATCTACTCTGCCTGATCCTTTATGTTAGAGAGAAGCAGGTGAATGATCGGAAGGGGGTACAGAGGGGAGAGCAGAGAAAAACATCACTGGGATTTTCAGAGGGAAGTGAGAGCTGTAGGCCAGGATGAACAGGAATGGGTACCATGAGGTCTGGCAGGGGCTTTCTCAGCATGGACAAGGCGGGGCAAGTACTGGGACCCAGCATGGGTTCCCTGTATCTTCTGCTCTGGCCTGACTCAGCAGGGAGGCTGGAGGGCGAGTGTGACATGTGCCACGGCAGACTGAAGGGAGGACTCTGAGGCAGATGCCAGCTACTAGAGAATTCCTGCCAAGTGAGGAGCCATTCTCTTAAGGGTGTGGATTAAGGGATCAGTGACAACCTAGCAAGAAGGGCTGGAGGCTAGGGGATATGGCTGCCAGGAAAGCACTGGACTCCTGGGCCACGTTTCTAGCAGTGTATGGTGCCCACCAATGAGGTGCTAATTTGATCTGTTCTCTATAGCTCTCTCTGTGTCTACTCAGCCAGAGGTGATCTTTGGAGGGCTAAAGGGTATACGGGACCAGAGGAGGAACTGGGACCCAACTCCAGGGTGGGGAGAGTCTGTGGGGTCCCTCGATCTTCCAGAGCTGGGAGTAGGACTGACTGAGCCCAGCTCTGGGCCCTAAATGACTTTCACCCTGACCCTGACCTTTACCAGTGTCTCCTCCTCTAGGCCACAGATGGGAGCGGGGAGGGGTCAGGTTATTGGAGGGGCTTCCTTAGACCCATCTTCACACACGTGAATACACACACACATGCATGCTTGTACTCCCGGCCTGTCAGGTGGGTAGCCTAGACCCCAGTGTTCCGGGAAGGGAGATTGGAACAGGGACCAAGAAAGCCCTGAAGCCAGACGTGGCCCAGAGCAGCCCCCTCCTCCGCCCCTGCCGGCTGCCCCTGTTTACGAGGAGGCTTAATGAGGCAGCGGGTGCCGCTGAGATGAACCAGAGCCCAGCCTGGGACTGGGAGGGGCGCCGGACAGGCAGGCCAGCAAGAAGGGTGGGGGAGACCAGCAGAACAGGGCTGGCCCAGGCGGGGGTGGGGTGGTGATGCTTCTAGGAGGAAATGGAGCAGCTGTCCTGCTGTCCCGCAGCTTGGGAGCTGCCCCCCCACCCTTCTGCCTCAGGCAGGGTGATTACCTTACTGTGGCCTTCCCGAGGGAGAGGCCTAGCTGGGGCCAGGCTGGTGGGCGCATGGGGCATTTGTGAAGCCAGGCTCTGAGCTAGAACCCATGATGACGACAGAGCTGGCTGAAGTGTGTTAGGTGCTTCCCATGCGCCTGAGTCCTCACCCTAGTCCTGTGAGGTAGGTCAGGAATGCCATTTTATAGATCAGGCCAACAAGGCATGGGGAGGTTAAGTCACTTGGTCACCTGGCTGAGAGGGGACGGAGCTATAACCTGGACTCAGGCAGCCTAGCTCCACATCTGTATTTACATCCTTTCTTCTAAGCACATTACCAGCTCTTCTCTTACCCTGTTACTCTTGTCACCTCCAGGCAGAGACTGAGATCAGGGCTCAGGCTGGGCGCTGGGAGGGAGCTGGGATGACAGCAGGGTTGAGCAGGGTTGAGACATTGAGCAAAGTCCTCCTTCTGTTCTCCCGGGGGTGCTCCTGGTCTCCTGAAAGATTTTCTTACTTTCCTTCAGGATCCTCTTCCTTCCCTTGGGGTCTCTTCCCCAAGATTTCTTTACCCGCCTTCGGGAATATTCTCGATATCCTCTTTCTCCCTCCGGGGCAGCTCTCTTTTCCTCCAGCAGGGGGATTTTCACTCTTTTCTCCCCAGAAGTGTTCTCAGTTCCTCTGGGGGTACCTCACTCTCCTGACCCCCAGGGCTCCCCACCCCCATCCTGTGGTCTGGCTGCAGGTAGAGCTGTCAGATGGCACAACGCACACCATCACAGATGCCTATGCTGGGAAGGAGTACATCATCCAGGTGGCGGCCAAGGACAATGAGATTGGGACATGGAGTGACTGGAGCGTGGCTGCTCATGCCACACCCTGGACTGAGGAGCCACGACACCTCACCACTGAGGCCCAGGCTCCGGGTAAGCCCCCCCTCGCCCCGATTCCCCCAGGGGGCCTGTGCTGTTACCTGGCTTTATCTCCCACCTTCCAAATCCTCCCAGGACTTAGAGCCTGAGAGCCTCCGCCCCAGGCACTCTGCGGGCTGCCACACTCCTGTCTGTCTGTCTGTCCTACCGAAGCTGGTCCTGGTCCCGGTCCTTGCTGTCTGGACATTCTTGGTAGGGGCCATCGGGTGGAAGGGTCATCTGAGAGCCATGGGGAAGCAAGATCTGCCTGGTGGGTGAGGCAGGACACGTCTGAGAGAGGAAGCAGGGGCTGTCTGACGGGGGAGGCAGTACTTGCCTAACACAGGGAGCAGGAACAGTGTGCTTCATGAAGCCCCCAGACCTGGGTTGAACTGCAGCCCCGGCCCAGCCCTGAGTTCCCTCCATGTTCCCCAGAGACCACGACCAGCACCACCAGCTCACTGGCACCCCCACCCACCACGAAGATTTGTGACCCTGGGGAGCTGGGCAGCGGCGGAGGACCCTCAGCACCCTTCTTGATCAGTGTCCCTGTAACTCTGGCCCTGGCTGCCGCTGCCGCCACTGCCAACAGTCTTCTGATCTGGTAAGACAGGTGAGGCTGGGTGGTAGAGGGGAGCCTGAGGGGACCCCCTGCATCCCACCCTCATCCCTCACAGCCCCCTGCCCTGTCTCCCCAGAGCCCGGCATCCCGTGAGGACATGCCAGCGCACCTGCAGAGGAGCAGGAGGCCGGAGCTGAGCCCGCAGACTCCAGTTTCTATTTTGCACACGGGCAGGAGGACCTTCTGCATTCTCTTCAAACATAATTTGTAGAGACCCCGGCAGGCCTGGGCCTGCCACCCCCTAGCCCTGCCACACCACGTTGGCCCTCCTTGGTCCCTCAGGGGAGGAGGACCCCGCAGCTAACCCACCCACCAAAGACCCCCCACCCCCACCCTGGCCCCTCGGGCTGGACCCTCCAATGCCAGCGACTCCCAGGAGCCCTTGGGGGGGTCTGAGGGGAACCCCTCACATCCATAATTTCTCTTCCTGCCCTAGCCTCCTGTCTGTCCCAGGGTCTCTGTTGCCACCATCAGATTATAAGCTCCTGATGCTGGGGGGGCCCAGCCATCCCCCTCCCCCCAGCACCCACACTTTTCACTCCCCCACCTGTGCCCATTTTGTATGACCCTCCCCTTTCCCTGCTCCGCCCCCCCCCTGCCCCGCAGTATTTAATGCCCTGTCAGTCCCTTCTAGTCTGACTCAATGGTAACTTGCTGTATTTGAATTTTTTATAGATGTATATACAGGGGTGGGAGGGTGGGGGGTTCTCATTAAATGTCACCATTTCATGAGTCCTTGAACCAGACCCATTTGGGGAGGGTATCCTTCTTCCAAGGATCCCTCTTAAGGCCTGGAGGAGGGAAGAAATTCTGCTTAGAGACAACTCTTTCCACAGAGATGGGGAGAGGCAGTATTGCTCTCAGACAGGTGTGTCTGGGGGTGGGGGCTTTCTGCTGCTTTGGAGGATAAGGTTTCCTGGAGGCCAGGGGCAGAGTTGTGGGGGATGAGGGGTCCCAGTGAGGCAGGTCCCACGTGGGGATGTCCAGTCAGTCCTGGAGGCTGCTGAATCCTGACAGGGAAAGGCCCGTCAATGGTCATCTCCAGAGCTGGCCTCCAAGAAAGCCTCGGCTTTACCCATGGGGGCCAAGATACAAGAAGGTGAGAAGGCTGGACTTCATCCTTGGGGTACGGGGGGTGGCCATCCCTGTTACGCAGTTCAGACATGTCAGGGGTTCTAGGAGGTCAGGCCTGGGGCTCAGCTATGCTATGAGGCTCGGGGTGCAGGGTATACTGGTCCTGGGCGGGGCGGGAGGCTGCCTGAAGAAGGCCACTTGGAATGCAACTAGGGACTGGACCTGTGCTGCAGGACTGGAAATGTGGGATACAAGATTGACCCCAGGGTTAGATTACAGTTGAGACTCCGGGTGAGCAGGAGAGGAATAGGCTTTGGTTTTCCAGGGTGCCCAGTCTGTGGTCTAGTTCTATACCCTCCCCACACCCTTCCAGTGCTTAAAATGGGATTCCAAAGCCCCTTCGGTTTCTCCTCAGAGGAGAGGCCTGTGGCTCTGTGCCAGCTCCCTTCTGCCCCTGCTCAGGTCCAGCCCCTTGTAGAAGCCGCTGCAGCTTCTACCATGGTGGGGGGCCACTGCAGCTCCTTAGCTGTGGATGCCTCTGGCTGGGGCCATGTTGGCAGGTACCTCTGGCCTGGGGGTGGGAGCAAAGGGTTAGACCAGAGCCCCAACCTGGGGAGCCAGGTTCGGCCTTGCTCTGGGTGTCTGGGACGAGAGAGATGAAGCAGAGGCATGAATACACTGACATGGGTGCACAGCCCCCACAGCAGGTGCTAAGTGCCACACCTGCAGTAAGCCACTCATCCCATGATCATGCACGCGTGCGCGCACACACACACACAGACACACACATACCCCAAGTCAAACCCTTTACTTCAGACCAGGGTCAGAAAATGGACTTTGCTTGCTGGTGTCTCAGGCCTGCATGGGATCATGCTCCCAGGAGGAGGGATCCGTGTTGCCTCACACACTGATGAGTTACCCCTGGATAGGGCTTGGAGCTGGGGAAGGGGCTTAGAGTGAGGGTAGCTGGCTCTCTTCCAGGCCAGACACTACAGGAGGAGATGGTGTGTTCCAGGTGGGAGATCTCGTGGAAAACAAAGGCCTGATGTCAGGATAGAGGGGCCTTTGGCTTTTCAGGCTGAGTAGCCTCAGCTGTGGGAATACATGACTCCTCATTACAGGAAGAGGCTCCCAGGATGGACATAGTGAGAAGTGGCTGAGGACCCACCCCTGAACCCTGCATCCCTAATTTGCCTGTTTATCTGGTTTCTGGGAGATGTAGCTTGAGCCTGAACCTGTATTCCAGGTTCCAGGGAGCAGGGGCCACCAACTCTTGTGAAAGACATTGTATTCCTGGGGTGGGTCTGAGCCTCCCCCTTCCCTGTCCTCGTGGTAGTGTGGCTAAAGTTCAGAGGTCTCCGGCTTGTGCTGCCTTCCTGCCTTGAGTGCCTTGGTCAGCCCTGACCCACCCACCGCCCACCCAGGGCTTGGGCATCAGCAATCTGGCCTCTATTAGCAACATGGGAAAGCAATTATGTAGGGTCTGGGGAGGGGAAAGAAGGGAGGGGGACTGCTCGTGCCTGAGAGGCCAACAGAGAGGACTGAGGTATCTCCCTGCCCCCAACCACAAGAGAGAGGCCCAGCCCTGTTCAAAGTGCCAAGGTGGTTGGAGGGTCAGTGTCGTTGCCTCTGACAGGCCTGGGCCTGGAGGTGGTTGTTCATTTTTGAGAGTCTTAGCCCTCAACCTCACAGAGGCTGCTCGCTTTGAGGGCTGGTCTTAGAGTGCTGTCTGCTGCTGCCTCCAAGTATTGTCTCTCCATGTCATTATTTCCCATGGTGGTTCTGGGGAGCTGGGGTAAGTATAGACATCAATTCTTAAAGCTAAATCAGATCTCACAAAACTGCCGAGGGGGGCTGCCGGCGTGGCTTGGATCCCAGGCCCAATGTGTATGTTGGCTCAGCTTTTCAGCTCACTAGTTCTCTTTGCTCCCCCAAGGGGCACTGGAGATGGGGACCTTCCTCTATGCCCCATTCTTAGAAGGCTAACTTGTTGCTGCCCCCATCCTCTTACTGCGTATTTCCAGCAGGCTCTGTCCCATTCCTATCTCTGAACATGTCTTTGTCCTGGTTCCTATCCTGTATTTCTCTCTATATCTCTATCCTGTCTCCTTCTCTGTGTATGTCTCTAACTCCTGTATCTGTATCCAACCCTGTCTGTCTCTCTGTGTCTCCTCCCTGTCTCTTACTCTTGCCTTTTCTGTCTTCCTCTGTCTCTGTGTGTCTTTCCCCAACTCAGTCTCTTTGTGTCTCTCTGGCTTTGCATGGATCTCCACCCCATTTCTGTGTCTCTGTTCCTCTTCCCTGACTCTGTCAGCCCCTTCTCTCTCTTTGCCTCCCTCTTTGTGTTCCTGCCCTGGTCCAGACCCCAGCCTGTGGCCACTGTGCCTCTTTGGCCTGAGCTAGGACTGTCCTGGCTTCTGCTGCCCCCTCTCGGCCACCTGCCTGCCCTTCATTCCTGCTCCAGGTCAGGCGGCTAATCTGATCGTTGACACACCCCACCTCTGCCTTCCAGCAGCCAGCCAGGAGAGAGGAGGGTTGTTGGGAGGCAGTAGGTAGGAATCCCTCTGGGGCAGCCTCTAGGCCTGGAACTCCCCAAAGCCAGTGGGTGAGCTCATTAACTCCCTAGACTGGGACTCCAGGGAAGTTCATCCTACATGGAAAGGATGGAGAAAAGATTTGGGTGTAATCCTCACACCCTTCCCTTCTCAGAGGAGGGCAGAGAGGAAGGAGATCTGAGGAGGCAAGTCTGATGGAGCCAGCATGGGGAGAGGCTGGAGGAGAACTTTTCTGACAGGGGTACTCCAATGGGGAAGGGCTAACCTGAAGGTAAGTGGGCCAGTGTGAAAGGATTAGTCTGAGGGGAGGCTGGTCTGGGACATGCTGCTGTAGAGATCTCTGTTGGAAGGGCAAATCTGAGGGGGTAGATTAATCAAGAGAGCTTCTGAAGAGTCCTGTCTGAGGAGAGACCACTCTGAAGGCACACAGGTCTGAGAACAGGACCACCAACTAGTCTTAGTTTGCCTAGGACTCTCTCAGTTCTAGCACTGAATATATCAAGTCTCGGGAAATCCCTGGGTCCCAGGCAAACTGAGACTGTTGGTCACCTATTTGAGAAGGCCTTGCCAACAGTTTTGGTCTGATGGGAAAGTCGATCTGAGGGCGCGTGGACCTGAGGGGGCCTGGTTTGACAGTGCCAGTCTGTGGGGAGAGGCTGTTTAAGGCTAGAAGCTTCTTTGGCCAGGAACCAGGCCTGTAAGGGAGTGGATAATTAGGGTCCTTCCAGAAGGGCAGTGGCTAGGGGAGTGGCCACCAGGGGGCAGAGCAAGCTCTCAGGAGAATCAAAGGCAAAGGCCCCAGAGAGGGGAGCCAGACAGTGCGGAGCTGAGTGCAAAGTGTACCTTCAGTATCGTGTGTCACAGGCCATCACCTGCAAGTTTGTGGTGAGGGTATACAACCACAGAGTTGTGGTTTTGTGTGATTAGGTGACCACATCTGTGGTATGTTAGCGTGTAGCCTGTGATGCAGAGGGTGTCTCATGTGGCGGTGGCTGAGGCCTTACCTGTGGCTGTAGGGAAGGGAGCAAGAGCGCCCTCAGGACACAAGGACACAAGGCAGAGACGTTTCCTCCGGAGAGGCTGAGATGAGGAGAGGCAGGAACTAGGCTTCTCTACTTGTATCTAATGTTGCTGTCTGTAATATTCCTTGAGAGTCTAAGTGCTTTGGTCACATACCGGCGCAGCCCCCAGACCAGAACGCACTCCTAGGGCCTGCCCGCCATACTCTCCTGCTTCTCTCCTGCCCCCTTTAGCTGGCATTCCTCCAGCTGGATACCACCCCTGCCCCCCCCCCCCCCCCCCATTCCCCAGTCATCTTTCCTGTCTGTCCTACTTCCATGCCTCGGTTCGTGCTGTGCACTGCCTGGATGCAGTCTTGAGAAGCACTGGAGGTCCCTCTGATGCTGCCCCCTGCTCACTCCTCTGCCATGGACTGAACACCCACTTTGTACTAGTCCACTGGCCCCCTGTCTCATTCCAGGGATCTGAAAGTACTAGGGGCTGCTAGGTTCTTGCCCAAAGGAGGGATCTGAGGGGAGATGTATGGACAAGGCAAGGGTGGGATCTCTGGGTTAGGAGGCAAAGTGAAGCCATCACATAATTACTTTACTCCATCGTACCCACCCCCCACCACTAACAAGAGGAAAAAAGCCCAAACCAAAACAAAAGTGTTGCTAGAAACTCAAGTCCAACCAAACACGCAAATTCTTTTTATAAACCTTAAAATGTGATAGCCAAGGAAAGTAACAGAAGATAATGTGCAACAAGTGAGTGGTATGTCTCCTAACCCATGCCCAAAAGGACCATTGAGAAAAGATGAGTCAAAATACCAGCCATTTGCACTAACATCCTGTAATCTGAGGAAAATGGATTTTTGTGTGAGTAAGTAGCCTTAGGAAAAGTCTTGGGGAAAGCCTTTGTAAGTAGAAGACCCTGTGTTCCTCCGTGAGACCTCAGGAGAGGCAAGAAGAGCTGCCATGGCTTGGCAGCCTCCAGAGCATGGGGGTAAGGCTGGGGAAACAAGCCAAAGTCTACAGGATGGGATATGCCCCACCTCCCAGCTGGAACAAGGTATCTATGAGGGCCTCAGAGGAGAGACTCCTCGGGGGACTCCCGAGGAGAGCTCCTCGGGGCCCCATCAAAGTCAGCAGATAGCCTCAGCCAAACCACCGCCAGGGCACAGAAATGGTGTGGGTGAGTTTGAAAGCAATATCCAAGTTCAAACCACAGCTCCCAGGGGCAGATAAATTGGTCCAGATGGGAAGGGGCTCAAGGACCTACACTCCAAAGTGAAGAGAGGTGTGCTAATTGTGAGCCATGCTAGATAGTTTTAAGTGGAAAGCTAATGGCAATGACCCTTAGGCATTTGGATCACAGCCACAATATAGGTAGGAAGGAAGTAAAGAGAGAAACTGGAGGGGGAGAAGGAGGGAGGGAAGGGAAAGGAACAAGGAAGACAGGATGCAAAAAAATAAAGGAAGAACCCAATCTAGAAGAAAACAACCAAAGGCATAAAAGAATCCTGGCAAGTTCTTCCTGTTATCAAAGGCCTTAATAATAGTATGAAATCCAGAAAACAAGAACTCAAAGACAAGATGATAAGACAACAAAATGAAACAAAAAGGGAGATTACAGAACTAAGGAAAAATAGCAAAGGACACAAATGATACAATTGCAGATACGACAGACTAGCAGTAACAACACAGAATAGATATGGCTGAAAATCAAAGTAATTTGTAGGAAAGGCTTTGAGATCCTGAGTGTAAATATGAATGAGAAAAGGTGAAGATATTAAAGCAATTAGAGTGAAGTTAATAGAACAAAGGCAAGCTACCATAAGCGTGATTGTTGGCGGCCCTAACGTTGAGGTTCCAAAAATGGAACAGAAAAAGACACTTAAGGTATGACATAGAGTAAAACTTCCCCTGAAAATAAGGAAAAACTGAATGGAAAGTGAACAACCTATGCCAGAATAACGGATACAGAATAATGGGCATTAAGATACACTGATTTAGTCACTAAACTTGGAAGATAAAACAAGAATACTTCAGGAACCCAGGCAGAAAGAGCAAGTCATATATGGGGACAAATTCAGTCTGACCTTAGAAGCTCTCCAACACAACATTCCACAAGCCAAAGTGAGGAAGCAGTTATCTATGAAGTTGTGAGGGTAAACAAGTATTACCCCAAAGCATAACCAACAAAGTGGCTGATCTCAGTCACTGCTCTGGGGATAGAGAACCCATGAGTTCTTCTGAAAAAAACAAACAAACAAACAAAAAACTACACAGTAACAAAATTCAGTCAGCCAAGAGTTAGTCAAAATGAGCTGAGGAAGGGAGAGTCGTGGTAAAAGGACCTGTGGTAAATGGCAATTCCCTTTAGGTTAAGATTAAACTGGGAATTTCAGTTGCAGAACAGAATGTAAATAAAAACTCATAAAGTTAGAACAACACTGGCAACATGATCTGGAGAGAAGGGGTGGGAAGGAGAGCAGAAGTGCTCCCAGCATTTGCCTTCATAGTTGCAACTAAAGGCTTCTAAAACTGACACGTAATGATACAAGTCCTACTCCAGCCTCTTTTTTTTTTTTTTTAAAGATTTTATTTATTTATTTATTTGACAGACAGAGATCACAGGTAGGCAGAGAGGCAGGCAGAGAGAGGAAGGGAAGCAGGCTCCCTGCTGAGCAGAGGGCTCGATGGCGATGGCGGGGCTCGATGGCGATGGCGGGGCTCGATGGCGGGGCTCGATGGGCCCCTGGGATCATGACCTGAGCCGAAGGCAGAGGCTTTAACCCACTGAGCCACCCAGGCGCCCCCTACTCCAGCCTCTTAATCAGAACTGTTGTTGTTGAGAAGGGTCTTTTAGGATTGAATATTTTTTGAGGTGAAGAAATATTTAGCTGCAGTTCAGCATTCCTTCACTTTCACGTGAGTTTCTTCTCCCTCAGTTAAATGCAAGTATATTTTGTATGTTGTGTTAAAAAAAAAAACACAGCTTCTGTTGTATGTCCCATTCTTGTATAATTTTTCTCCTTCTCTCTTTTTACATTACCTTCCTCCTCACTTCCTGCCCCCACCCCAAAGCGTTACGCTTACCAAGTGTTAATACTGACCGTTTCTAGGGGTGAGACTTTCAGTGAGAGGTTGCCTTTTTCTTTGTATTTTTTTGTATGTCATATAATTTTTAAATAACAAGCCTGTATCTTTTTTCAGTCTATTTTTTAAAAAGACCATCTATCCATTTCTTTTGTTTTTAGATAAATCACTTAACCTCTCTGAACCTCAGATTCCTCATCTTCAATCTGGGGACAACAAGATTCCCATTAGGGGATGTTTTGAAGCGTGTGCAATAATATGTGGTGGGCTTAATAATGGTCTCCAAATACTTCTGCATCCTAATTGCCAAAACCGGAGAGTGGCTCATTTGGCAGAGGGATTGTGCATTTGTGATTAAGTTAAGGCTCTTGAGATGGGAAGATTATCCTGGATTATCAGGTGGTCCCGATGTAATCACAACCATCCCAATAGAAAAGAGGTAGGAGTTAGAGTCAGAGATGAGGTGATAGGATGATGGAAAGGGACGTTGGAAAATGGAGGAGGGGTCTACAAGCCAACAAATATAGGCAGCCCCTAGAAGCTGAAAAGGCAATCGATTCTAACAGCCTCCAGGAGGAACTGGCCCTGCCCACACCTTGACTTGAGCTCAGTGAAACTGATTTCAGACCTCTGACCCTGACTGTAAGAGAATAAATCCGTGTTGTTCAAAGCCACTAAATTTATGGGAATTGATTAAAACAGCAGCAGGAAACTAATACACCATCCTATGTGCTGTTCTCTTGGCCTTCCCATCCATCTCTTTCATCCCCCCAGCTCCCACTTGTTCAATATTCAATTCAAGTTTCTCTGACCTTGCCTACCTTCCACTGCTGCCTGGAGACGGGATAGGCATTTTCCCTTTACAGCACTCCCCACTCTGGGTTACGGCTGCTCATGGGTAGGTCTCCCTCCCAGGCTGGGTACAGGTGCCAAGAAAGCAGGGCTTAGCCCTCTGTGCCCACCTAGCCCAGCAGAGGACCTAGCTGGGTAACTATTAAGCTAACAGATACATAAATGAGGGGTAGGTGAGTGGTTGGTACCATATAACTAACCACCACTCTATTCCCCAGGTGTTAGGATCTCTCCCTTCCCCATTACTACCTGGCTGTCTCTCCCACCAGTTTGTCCTCCACATACACATACTCTTTCAATCTCTAGCAAACCAACCTGTGTCTTTATCTCAGATTAACTTCTTTAGTCCTTGGTTTAAAACACACGCCTGTTGTGAGTCTGTCAGCAGGTTTACTGTCACAGCATGTGTGTCATGGAGACCTGTGAACCTCTTTTGTGTATATTTCCTGGATATGTGGTGTGTGTGTAGTGAGGGTAAGACATGCATAACTCTGTATGGAGGTTGTGTTTTCGTGCACACGCCTGTGGTCTAGGCAGGCTTGTTATTTCTGTATCCGTGTGTCTTTGCTTGTATGTATGTGTGCCTCTGCTTTGTGGGTGGTGTATGTGTGTGTATTAGTGTGTCTGATTTCTGTCCCCAAGGGATCTGATGGCCTGAGGCAGGAGTTGGGGTGCAGGGATAACTTACTGAGATGTTAATGGAGTTTTGTTCCAGTACATTGTTCCCTTTCTTATCTCAGGCAGAAGGCTGGGTCTTTTTCCTCCCTGTCTCTTGGGGTGAGCATTGCAGGCCCAAAGCTGAGTCATCTTCAGACTTCTTCATGACTCTAGCCTTCTGGAAGCCTAAACTTCTTCAGGGGATTATGCTGAGGAAAGGGGGCAAAGTATCCAGAGAGTACTCCCAAATGAAGAGGGGATCTGTGTTTGCATGAGCAGGTGGGACCCTCAAACACTCCCTAACAATGCCCTACAAGTGCATGATGAACTTGGGAAGGCAGGACCCTGGATGTTGAGCTCCCAAACCGGACATCTCAGCAGAGACCACATGAATCACAACATAATACACTCAGGACCTTTGCACAGTTGGGGAGGAAGGGGTGAGGAGTTTCTCCCAATATGACCTTATTACTAGCTCCAGGAGCAAAGACCTGGGAAAGGAGTTACATTCAGTTTTGCTTTGTTTTACCATTGTAACCATTTATAAGTGTATAGTTTTGTGGTATTAATTATGTATAGATACTTTTAAAAGATCTATCCATTTACTTTAGAGAGCAAGCACACCTGTGCAAATGGGCAGAGGCAGGGGGAACCGAGAGAGAGGGAGAGAGAGAGAGTCTTCAAGCAGACTCTCTCCTGATATGCGGAGCCCAATGTGGGGCTTAATTCCAGGCCCCCGAGATGGTGACCTGAGCCAAAATCAAGAGTCAGACCCTCAACCAACTGAGCCACCCAGACACCCCTGAGGTATTAATTATACTGTTATATATTGTTGCGCAACCATAGATTCCATTTTTTAAAAATTTATTTATTTATTTATTTGAGAGAGAGTGAGAGTGTGGGGCAGAGGGAGAGGAAGAAGCAGGCTGCCCACTGAGCAAGAAGTCTGACGCGGGACTTGGTCCCAGGACCCCAGGATCATGACCTGAGCCAAAGACAGATGCTTCAGCGACTGAGCCACCCAGGCACCCCTAGATTTCATTTTTTTTTTCAAAGATTTTATGTATTTATTAGAGAGAGAGAACACAAGCAGGGGTAGCTGTAGAGGGAGAGGCAGAAACAGGCTCCCAGCCGAGGAGGGAGCCCAATGCGGGGCTTGATCCCAGGACTCTGGGATCATGACCTAAAGCAGATACTTAACTGACTGAGCCACCCACACACCCGACTAGATTTCATTTTTATAAAATAAAGAAACATTACCAATTTTACATACCTGAACACCCAACCTCTGGGCTCAGTGTCCAGTTGTGGGGGGCAGTATGAAGAGGCAGAGGACACCCCTTACCCCTCGGGGGAGGGGCAGGGGAAGGATGAGAGGGAAGGGCAGGAATAGTGAGGACCCTTGTATGGTCAGTAGTGGGCCATGTGAGAGCGGGGGCCGCAGAGGAATGGGGCTGAGCTTCCAGGGCTTCTACTGAGAGTCAGAAGGCCTTGGGAGCTGGGCAGACTTGGTCAGCTTTGTGTTTGGGAAAGACCACTCTGGAAGCCGTGCAGAGGAGAGCAAGGAGGGTGAACAAAGCGGCCATAGCCAAGAGGTGATTTGAATGAATGACGTGGAAGGCCTGAGAGCAGGTAAGAGAAGGACCCAGCCCAGGTCAGAGACAACAGTGCTTTTTAGAGCACAGAGTCACCAAATCTTGATGAACATGGAGTGAAGAGGCAAGGAGAGGGAAGAGCTTTGCACAATGCTGTCAACTGGGAGATGGTAGCACTGTTGTACTGAACTAGTTAGCTCAGAGACCAGATAGGCTTTGGGGAAGTTGGAATTAATCATGGCTCCCACATTGCCTATGGTCACACAGCAAGTAAGGCACACATGGGCTCAAATTGGACATGTCAAGCGTAAGGCACTAGTTGGGACTTCTTGGTAGAAGGCCTTAGGTCAGTAGGTAAGAGAATGGATTCAGGTCAGACAAACCTGGGCCCCTGTTGACCTTGGACAAGGTGGTTAATCTCCCTACAGCTCAGTTTCCTTAAGTGGAAAATGGGAAAGGGTTGTACCTCATAGGGTCTTTGTAGGGATTTAATGAGATGATGTATATAAAGAAATTAGCACATGTTGCCATGTTGTAAACACTCCATAAATCTTAGTTCTTAATAACAACAGCAGCAGCAGCAACACAAACCTGTCTGGGCCTTGGGACTGGGGTCTGAATTAGCATTAAGGCATTGTCAGCATAAAATGGTCACAGAACCCATAACACCGAGGAGGACCTCATCACTTGAGAGGAGGAGAGAGTGGCTGCAGAGAGCAACAGCTCAATGCTGAGGAGGGGCCAGAGAGGTAAGGGAGACAGACAGAATGCAAATCAGGGTTTCATTTCAGACGCTATCACTGCTGCTCTGGGGCCTCAGGAAAACCTCTTGATTTCCTTCAGTCCCAGTTCCTTCATCTGTTCCAAGGGCCTGTCTTGCATGCAGGCAGGGGATAGTTATGATGAACGGAAAGCTCTGACAGAGTCTAGGTGCTTGACTGACAGTGGTTATTTTTGGGGCACTTGGGCAGCTCAGGTGGTTCAGGTTCTGGCTCTTGCTTTGGCCTCAGGTCACAATCTTGGGCTGTGAGATCCATGGAGCTGCATGTGGGCTCTGCTCTGGGTGTGGAGCCTGCTTGAGATTCTCTCTCTCTTTCCCTCTGCCCCACCGCTCCCCCCTCCCTCTCTAAAAACTAAACAAATAATACAATAATTGTTTTAGAGGAGGAATAAATGGTCCCAGAGAGGGTAGCCTCATGAAAGACAATGAAAGATGGAGTTTCAAAAAGGAATCAACAGCCTCACCGCTGCCAAGAAGTCAACAAAGACAAGGACTAAAAAATATTCACTGGATGTGACAAGGAGGTGAAAGTGACCTTGGTGAGCCAGCTCCAGGGATGGTGAGAGCAGAAGGTGGGGGCAGCAGCTAAGGAGTGACAGGAGGCGGGGAAGCAGGTGACAGCTTGGCAGGGATGCTGAGGAGTGAGTGGGTGGGCAGGGGGTAGCAATAGGCATGGTTTCAAGATAAGGAAATCAGAGCAGAGTCATGGCAAGTCTGCCTATCCCAGACTATGACTGCTTCATGCTCTCCCTGCCCCCATCCGCTGAGGACTGGCTCCAGCCTTGGGATCCTTTCCTCTTCACACAAGGCCTCTCTGTCTGAGCACAGACCACAGCGCAATCCCAGGGCCCTGGGCGTGTCCTGGGGCCGAACCTGGGTCACCCAATGCTGAGGTCAGGCACCTCCTAGCTCTGCCCTACTTGCTAGTATGGCCTAAGGAAAGCTGAAGTGGTTCATGCCTTCTGCCAGGTTTTTGCTTCCGTCCCTGTCCCCCCTGACTGCCTGGATCTGCACAGCCCAGGGGAGATGGACAGCATTAATAAAAATAGCTATTAATTTTATTCTTTCTCCAGGTACTTTCTCACCAGTAGTTAAACACACCCATGTAAGAAACACATAAGAGATTTTTAGGGGACACTTGGGTGGCTCAGTCGGTTAAACAGCTGCCTTTGGCTCTGGTCTTGATCCCGAGATTCTGGAATCGAGTCCTGCATCTGGCTCCTTGCTCAACAGGGATCCTGCTTCTCCCTCTGCCTGCCGCTCCCCCTACTTGTGCTCGCTCTCTCTCTCTCTCACTGACAAATAAATAAAATCTTTTTATAAAAGGAATTTTTAGAAATTGAATATGAAGTTCCTCTGGTTCCATTCCTTGTGTGTCTCTTCTTCTTCCCCATTTTTTTACAATAATCTTCTTAAGTCATCTCTATTGTATCAGGTTCTTACTCATCAAACCACTCAGATCTGATGGCCACCACACCCCCCATCTCCATTGCCCACTGTCCACTGCCCATTGGAACAACTTCTTGCCAAGATAATCAACAACCTCCTTTCTTTTAAGTCCAATGGTTCCCTTTTCTATAACTACTAGGCTTCTACTATGACATTCTGGATTGCTGACCCCTCCCGCTTTCTCAAACCTCTGTCCCTTCTTTGCTTCTCTGACACTGTGTTCCTTCCTGGTTTTCTTTCTACCTCTGTGACAGCTACTTCCATATTTATTTTGCAGATTCATCTTTTCTCCTGAATCCTTTAATGTTAGTCTTGTGGACTCCTTTATGTTTTGTTCAGATGGCCCTCCCTTCTGGTGGGAACAGCCTTTCACTCACGGTTATCATGGGAGCCAGCGTGTTATGACCTCCCTCCCCTGCCGTGGATCACTGATACAGGGACTGGCATCTGACCAAAGCCAGGCTGATAAGAGCAAGTCCCTAGGAATTTGGAAACTGGAACTGAGAAGGGTAAGCTGGAACTGAAAGAGATGAGCCAACATCTTGCTGGGTATACCTGGATTTAAGTAGTAAAGCTGAGAATTGTCAGAAACTGCGTTTATTATTATATGGGTTAGAGAAGCATAGGAAGTTTGTCTGGAGAGAAAAAAGGAGGGAAGACAGGTTGGGGACAACAAGCAAGGCTTCCCAGTTTCTCAGATTCTCCCAGTGGACCACCATCCCGACTGCCAGGACCTCTCAGTTTCCTCATCATCAACATTAGAGAATAGCCAAGAACTCAGCTTCTGCAATTCAGCAAGACTCAGGACCATCTAGCTTCTGGCAGTTTGAGGTCAAGGCTGAAACACATTTCCTTGTCCAAGCAAAATACTTCCTCTGTTGGCCCCTAACTGCTTGCCGACCACCCGTTTTGGATGTTCCTACCCTGTCAGGCAAACATAATGGTTCTTCTCATAGTAAAGCGAGTTGACTGGAATGCCAGTGAGGGAAGGGTGTCATTCCAGAGCAGGCTGAAGAAGAAAGGCTACTCGCCCTGTCACTCCAGCCTAGGATGTCCCATGACTCCAGAAGGCATAGTTAGAGGGGTTGAAAGTGCCCCTTTTAGCACTCTGAAAAACATAGCACTAAAAAAGAAATCACTCTGGGGCTCCTGGGTGGCTCAGTGGGTTGAGCCTCTGCCTTCAGCTTGGGTCGTGATCTTGGGGTCCTGGGATCGAGCCCCACATCAGGGGGTCTCTACTTGGCGGGGAGCCTGCTTCCCCCTCTCTCTCTGCCTGCTTGTGATCTCTCTCTCTCTGTCAAGTAAATAAATAAAATCTAAAAAAAAAAAAAAGAGAGAGAAAGAAAAGAAATCACTCCAAGTGCTTGCACAGCTCTTGCATTTTTGTGGCAAACCAGAGGATTCAGAGAATATGGTTCTACAAATTTCTAGTATTGATTATGGTAGTAAAAATATGTTGTATTCACACATGTCCTTCACCTTTTAACTAGTTTTCCTATATGGGAAAATTCACATTTTAAAACCCAGTCTCCTTTGTGCGGAAGTCGGAACTAAAATTTGCAGCATCCTATGCAGCTTCTTTATAGGCATACACTATGTGCTCCCATGTGAGACTTTGATCTGGAAGTGAGCTATGATACCAGTGAGGTAAATATCACTAAAGTTCAATATTTCTGGTTCTCCTTTCCTTCTGAGCACCAGGAGGGTTGCCCTTCTCTTGTCTCTTGATGTTAGGTTTGGCCATGAGATTTGTTTTGATCAATGCAATATGAGCAGGAGCCATTGCACATTTTTCCTCCCTTTACCACAACAGATGCTGAAAGTTCCTATCAAGAAAGTGGCAGAGGGGGGCGCCTGGATGGCTCAGTGGATTAAGCTGCTGCCTTCGGCGGCTCGGGTCATGATCTCAGGGTCCTGGGATCGAGCCCCGCATCTGCCTCAGCATCCCTGCTGAGCGGAGAGCCTGCTTCCCCCTCTCTCTCTGCCTGACTCTCTGCCCACTTGTGATCTTTCTCTCTGTCAAATAAATAAATAAAATATTAAAAAAAAAAAAAAGAAAGTGGCATAGGGGTGCCTGGCTGGCTCAGTCTGTAGAGCATGTGACTCTTGATCTTGGGGTTGTAGGTTCGAGCCCCACATATGGGGTATAGGGGTTACTTTAAAAAAAATCCTTAAAAAAGAAAGGAACAAAGGAAAAAAGAAAGGAGGGGGGAAGGAAGGAAAGAAAGAAAGGCAGGCATCATAAGATGGTGAAACCTCCATCAGCCTAGATCACTGAGTGGTCACAGTGACCAGACTCCTCCCCACTTCACTCATGGCAGAACTGCAGCACAAGCAAGAAATACATCTTTGTAAGATCTGGGGGTCGTTTGTAACCATTGTTATCTGCCTAATTCTGACTGATACAGGAAGGAAGCAGGTTGGGCAAAAGACTTCAATTTCTGCTCTTGCTGGTAGTGTGAAGTGTCCACTTTTGGGGGGTGGTAGTGGCAAAACAGTGGTGGTTTCCCAGTGGTTGCAATATTGAGTTCTTACCGCAGAAGTGCTACAGAGCTTGTAAAGTTGGCAGTCGAATTAAACTCTTGGTGCTTAGTATTTGGAGAGGCAATGGCTGTGGTTTCCTCTTCAGGTCGTGTGGTATGGTTTGAGTGTTGTTCCTAGAAACTGAGCCTCAAATTCATTTCCCCAGTCCTCCTAACATTTCTGAGCTAAATAATATCTTTTTGACAAATACCTTTTATGCTTTAATTATCCAGGGTGGATTCTATTATTTGTGAAAAAGAACTCTGATGAAATTACTATATTTAGTAAATCTCATGTTCCATCAATTATAAGAGGCAAGTTATTTTATGAACTACAGTTGACCCTCAACATGGGTTTGATCTGCATGGGTCCCCTTATATGTGTTTTTCTTTTTTTATAGCACTGTAAATGTATTTCCTCTTACGATTTTTTAAGTAACATTTTATTTCTCTAGCTTTATTATAAGAATACATTATCTAATACATGTACAAAACATGTGTTAATCAACTGTTTATGTTATCAGTAAGGCTTCTGGTCAGTAGTTAAGTTCTGGAGGAGTCAAAAGTTATACATGGCAGGCGTCTGGCTGGCTCAGTGGGAAATGCATGTGACTCTTGATTTCAGAGTCGTGAGTTCAAGCTCTACATTGGGTGTAGAGATTACTATAAAAAATAAACTTAAAAATGTTTTTTAAAATGTTATACATGGACTTTTTACTGTGCAAGGTGTTGGTGCCCCTAACCCCTGCATTGTACAAGGCAGGGTCAACAGTACTAGGAGAAAAGAGGCTAAAAAACTATTACATGCCATTAATTGTAAGACTGTATTCTGACTTCAGAGTTGCTTATTTTTTTAAAAAAGATTTTACTTATTTATTTGTCAGAGAGAGAAAAAGAGAGAGAGAGAGAGGCAGTACAACCAGGAGGAACAGCAGAGGGAGAGGGAGAAGCAGGCTCCCCAGGCTGGATGTGGGGCTCGATCCCAGGACCCTGGGATCATAACCTGAACCGAAGGCGGACACTTAACTGACTGAGCCACCCAGGCACACCTAGAGTTTTTTAAACTTGGGGAGGTGGGGAGTGCTTTAGGATGAGTAAGTTATTAGCAAAACGAATTCTCCCCCAGATGAAACTGACAGCTGATTATGATTTTAAAAGAATTGTATCATCTGGAGGAAAATAAAACCACACCCAATCCTCATAAATGCAGAGATCTGTGATTGCTCAATCCCAGGATAATCCCCAAAACACCACCAGAAAGTGTAGTGCTAATCGGTACAACGCTCCACAGACAAATCCTCCACAATGATGCTCTCGGAACACTGGATAAGGTATCACATCCTTGTGGGCAAAACATGGGGCAGCCAGATTGGCTACTGAGAAACTCTGTAGCCAAAGAAATGAATCAACAAACAGATGCCTTGAGATTTCCTAGTCCCACCATTTTCATTGTCATTCATGGCCAAAAAATATATGAAGCTTGGGATTACTGACCACTCTACAGTGACTTCTTTTTATTTTGTTCTTTCTTTCTTCCATCTCTAGATACTAGGAGTTTGGGGGTTATTTTTGGGCAGGGGGGTAGTGGTTTAAAGGCAGTTCAAACAAAGGTAATGAGATTATTAGAAACCATATTCACACCTTATAGAAAGCTGAGTGGAGCACAGAGGGACATTAGCCAGAGAACTTCTGTATGAAGAACAGTAGTCCTGTGATATAATTCCCAGAAGCAGGAGCTAGATGTGTCACTGAGCTGCCCTCCACCAGACAGGAGGAGAATTTATTGGCATATGTCTAGTGGAATGGTTGGAATACGTAGGTGAGGACATTTTTGGAATCCTACATATGTAGGAAAAGAATGTGTGTGTGTTGGGCAAACAAGGGGTGGACTATAGCGAACACCTGCCATTCTGCATTCTCTCTTCTCTTAGGATCCACTGCCCCCACCACCCTGCCCCACAGCAATGTCTGTGGGGTTTTCATGTGAGCCATGTCAGGCAATTTGAGCTTCATCCATCCCTTGGCCACAGTTGATGGGGTCCTGAGTTAAGTATCTACCTAAGCTGAGCCAATCAGAGCTCTTCCTGAGGAACTTGCAAACTGCAAGCAAGAAAGAGAAGCCAGTGTCTTGTTGGATGCCTAGACAATATTTTTAAGCTTTGTGATTGTCTGAAGTGATGTTTTTTACCTTGTGGACCAGAAAAATCTTAGAAGCCGGTCTGGTGGTGGGGATGGTAGGGGCTGGGCAGGGCAGGGGAAGGAAATGAAGGAGCCTGGTAGGAAGTAACAGAGATGAGAGATAGAGTCCTAATAGCTTTTGTGTCTATTAGTTCCTGTTATTCTTGAAGCGTCCCTGTCTTTGGGTTTCAATATCTGATTATGTGTTGTTTTTGTTTTTTAAGAGAGGGAGAGGGTGGTGGGATGGGGCAGAGTGAGAGGGAGAGAGAGAATCTTAAGCAGGCTCCATACCCAGCACAGAGCCCTATGTGGGGCTTGATGTGGGGCTCAATCTCATGACCCTAGATCATGACCTGAGACAAAATCAAGAGTTGGAAGCTCAGCTGACTGAGCCACACGGCAACCTGCTCACCCACTTTGCTGATTTGACTATTACTCATTTATCGATAACTCAAGAAATGTTGTCTTCAGCCTGAACCTCAGACGTACTTATCCAACTGTCTATGGGACATCTCAACTTGAGTTGTCAAATCTAGCATATCTAAAATGGATTTCATCATCCTCCACCTCCCCCACACACCACCCCAGACCCCTGCTGAAACACTTCTTCTCTCCTGTTTTCTATCTCAGTAAAGGGAATCACAATATCCCTAGTCACCAACCTGGAAGTTATCCCAGACTTTTCCCTCCCTCTTACTCCCCATATCCTGTAGGTCTAAGTGTCTAAGTTCTGCCAATTGTAATTCCCAAATATCCTCAGTGTTCTTTTGTTCTCTCCAATCCTCTTCCCGTACACCATTTCAGTCCTTTGTCATTACTCACATGCCTTCAATCTCCCTCCCCTTCCACCCAGCAGCCCAAATCATCCCTCTAATTTCTGGATATGATCCTATTTACTCTTATGCTCAAAATTCTTCAGTGGCTCCCCACTGTTTCCAGGATAAAATCTGAACTGCTGCAGCTGGGTCACAAATTCACTCATATTACACTCAGATGTGCAACAATGTAAGTCTCTTCTCTTTCCTAGAACTGGTTTGATCTTGCTCACAATGCCCCCACCCTGCTGGGTAACAGGGGCAGGGGAACTAAAATTAATCCATCTGGTAAACTCAGTAGGGTCCAAAATTTTATTTTAGACACCTGTAAGTATGACTCAGTCTTTCAGATTATCTTACCCTTCCCTTTCTTGTTTTCAAGATAGCATTTGGATTTATTGGGCTTTCATGTGAATTTCATGGCACTGAGGGAAGGGACCCCTTAGCCATATGGTTGTGTCAGTTGGCATTTGCTGAGACACAATGGGTTAGGTATAAATGAATTGGTGAATTACAACCTTGAGAGGTTGTAGCTACCTTGAATAGCTATTACTAATTACTATTACTAATAATAGCTACCTTCAGTAGCTATTACTTAAACAACTTTACAGATGAAGAAGCTGAGGCTAAAAGAGGGTGAGTAACTTGCCCAAGGCCACAAAGTTAGTTAAATGGCAGAACCAGGAATCAACGCCCGCCCTGATTCTGGAAGACATTTGGATCTATGGCTAGAATTCCAGAGATAAAGTAAGGCTGGATTTGGGAAGCACTGAGGGTCTTCATGACATAGCTTCAGAGATGTGCGCATCCATGGAGACTATGTAGAGTAGAATGAGAAAAGGGTCCCGTTCAGAACACTTAGGAGTCACTGACCTATGAGATAGGGTAGGAAGGCCTACCTGACAGCTTCTGCCCAAACTGATCTTCTTCTTAGGAGAGATTCTAGGTTGGAGAGAGTCAGGAGCTTCTAGGAGTCGTGCCTGGTCCTGTCCCAGCCATGGCGGACCGATCTCTCGGAATACCCCGGTACTCTCTATCCTAGGCTCCCCTACAGCGCAGCAAAGCACGAACCCGCGACCAATACCAAGTAGGAACTCAATAAATATGCCCAAAGTACTTGTGTTGGCAGAGCTGCTCACACCTCCTGGGGCCAGGGAATGTAGAGCTACCTCTTTAGACCCTCTAAAGTGGGGACACTGGCAGTAGCTGTGCAGAAGTCTAGGGGGGCTTCCAAGATGAGGACGTTCAGTCTCCTCCTAGATGTGGGGACCCAAGGCCTTTCCCCTTGGAAGAGGCGGGCAGAGGCAGATATGGACGGGCAGTCTCCTCACGCATGAGGGTCCAGAGGCCTTTCTCAGATGTTGGAAGTGCAGCTCTTCCAGGTGTTGAAGGTGCAAGAAATCCCTGCGAGTAGATGGGCCTGGTTCCCACCCCTTTCCCCAGAGGGATCAAGACCTCCTAGCCCCTCCGCTCTTATTCTCGCCCCCGCCCCACGCCTGCACCAGGGGCGATCCAGTCCCCACCCCAGCATGCGACCAATCGCCCGAGAGGCTGGCGCAGCTAGCCAATTGAATGACGGCAGCGGCGCGGAGATGGCTCCACCCGCCCACTGGCCGCGGGCCGCCGCCCGCCTCCCAGGAAGCGAGGTCCTCCGCTGTTTTTGCTGCCTGCCGAGCCCAGCCGAACGTAGTCGAACGTAGCCGAGCGCAGCCGAGCCTAGCCGAACACCGCGCCCCGGCCGCAGCCGCCGCCCGAACTCCGCGGAACGAGCTAGCGAGCAGCCGCGGCCGCGGAGGAGGCACCGCCCCAGGGGGAGGAGGTGCCGGCTCGCCGCAGACCGCCCGCGGCAGAGGCCGCCCCGATCGCGCGGCGGCGGGAGCGGCCGGCGGAGGCTGCGAGGCCGAGGGGGAGGGCCGGGGGAGGGGACATCGCCCCTGCCCGCCTCCTCCCGCCCCCCCCTCCCCCGCCCCGCGCCCGCAGGCTCCCGAGTCTCAGTCGGCGCCCAGCATTCCGCTGCCCCGGACCCTCCCTGCGGGCGCGCACCGGGCTCAACTCAGGTAAGGGGGCCCTCCCCCCATGGGCACGGGGGTCGAGAACCAGAGACAGAGGTAAAGAGACCCAGACCCACCTGGGGACATAGAGGCACAGCCGGGGAGAAAGAGACACAAAGAGACACACGAGACTCACAGAACTACAGAGACAGACCCCACGGAGAAGGGGAGAGAGACACGTCCACGGGGACAGAGTGACATACAGCAGGGCAAAAAAGAGAGACCGAGAGACACAAGAGACCCATACACACAGAGACCGATACAGAGATACACAGAGATAGACAGGGAGAGAAAAGACACACTCAGACACTCAGAGATGGGGACGCGCAGAGACAGATAGAAAGAGAGGCACACAGAAGCCAGCTGCCCAAACATAGAGGTGGGTATGCCAGGCAGAGGCACACATCTAGGCAAGGGAACGGAAAGATTAAGAGCCAGACACACAGACACACACAACTGACCTGGAGAGACAGTCTCACAGAGAGGCACACCTAGGTACACAGCCTTGGATACACAGACCCACACATGCGTGCCAGGGCCTCCACAAAGTTCCCTCTGTCTGAGCTGGCACCTCTGGAGGTCTCCTGGGCTGGCTGGCTGGAGTGCTGAGAAGGGGGAGGTGCCCAGGCCACACCAGCGCTGGTCACAGTCCCCATCCTCTAAGGCCTCGGGCTTCCTGGGTCTCATCCACTCATACAGTGCTTTTGAGAGCTGGAAGCTTGGTGGGCAGGGCCAGGCCATGCCCACCGATTCTCAGGAGAATGAGATACAGGATCTCTACTCCAGCTTCCCCACTGTGGCTGCACCCCCGTCCAGGTGCCCAGAGCCAGGCCTGAGGATGGGGGCGTTGCCTCTGTGGGGTACTTAGACCTGTTGGGACCCAGATTCCTCTGCTGGGGAAGCCAGAGATGTGGGAAAGGACTCTCCTCTAGACCCCTCTCTTCCTAGGCCTCACCCTACCCCTTCCTCACCACCCTTTCCTCTGCTCTCTACCTGCCACAGGCTCAGGACTGCAGGTGGATATCCACTGCCCAGGATTCACTGAGTGTGGACAGGACAGCGTCTTTGGAAGGCCAACTGTACTGGAGTTCTGCCTCGGCATGGGCCTTGCCATTCAGCCAGCCCCGTGGTCTGTGCTGGTCTGAGGGTGCTGCCTGTCATGGGGGCAGCCATATCCCAGGGGGCCCTCATTGCCATCGTCTGCAACGGCCTCGTAGGCTTCTTGCTGCTGCTGCTCTGGGTCATTCTCTGCTGGGCCTGCCATTCCCGCTCTGCGGACATCGACTCTCTCTCCGAATCCAGTCCCAACTCCAGCCCCGGCCCCTGTCCTGAGAAGGCTCCCCCGCCCCAGAAGCCCAGCCATGAAGGCAGCTACCTGCTGCAGCCCTGAAGGCCCCTCACCTCGCCTGGAGTCTGGGGCCTAAGTCTGCCCCACCCAGAGCCTGGAATCGGGATCCCAGGGTCTAGCCAGCCTGGAGTCCAGAACCCAGAGTCCAGCCTGTCTGGAGCTGGACCTAGCAGCCCAGAGTCAAGCCAGTCTGGCTCCACGAGGAGCTCTGGTGGCCCTTGGTAGACAGGCCTGGGGTGGGGATTCCTGAGTTGGTGCTAGGGCCAGGGCCATCTCGACTCTGCTCCATACCGAGGGCCAGGGACTGGGACCACCTCTCCCTAGGCCAGTTGCCTCCAGGCCTTTGAGGTTGGGGAAGCAAACTGGAATCCATGGCAATAACGGGAGGGCGTCCAGGCTGGGCCCCTCCTCAGGTCCTCCCACTGTTTGCTGGATAATAAATGGAACTATGGCTCTACCCTGAGATTTCCTCCTCTTCCTGAGGGCCCTGCGGTAGCAACATTAAAGGTGTAGGGTGAGCTTCCAGACGCAGGTTTATTTGTGCAAAGTAGGACAGGATAATGGTTGAGGGCCAAGTCCTGGGGTGAGGTGCTGGGATCAGGGCCAGTGTAGAGTGCTGATGGTAGATGCTGGGACCTGGTTAGGGGTGGGGTCACATACCGAGTACTAAGGCTGGGCTTGGGTGCAGGGTCAGGGGTTACAAGTAACAGGTTCAGAAAAATGGGACAGGGACTGAGGCCAGGCCCTCAGGTCTTGGTTTTCACTTCCCTCACCAGGTTCAGCAGTTTATCCAATTTTGCGATCTCCACAGCTGGACCCTTCTGTACCTCCTGTCCCTTCTTTTCCTGTGGAGGGTGGAAGTACACGGTGGGTGGGAGGAATGGTGAGGGATGGGTCACCTTTCTCTGGGTCCCAGCTCTGCCTCCTCTGCCCAGCCTGCCCCAGCTTTGTACCGCCCCTCTCTTGGCCAGTTGGATTCTGGATCCCTGCCTGTCCCAACTCAGGAGACCTGAGCCCAGCTGGGGCCTCTGAGAAGCATCCAGTCTAGCTCTGAATCTCAGATCAACAGTCTTGATGCTGGGAGGAGTGGCAGAAGGTGTCTACCCACTAACCTCAGAGGAACTAGCCTTTCAGGCTAGGAGAGCTATAGCTCTGGGGAGAGGTAAGACCTTTTGAGGTTGGGACCACCCGTCCCACAGGAGGGGTCCTGGCTGAGTCCTAACGAGGAGCTAAGAGGTATGTGTTTGCAGAGGGAGACAGGTGTGGACCAAGCCACAGGTACCCTCACCTTGTACCAAAACTTTAAGGTCAGTTGGGAGTGGGTGACATTTGGGGCCAGGCCTGCTGTTTCAGACATACCCAGGGTGGAGGAGGGTGTCAAGAGACCCAGAAGGGCAGATGAAATATCCCATGTGTTTCCAGTTGTCTCAAGCTAGGACTGTCCCTCAAAAGAGAAGAACCTAAATGTATGAGCCCTCATCCCAGCCTACAGGGCACTCTAATGCCCTGAGAAAAAGAGCATTGGGACACTGGGGTATGTGTCATTCACAGGTCCCAAGAGCTCCATGGCAGACCAGCACCAGTCCCATCCTCCCTTATGTCCAGGCAGCAGGGTATGGGCTAGGCTGCGGCAGCTACCATTTCCTGCCTTCCCTCTGCTCCAGATCCACCCCCCTCTCCCGCCCTCTCAGCCACCTGTGCCCACTGCTCACTGGCACCTGCTCCAGCCTTGCCTGCTGAGGGCCCAGCCTGGGTCTGGCCTGGGTTGTGAGGAGAGGAGAGTGCATGGCCAGCAGGCCCCTTCCTGGCCCCATCCCGCTGCTGACACCATGCAGAGCTCAGATTTCCTCCCGGTGTGACCACTGCACCTGCTCCAAAATCTGTCTCCCTCTCCCCTCGTGGCCTAGTGCCTTTGCCACTACCCAAATCACCTCTACACTCTCTAGGCAGAGGACAAAGATGCCTTTTCCTTTAACTATTCTCCCTTCCAAATCAAGTCACTGTTCTCTTTTTGGCCTCACCCCACCCCCTGGGAGTTAGTGGGACCTGGCTTATAGTTCCAGCTTTGTCGTTAACTCCCTCTATGACTTTGGGCAAGGCCCTTGCCTTTGTAGGCTCAGTTTCCCATCTACACTGTAGTGAGGGAAAGATAGTCTTTGACCTTTGACAAGCTGTGCTCTGACACCAATTAGAGGAAGCTTCCTGGGTCAGGAAGTTGGGCCTCTGTGACTAGACCCCTCCTGGAAAGGGCAGGGAGATGGCAGCCCAAAGAGGAGGGGCAGTAGGGATGCCTGAGGACTTCCTTTGGCACAAATCACTTGGCTACGGATAAGATCAGATGACAATTGCCTGGAAACCTCCAATCCACCAAAGCACTGGCCCCCAACTATTGCCCACTCAGGTCCTCTGCTCTCCAGGTACCCATAGCCTTAGGTCTTCAGAGATAAAGGTCCTCGATACACAGAGCCCAGCTCTCTTAGCTATGGCTGATCTTTGCTCTGAGAGGAGTTGGGACCGTGGGACATCCTTGCCTCCCTGTGTCAGAGTGGGCAGGGCAGGCCCCACCCAGATCTGCCACACTCCAGGTGTGATGGGTGTACCCTTGCCCCTCCCACTGGGCTGTCGGCCTCTGCCGGCTCAAACTTGGGTCTCTCTCCTCACTAAATTAAGAGCAGATTTTATCTGTTCCACAAATTGTGCTGTCTCCTTCCCCCTCCTTGAAACCAACTAGCTGGGCTCAGCAAAGAACTTCAGACCATGCCTGACCCCCGCTATTCCTCCCGCCCCCCCATACCCCACCCCAGCCCACCACAGCCTCTAGGCCACAGCTGCAGGCGCTTAGCAGCCTTCCAACTATTTATAGCCAAGTCCACCCCCTCCCCCAGCTGGCTACAATTGCAGGCGCATCCAAACTCCCAGACCTCCTCTCCTGGTCACCGTATGGAAGAGACCAGGCAGGTACCAGAGGGCTGCGGCAGTGACCCCTGCTTTGGTAAGGTTATAGGGGAACAGGTAGCAGTGGTTGAAAGAGACAGGGCCCTGCCCTTCCCTCAAACGGCAAATAAGTGCCTCATACTGCAACCAAGAGGTGTATAGTCATCAGGGCAACTTGGCCCAGCCCTGGCCCAGCTCTGATCCTGGCCCAGAACGTGGCAGAAAGCAAATTCCATATTTTCTCTTAGCACTCAAATGGGTAAGACTGGGCTCTGGATTTGAAGGCTTGGATGCTTGGGTCTGAGATCTAGACTTTGAGGCCCTGGCTCTGGGCTCCATAGCTTGTTTTCAGGGCCTTAGGCTCTGGGCAGGGTCTCCAGATCAGTACAAATCCCAGAAAGGAACCATAGCTGATAAGGCTGCCTAGATGCTGACCTAGTTACCCCTTTTCCTTTTCACATTCTTCCCTGTGTGGACCCACAGCTCCCAGCTCAGGGGCCACTGGGGCTGAGGCCCTGTGTAAGCCCAGCCAATGGAGCAGTGACTAAGCCCCAAGTCCCCTTCTTGGGTAACCTGATCTACACCAAATAAGCCAATGATGTCTATGTGCTTCTCCAGGCTTTGGACTCATGTAGACGCCTCCTTACCAGGATGCCTCCACCTGGAAGCTCCACAGGTAACTGATCTCTTTGTCTCTCTACAAACCTGCATCTCCCGTGCTCCATATTTGGGCAATGACATCACCCTGACCCTGGGTTTTCCAGGCCAGAAAGCTGGGGACCACCCCCTGGCTCCTCCCCTTTCTCTCAACCCCCACCATCTTGGAGACTTGACTTCTCACAGCAGCCCAAACTACCCAAGCCTGTACCTTCGGCATCTTGCGCAAGTTGGGTGAGAGCTTGAGGCAGATGACGTGCCCACGGTCATCACCCACAATGATGATGGGATGGATAGGATTGAACTGCACGTGGGTGATCTTGTTCTTCTTTTTGGCCACCACGGGCTGGCTGCAGATGGCCTCATACTTGTTGATAGACAAGTCAAACACATGGGTCTGTGGAGAGATTGGTGTCGGCACACTCAAGGATAACAGGGCCCCTGTCCTACACCTCAGAAAAACCAGCACTTGGGCTTTCTGAGGAAACACAACAGAAGCATAGCATGCTGGAGCTGGAGGCAGTGGGAGAGGGGATTTGTGTCTCTGATCATGTCTTTCCTGTGGTTGAGGGAATGAATGAAGAATGGGAGAAAATTTAAGTCTATGCAGAATTAACAATAATAGCATCTGCCATTTACTCAACACTTACTATGTACTAGACTCTGGGCAAGCATGTTATGCAGTTGTACCACCCAGTAATCATCACAGACATTCTGTAAGGAAGGTTCTATTATCATCCCTAGTTATAAATGAGGAGATAGAGGCTCTTAAAGGTAACTTGCCAGTGAGTGGTAGAGGCAGGCTTTATACCAGTTAATAATATACGCAAGGCCCTCTGACAAATGTTTCATCTTATTTTTACCATTCCCTGAGTCCAAACCATTAGTAACTCTTGCCTGGACAACTGTGGCAGTGTCCTGACTGGTTTCTCTGCTTTCACTCTTGCCCCTTTACCATCCAGCCTCCATGCAGCCACGAGAACTTAGCTTTAAATGATCTAAAATGCTCCAGTAGTTTCCCTTGACAGTATATATAAAATCCAGATTCCTTACTCCAGATTTCTCCACTCTCTACTCTTATTCCTGCGTTCTCCCCTTTGCTTCCTAGACCCAGCCACACTTGCCTGTGGGTCCCTGAAACCCCTTCAAGCTCATTCTCACCTCAGGGCATTTGCACTAGCTCTTCCCCCTGTCGGGAATGCCTCTCCCCATCTTCGCCTGGCTAGATCTTGTCGTTTGAAGCTCTCAGCTTGAATGTCACCTCTTGAAGAAGCTCTCCTTGAACACTCTAAGAAGCTGCCCTGTCCTTTCTTTTTACATCACTCCTTTTCTCTCTTAAAAAATATAATAGCTTTATTGAGATATAATTCACATACAAAAACATTTACCCACTTAAAGTATACAATTCTCGGTTTTGGTATACTCACAGTTATGCAGCCATCACCACAGCCAGTTTTAGAGCATTTTCATCACCCCAAAAGAACCCTCGTACCATTAACAGTCACTTCCTGGGTTCTCCCATA
Organism: Enhydra lutris kenyoni; assembly: GCF_002288905.1. Taxonomy (NCBI): domain Eukaryota; kingdom Metazoa; phylum Chordata; class Mammalia; order Carnivora; family Mustelidae; genus Enhydra; species Enhydra lutris. Next base: position 3,051,075 of record NW_019154097.1, on the reverse strand, counting down.
CCCCCAGCTCTAAGCGACCACAAATCTACTCTGTGTCTCTGTAGTTTTCCCGATTCTAGACTGATATAAATGGAATCACACAGTGTGTGGTCTTCTGTGACCGACTTCTTATGCTAGCATGTTTTCAAGTTCAGCAATGTTATAGCATGTACCTGATACTTCATTCCCTATTATTCTTGATAGTGACCCTTTTAGCTATACCATATTTTGTTTATCCATTCATCAGTTGATGGACATTTGGGTCGTTCAGCTTCTTGGCTATTAGGAATAATGCTGCTATGAACACTGTGTCCACACATATTCCTCTGTTCATCTCTGCCTAGCACTTAATGCTAATTTTGTGGTTGCTTTGTGTCCCTTTCCCTTCACAGAATGTGAGCTCTAGAACTGCAGGGACTGGAAGCACCAGGCCCTGCCCTGGCGCTGGGCACCATAGTCGGTCCTTAGTAAATATCTGGTTGCAAATAGGTGACTGAGGGGCTTCCTCTTCGGTTATATCAAAGGCCATAAGGAAAAATGGATTTGCATCCAAGAATTTCATTAAAAAACATTTGTTTCTGAGTTTTTACCAATTCTCCGTGTTGCACAGACCCCTCCCATCTTCCTTCCTTAGACCCTACTTGTATATTCCCAGGGATGGGGAACTTGTTACCTTTTAGACATTATTTCAATCCCAGATAAACTCGGGTTCGGAAACTTTTCCTTACATCAGGCTTGCCCCAGCCATCCTGTAGCTCCCTCCTCAGGGCCATCAGAGAAGATAACTGCTCCTCACGGCATCTTCTCCCCCAGAGGGTTCTGTCCTTCAGGATGAACAGCCCCATTCTCTCTGCAAGGCCTCATGGGATGAATGATTCCTCTTTTGACAGGGCCCTGGCTGGGCTACTCCCTGAGAATACAGAGTCCTTATGTCTCACCTTCCCCTACCTGATCAGGGCACTGCACGGGCTCTCCAGGAGGGAGACTCTGAGATAGTCATCTTTTCTCTAGTAGAGGCTCAGAAGGGGACACTCACCTTCCCATCAGTGGTGACTGCTGCAAACACAGTAGAAGAGTACGGCGCCCAGGCCACATCGCCCACAGCTGAATTTAGATCGTAGATGAACATCGGGGTCCTGCAGGGGTGGAGGAGTGGGCAGTTCATCACGCAGAGGCCTCACAGTGCTAGAGCCCCACAGGCCCCAGCCCACAGTGGGCTGTGAGGAAGGGCATGTCTCTCTCACTTGATGGTGTGGTCCCAGATCTTCACAGTCCAGTCGGAGCTGCAGGACATGAAGACCTTGGCATGGTATGGGTTCCAGGACACAGCATCCACTGCCATGTTGTGGGCATCATAGGTATCGAGGAACTTGCTGGAGTAGGACTTAGAGCACTGGGGCAACAGTGAGGGTGGTGGGAGCATCAGGGATCAGGAATGAGAGAGAGGTCAGCAGCTACCACTTCCCTGGGGGCCCCGAGAGTCAGAACCTAAGACTCCTGTCCCCACATCACTGTCACTGCTGAGCTGGGCCCAAGCTGCTGGCCGTTCTTCTCTGTGCCCTCAACATGGCCAGAGAGAAAGGAGGGGCTTACTGGGCTAGGGTGTTTTCCTGGAGGGGGAGAGATAGTGCTGTAGTCTCCCCAGAGGATTCCAGTCCAAGCAGGAGTCCAGGCAGAGCAGGTCCAGGCAGGGGCTGGGGGTGGGCAGGGGGAGGGGAGGTGTGTGGCCTAGCCTGTGTCCAGGCCAAAGCCTAGGGGCAGAGCCCTGGGGCCACTCACAGCCCACAGATCAAATCCTTGAAGTAGTAATAAACATCTCACCTTGCCCAGGTTAGAGTAGGTACAGAGCCAGGAGCAAGTCCCAATCTCATGATTTCCCGTTGGGTTTCTTGCCTGCCCAGCATGCCCCTCCCTCTCCCTCCAAGAGACAGTGTGACTGACTAGTGACATGCCCCTCCTGCCTCTCCCACAGCTGCCATTGGGATGGGTGTAGAGGGGGTTGGGGACCTCTTTTGCATTCAGACCAGCTCCTGCTGGGCCTCAGGGGCTCCTGGGAGGCTGCCTGTAATTAACATTCTGAGTCTTTGAGCACAAGAAAAGCTTGCAGCAAGCTATTTCTGGATGGATGGAGGTTCAGAAGGACGTTCACCTACTAACACTGAGGCCTTGCAGAAACTGGCCATGAAGTTCCATCCTACTGGCTGGAACACATCCAGGATTCAGAGAGAAATTTCTCTGTTACCCAGCCTTCAGAGCTCGCTGAAGTTCAGATCTCCTCCAGGAAGTCTTCTCGAAATGTTCCAACTCCCCCCACCCCCAACTCCCCTGTCTTCTTCTTCTACTCCTAGGAAGAGAGGGAAGGCCCAGAGGGGGCTAAAGTCAACCTCTAGATTTTCATCCCCTTTTCTGCAGTCATCCCATCTTCCTGCCACCCAAGCAAGTCAAGACTACATTAACTTCTCCCAAGAAGCTTTCTAGAATTGACTAACCCTATCAGAATAGGGTCTGTTGAGAAGGATCGAGTCCCATGGTTCTTGGGTCTAAGCAGCCCTGGAAGAAGCTTGCAGGGGGCAGAACTGCCTCACCTTGTAGATTTTTCCCTCCTCTGTGCCCACTAGGAACATGTAGTCAATCTCTTTGTGGAAGTCAAAGGCGGTGCCACAGCCTTGGGAGAAGAGGTAGAGTGACTTTAGCCGAGTTCTGGGAGGGAGGCTCCCAGTGACAGCCTGAGCCCCAGCTCCTACACGGGCTGGGGCCAGGCAGCCAAACAGAAACGGGCCGTCAGGCCTGCTGCCTGTCTCAGGCAGTTGGGACTCTACAAACGGCCAAGGCTTCTGCAGACAGGAATGGGGCCTGGGTAAACAAGGCAGGGATTGATTTAAACAGGGTCAGGGTCAGGGTAAACAGGGATAGGGTCTGCAAACAGGGACATGGTCTGTGCAAACAGGGATATACTCTGCATAAACAGGGTAGGAATTGAGTAAACAGGGACAGGATCTGGGTAAATAGGGGCCTGATCTGCATAAACAGGAATGGATCTGTATCACAGCACCTGATCTGCATAAACAGAAACAAGGGTCTGCAAACAGGGATGGGATCTGCACAAATCCGGAGGGTCTGCGAATGGCCAAGCCCTGGGACAGGGAGGGCAGGGCCAGGCTCCAGTGGGGGAGGGAGTGGTTGCTCTAAGGGAGGGCCACCATCTCTGACCCTTGTGGGGCCTGAGTGGTCAGGCCTGGATGTGAATGGGCTGGGGTTCCTACCCACTGTGTGTAGCTGCAACCCGTTGAGGCCATCTGTGGTGTTGCCCTCCGCCTTCAGCTTGATGACATCCGTGTGAACCAGCTCACTCTGCCGTCAGAAGGGATAAGGGAGGGTCCTTGGGTGGGCAACCTTTGCCATTTTGATCCCCCCCACTCCCCTTCTCCACCCTTTCTGACCCTTTCTGGGAAACAGGTACCTTCAAGAGGGTCCAAGACACAATCCTGCCGTCAGATGACACAGAGAAGAAGTTGAGGTTGTTGTCCATGTCATCCTTCTGCCACTTGACCTGAAACGTCCCAACCTGTGAGCTGCGGGACCCTACCAGGACTTTGACTTAGGGCTGGGAGCTGAGCAGGGCTCCCTCGAGAATCCGTGGGAGCTTCAGAAGCAGGTTCTGGGAGCCCATTTCCCAGAGTCCCACAGTTGGTCCTCCCTATCTCCTTCCACCCATCTCTATGTCTCTCACCCCTCTCTCCCTGACCATCCTGGGGCAACTGTGCCAACTCGGGGCACCGCCCTAATCCACGGGTTTGGCAGTGGAGGTGCCAAATTCCTCCCTGGGTTGGGTTCCAGGAGCCAGTTGCAGAGGGAAGGGGGCGTCTCTGGGCTCATCCTCCTCATGGACAGGCCTGGAAAGAACAGGGTCCATCAACCAGTTTCCTCACTTGTAAAACAGGAACTGTAGTAGCACAGGTGTGTTGTAAGTGTTAAAGGAGAGACACTGAACAGGAGGCCCTGATGTGAGAACACTGCAACTGGTAAAGGTACAGTAAATGTCAGCGAATTTCCTCCTTATTCCCCTCACCCCAGGACGTGGGAGGGCTGAGGTTCTGCAGGGGCTTTCCCCTGTTTGCTTCGGGGGTGCCCTCTTCTTCCAGGTTGGCCTTTCTCTAGGCATTCTCTCTGGCTTCCGCCTTCACTTCACCACCAGCTCCTGCTCCCAGAAGCTTGCTCCCAAATCTCAGCTTTGAGCTGCCTTTCTCCATCTGCTGCTCGGGGTTAATAATCGTGCCCCACCCATCTTCTCCGGGCTGGAGGCAAACATATGGGAAAGTGTTTTGGAGACAGAGCTGTTGTCTTCTGAAGATGACACGCTTGAGGCTCAAGTTTCTGTTGCCAGATGTGGAGGCCTGGCCAAGTCCTGTCCCAGAGAGCTGGGGTGGGGCTGGGTGCCCAGAGCTTTCCACTCTTCAGCTCCTTCCCGACCTCCCATGCCGGGACGCTGTCCCTTCCCCCTGTCACAAGTAGGGGCCCGGTGAGGGAGGACAGAACCCACTGCCGCTGCATGTGACCACAGCTGCCACCATGGCTGTTGAGGGGTGTGGCTGGGGGAGAGGAGATGGCCTGTCCCCAGCCAACCCCCCCCCAGCCTGGCTGATCAGAGCTACAGAAGGGCGGGCCCAGTCCTGCCTGGGCCTGTCGAGGCAGCTGGCTCTTTTTTTCACTGGGGGGCCCAGAATACCACAGAGCCTCTGAGGTATAAGTCAGAGCCAGCTCTTACACTGGGACCACTTCTCCTTCTATGTAAAGATAGTCTCTTTAAAGAGGGGAGGAGATGGGGGTGTCAAAGGCCAGGCTGTAAGAGGCGCTAGGGAGCTACAAAGGGAAGTGTTTAATGAGCAGCCGAGGGCAGGCATGGAAATTGTAGTTCACACCCCACTTAGCAGCCTGATGCCCAATGGGGGTTGCTGCGTGTTTTTGCAAGTGAGCGAGTGTGTGTGTGTGTGTGTGTGTGTGTGTGTGTGTACAAGTCACACATGAGTTCCAGGGGTGGAGGTGGGAGGGTAGGAATAAAGGGGGGTGGGGAGGTGGTAAGTGGGTTTCAGAGAATGAATGAATGAATGCCCAGGAAGTAGGCGGTAAGGAGCAGATGGAGCCTGCTTGATTGATTCCTTCTCTTCTGCCTTATCTGATTGGGGCAGACCTGCTTGCCCCCAGTCTCTGCTCATCTATCCTTGCCTGCTCCCTTCCCCAGTATAGCACCGAACATACACACACCCCCACAGAGTGTTGCTGGTTGAGGCTTCACGGTGGGGCTTGAACAGGGCTGGGCTACCCCGATGGGCTCCCTCAGCAGTAGCCTGGGCCATGGGCTAGGAACCTAGTCCCCTTTGATTAGACAGTTCTCTCCCTGGCTCCAAAACCTTCCATGGCTCCCAGCTGCCAACAGAACAAAGTCCTTCTGCCTCGGCCTGGCATTTAAGATCCAACATAACCTCTCCGGGCTCCCCCAAGACACAGTCCCTTAAGAAGGACCTAGACTCTGATGTCTCTGAGTAGGTTTACCAGCTTAGCTTTCCTCTAAGCTCCAGGCTTACACAGGCCACTGTCTGCAGGACACCTCCTCTGGCTTCTTTTAATTGTAGGTGTTCCTCTGGCTTCTTGTATTAATTTCTGGCCAAATCTGCTGCTCCTTGTCATTCCCACTTCCCTGGGGCCTCTCCTGGGTGGAGTCCCAAGGAGCAGCAGCAATTCTTCCCCTTTCTCATATCCATCTAGTTTCCTTCTATTGATTTTACTGCCTCAGAGCGCTCACCATACCTTCTTATTTCTATCTCCACTGTCCCTGCTGTAGCTTAGGCTTCAAAGTTTCTCCTGCTGCCGTGAGAGGACATCGCTTAAGACACACACGTGACTGTGTTACTTCTCTGCGCCAAACTCTCTGATGGTCCGGCAGCCATTTTCAAACCACGCTGGAGGGAGTTCTTAGGAAGCTTATGAAAGTACCTTTGAGGACAGAGGGAGTGACAACAGGGAACCCTCAAGCAAGCAGGACCCTGATTCACCAGAGCAGCCCCATTCCCACCTCTGAGGTATTGGGTTTCTGTACTAGCACTTTACTAGAAACCCCTGACTTACACAGGGCAGGCTTCCTCCTTGCTGGAGAGGCTCGCTCATGGGGTGCTGCTGCTTCCCTCTGCTCTGCGCCATCCTCCCTGTCTCTCCCGCTGCGCACCAGATGCTGTTCCCCACGGCCACCCCGCCTGACACCCCTTTGTACCCTTCCTTATCTAACTCATAATGTCTTTTTTCTTTTCAACTAAAATCTAGACTTCATTTGATTTTCTTGGTTTCCTCCTAATATCCTTTTTTGTTGTGTTTTAGGATCTCATATTACATTTAGTTGTCATTAACGAGTGCTTTCTCATCCCTTACAATTCAGTTGCTTCCTCTGGGAAGAGCTGGGCCCCCTCCCCTGCTCCCTGCCTTGGACAATCTCCATGTCCTTCCTGTCCCTCCTCAGAGCCCACAGGAGCCCTCTTTCGCAGTTAGCGTATTGCCCTGTCCTGCTCAGCCGTGGTGGTGCTCATCTCCCCGCTAGGAACCCCAGGGACCAAGCCCTTAAGCACCCTCAGCTCCCAAAGGAGCACACAGAGGAATCACTGAATGGACAAAAAAATGAGGAAAGGGGGAGGAAACTGGAGGCAAAAAGGGAACAGGAAGTCGGTGAGTGAGTGAGCGAGCGCCAGGCAGCCCCTCCCATGTCACAAGCCAGGAGCCCCCCAAGAACTCTTGAGTCTTTGGTTTTCCAAAGGCAAAGGCACTAGCCCTGTTTCCTCAAAAGATTGGTGGGACAGCAAAAGGCCATCTCTGTCCAGGTGGGTTCCAGTCTCTCTGGCGCCCACCCAATGAAAGCAATAGCATGCCTTCTGCATGTCTCATTTCTTTCCCAACCTGCTATTTGATTCCGAGAACACAGAGAGTGGTGGCAGGATGGTTGGCCTTGGCCCCTTGCCCTCTCCTGGGCTTGAGGAGGGTGGTCAGGCCAATCAGAGATGTTCTTAGCTATCTGAGCTAGGAGAACAGGGGCAGGCCTGCTACTGGTTTAGTCTTATCAAAGCAGGTATTTTCTCCTCTCTTGGTTCTTTAAAGTCTCTGCAGACATCCTCCTCAGGTCTTGAGACCTTTGTGTGCCTGGAGGTGATGAATGGGAAGGTGGGATTTTTCAGGGGAGAGAACACCTGAGACTGTGAGCTTTGGTCCCTGCTTTGGTGGAGAGCAGGGGGGAGATGTCTCATGGGAGGGAGTGCCTCCCTCTCTGTATCCTAGCTCTGGGTAAAGGATAAAGCAGAGAGGGCACCGTGTCCTCTGTGCCTGGACAGTCTCCTCTCTGCTCAGGGAGCTGAGCTGCCTGAGAGCTGAGAGCCCATGCCTAGGGCAGGTGTCCACATGACAGGGAGCTCAGGGCCAGGAAGGCAGGGGTGCAGAGCCTGCCTGGAGACTCTCAGGGCAGAGGGCCGAGAAAGATGGGAAGACAGAGTCCTGGCATTATCTGATGACTCCAGAGACTGTGAGAAACTTAAGGCAGAAATTCCTTCTTAGATTTGCCCAGTCCTGCCAGTGGGAAAGGGTTTGCAGCCTCAGAAGGAGAGGGGTTTCGAAATACAGTAAGGAAAGTTCTGCAAGGCCAGAGCTAGGAGACTTTCTGAAGATGAAACGTGAAATCCACTCCCAGTGCAATAAGATGGGAGACACAGGGTGAATTCTAGCTCCAGTGTCAGGCTAATGGTCCCATCCTATGCCTGTCTGGAGAAGAAGGATGCTACAGAGAGGCCTCGAGGACAGACCTCACCCACCAGGCCTTATGGCCCTGCCCAGAGGGCAGGCAAACTGGCAGCACCAACCTCTGTCTGGGAGTTGCCCCAAATGTAGCCCAGATGGCAGAGGAGAGCCCCAGTGGGGAGTCGAGGAAGCCCACACACAGGAACTGGTGCAATTGACAGACTCAGCAGAGGCCTTCTGGGTCAGGCCTTCAAGTCTTCCAGCCATGGGCTACGAGTTCCTGCCTGCTGTACCTAATAGAGCCTTAGCAGAGAGAGGGGCCCTCCTGATAGCAGGTCCACAGTGGCAGACCCCTCACCTCCCGACTGCCCCCTACCGCCCCTCTCTGCCCCTTCGTACACCCAGCTCCTTGACTTCTAAGCTGGTACCTGGCATCCCCATCCCCCTGCCTGTGGCCGGTCCACCCCAAGGTCCCTCCTTCAGGGGTTCCCGCCTGGTGTCTCCCACCCTGCTTCAGGGCTGACCTGCCACACCGGGTCCGTGTGCTTGCCGGACTTGGCTGAGCTGCGGAAGGACGGCTGGGACTGGGGCTTCTTGAGGTTGTAAATAGCCACGTTCCCGTCGTAGTGGCCCACCACCACCAGGTAAGGGTGGTCCACGTGCATGTCTAGACACATGATGCCACTCTCACTGCTGAAGATGTACTCGGGAAAGCTGGGGTTCTTCAGGCTGTACAGCAGGAGCATGCCCCGGCTCTGCTTCATGAAGTCATCTGTCCCGGGAAGATGGGGAAGATGCCGGGCTGTGGCTGTGGTGGAAGGATTCCGCAGCCCCTGCCCCTCCCCACCTACCCAGGGGACCTGCCACTGGGCTCTCCAGAGAGGGCAGATTCCCCTCTGGCTTTCAGCTTCTCTGTCTCAGAAATAGAAGCAAGACACTGGGCTGCCTCCTTCTTAGGGTTCCCAGGAGAATAAGGTCACCAGGCTTATCTGAGGGATGAACAATCATTCTCTCCATTGTCCCTGGGGTACAGGAAGGAGGGAGGCAGGCTCAAAGTTGTGCTAGGTGAAGAATGTGCATGGGCTTGGGAAGAAGCAGTGACCTCAGAGAGGGCTCGGAAGCCCCACGCAGGGGCAGATGGCTGTCCTTCGATGCCTGGATGATGCCCGTGTGTTCCCCAGCCCAGCCCAGGACAGGAGCTCGGTTTGGACTAACATGGAATTCCCTGTGGGTTGTCAAACTAGCCAGCTATGTGCACCTTCCCACACCCTTCCATGGCCTCCATGGTCCCCAGCTGCAGCCTGCACGCTAGCCTGGGCCCGCTCCCAGAATTGAGAAGTCCCAGGCAGGCCAGCCAGGCTTCCACAGGCCGCTGTATCACCCTTCTGGCCTCAGCACAGCTTTTGGTGATCAATAGCGAGGACCACTCAGCAGAGGCCCTGCTCCCTGCCCACCCCATGTCAGAGGACAGCCTCCCTCTCTCTTGCATCCTCTGCTCATGTGGCGCCCCCATCCTGATACAGCAGTTACCGAACAGAAAACTGACCCGGCCCTCAAGTCCAGCCTTCCTGCTTCCGCTAGTCCAGGACCCTTCATGCACTCAGAAGAGGAGGAAGTCTAGAGCACCTCCCCATCTTGGGGACCCTCTGCTAAGGGAAACTTCCACCTGAGAGGATAGCTCTCTCCCCTTCTCCTCCCCCGCCAGGGGACCTCTTTTACCCCTGGCTACTGCAGGCCTTAGGCCCTCCAGACAAAGTGGCTTGTCCTGAGGTCTTGAGCCCATGAATGGGAAAAACAGGGAGGCCACCCCACACTGACTGATTTGGCTGAGTCATTCTTTCTGTCTTATTCCTTTTTGTTTTCTTCTCTCTCTCTTAAGATTTATTTACTTATTTTGAGACAGAGAGTGAGCATAAGTGAGAAGGGCAGGGGGAGAAGGAGAGAGAATCCCAAGCAGACTGTGTGCTCAGCACGGAGCCCAGTGTGGGGCTTGATCTCATGACCCTAAGATCATGACCTAAGTGGAGACCAAGAGCCCCACGTGCAACTGACTGTGCCCCCACCCCCAGCACCCCTCTGTCTTATTTCTAATGCTGCCCCTTACTCGAGGGAGTAGGTACCTGGGCTGTGTTCCCTGGGCTCTGGGGATGCGTTCGGACCCAGTTACCAGATAGTCCCACCCCAGGCACTCTGCAAATGGTGTTTACTGGGAGCCAGGACTAGAGAGCAGGATGCAGCCAGGAGCTAGACTGGCCTTCGGTGGGTCGAGTTGGAAACTGAGACAAGCTGGCATGCCTACCAGAGCAGTTCTCTATGGGAAACCTCGCAAAGGAGGTTTCATGTGCCAGGAGGGAGTTGCTTTCCCAAGTGGAAGGTGCAGGATCCAACTGGAGCCCTGGGAAGGGCACACAGTGGTTGAGGAGGGAAAGTGTTTCTGCTCTGGAGAAAGCAAGTCTCTCACGAAGAGGAGGAACTGGCGGCTTCCAGAGCCAGGTGGGTCACCCTATGTCTGACGCCACCTCAAAGCCAGTAGGAACAGGCCTTCAGATGGTGTGGGGAGCTGGCCATCCCTCACCCTGTAGGGCTCATCCTGGGTGGGCCCTGAGGGCTGAGCCTATAAGGGAGAAATCTGCAGCTGCTGAAGGAAGGTGTCGGTCCCCCCCAGATCGCAAAGGGCTCGAACTGGGCAGAATGAGAGTCATTTGTAGCTCTTTTTGTTCATCCCACAAATCCTGAACACCTGACTGGGCCTCCCATCGGGCTGGACCCTGGCAGGGACAGAGACACTCCACTGGAGATGTGGGCGGGCCCCCAGCAGCGCCGAGTGCTAGGAGACAGACCCTCATGGGGTAGGGAGTGGTAACCGCCAGGACACTGGGGATCTACCGATGCCCTTAATGTGCAGTCTGTCCTCGATGCTGGGCAAGTCTGGCAGAGGCTGAGTGGGCAGGGGAGTGGGCAAGCAAACAAGCGAATGGAAGGGTGAGTAGGCGGTGACTGACTCTTGGGCTGGGGACTCAGATGCTCCTCTTATTTCACCAAGGGGCCAAGGCGGGTATGACCCTCACACTTGGTCCTGCTGTGGCACAGGACCTGTCCCCTCAAGGGACAGCAGTGACCCCCCCAACCCTGCATGCATACAGTCTTCATGACCAGTGAAACTAGAAAAGAGGGTAAGAAACCCTAGGCTAGATTAATAACTCCGTAGTAAGGACATTTCTGACCTGCTCACAGGACCACTGAGATTAGAGGCTGGGGCTTTGGCTCCCGATTTTTATAGATGGGTAAACTGGGACCAGAAGAGAGGAAACCATGTGCCCGGCTCCTTCAGACCAATCACATGGTGTTTGCCTCGTGCAGTATTTCGTTTATAGCTGAAGTTATACCTCACTGATCTGGTCTTTATGTGGAGGTGGAGAAAGGAAGGGGAAAGCAGACCTAAGGGGTGGTGGCGACTGGCAAAGCCAGTCCAGTCTCTCCAGAATCTGGACTAGAGAATGTGTAAGGGACAAGGCAGTCACAAACTATATGGGGAGACTTCTGGTAGGGAGAAGCATGGACTTCAAGAGACAGGGACACAGAGAGCAATCAGTTACACTAAGTCCTTAGGTCCTGCCTGAATTCCCAGGCCACATGCAACCCGACAATGAGCCTCTGCTTCTTAGTCCACCCCTGGTGGCCTCTTACTTGCAACCAAATGAGCCCTCCTAACATAAAGATCATGATTCCATTCCATCCCTTTCCTTTCCTTTCTCTCTCCCTTCCTCCCTTCCTTCCTCCTTTTCTCCCTTCCTTTCTCTCTTTCTTCCTTCCTCTTTTTCCCTTTCCCTTTCTTTCTCTCTCTCTCTCTTTCAGTAAGCTCTATACCCAACATGGGGCTTGAACTCACAACCCTGAGATGAGGAGTCTTGTATCATGTTCCACCAACTGAGCCAGTCAGGCGCCCCAAGATCACAGTTTCTAATCATGGCTAGACTATGTGTTTCCTGAATTTTTTTTTTTTTAATTTATTCATTTGACAGATAGAGACCACAAGTAGGTAGAGAGACAGGCAGAGAGAGAGGAGGAAGCAGGCTCCCCACTGAGCAGAGAGCCCGATGCGGGGCTCCATCCCAGGACCCTGGGATCATGACCTGAGCCGAAGGCAGAGGCTTTAACCCACTGAGCCACCCAGGCGCCCCTGTTTCCTGAATTCTGATCCAAGTTTCTGTCTGCCAAACCACAGCAGGAAAACACAGAAAACTCTCATTTAACTGGGGCTTCCTCTCCACTCCATCTTATTCTATGATGTTCTCATCACAGGGCTGACTCCAGTGGCACCTGTGAGACCTACTTCATTCTCTGAGTACACCCAGTGTGACATCATAGCCCAAATCTCCAACAGTACCAGCATGAGATCATCATCTTGTCTTCCAGAAGTCCTAAAATGACATCACTATTCAAGTCACTGGGGACTCCCCACATGATATCATCACTCAGGTAACCCACAGTCCTAGTGATTTGTCTAGTCATCATTGCCCAGCGATCCAGCATATCCAGTATGATATCACCAACAAGGTCACCAGCAGCATAGTACATCATTGCTCAGCTCTCCAACATTCCCAGTACGATGCCACCCACCGGGAGTCCCAACACAACACTGGCATCAAGGGGTCATCTAGAGTGTTTCAGTTTCCAGTGGAGACTAGAATCCCATCAGGCTCAAGGCTTACAGAGCCCTGGGCTCTGAGCCCTGGGGTATTTTGTCCTGAATACCACAGACTCCCTGGTTCCTCAAAGTAGGACTGGAGAGTCCAATGACACAGATGGGAGCCCCAACCCCACACTCCATTATATAAAGAGACAGAGACTCTGAAGTCTGGGGCCAGTGAGGAATTCCAGTTTCCTCCAGGCTTCAGGATTTCAGTAAGTCAATGTGGCCAGGTAGAAGGAGCAGAGGAACAAAGGAAGAGAAAGAGGAAGGGAAAGAAGGAAAGAGAGAAGAAAAGGAGGAGGGGGAGGAAGAGAGAAACCACCCAGTCTGTGACTCTGAGACAGAGGGAGAGGGCTGCACACCTGGCCTTAGCTCCACTTTATGCCCTTGCCCTTCTCCAGGAAGCCTTCCAGATCATTCAGCCTCTCCTCGTGTGGGCCCCCTCTGCTCGTCTCTACCTGTATGTCATTATTACAGGTAGTCATGCACGGGCCTTTTCCTCAGCCTGCCCCAAAGGCTCCACAAAGGATGGAGTGAGCATGACTTAGCCCAGCAGGTTTACTCTCTCCATTGGGAGGGTTCCCTCTTTCTCCCTCTGCTCTGCTGGATAATCTCTAAAACCTCCCTGACTCTGACCCTCTATGATCCACAACAATCAGGGAAAGAGAGTCAAACTCTGTATAGAGTCTGATCTGGCAGTTCTCAGAAAGCCGTGCTCTCAGGGGTGGAGGGGCTCAATTCCACCCCGACCAAACTGTCCCTCCCTCGGCTCTGCGGTAGCCCCTGGCAGAGTCATGCCCAATGAAGAGCGAGGATGGATGTCTTCTTGAACTGCAGCCACTGGGGGGATAAGGGGGGGCTTGCTCAGTCCCAGAGCTCTACCCCTGCCCTGAAGTAATGACTCTAGATCACAGGGGGCTGCTCTGGAGAGTTCTGGCTGTCAGGAGAAGGCCAGGCTCTTGCTCGGGATTCGGGGAAGGAAAGGCAGACAAAGGGCATGTTGGGGTGCTGGGCTAAAGCCAGGTCAGAGGGAAGTAGATGCCAAGCTGCAGAGACAGGCTACCGAGCCAGCCTCAGACAGCAGGCCTCCCCTCTCCTACTGTGGCTTTCCAAATGAGGCCAGCCCAGGGTGGACTCCAAGGCAGCCGCCGTTTAACGATTCCCTTATTAAGTCATGCAAGGGGCATTTGGAGGGGAACTGCGGTAGGCAGAATAACACCACCTTCGATGTCCATGTCCTAATCCCTCGAACCCATAACTATGTTACTGAGCAGGCAAAAGGGATTTCGCAGCTCTAATTAAGTTAAAGACCTTGAGATTATCTTGCATTATGTGAGTGGACTTAATGTAATCACAGGGGTTCTTATAAGGGAAAGAGGGAGGCAGGAGAGTCAGAGAAGGAGGTGGAGAATAGAAGCAGATGTCAGAATAATGCAATTGCTGGCTGGAAGGGGGCCACAAGCCATTGAATGTTGGCAGCTTCTAGAAGCTGGAGAAGGTAAGGACATGGATGTTGCCCATGAGCCTCCAAAAGGAATGAAGCCGCACTGACAACTGACTTCAGCTCAGCAGAATCCACTTTAGACTTCTGACCCCAGAACTGTGAAATAATAGAGATGGGTGTTGTTTTAAGCCATTATGTTTGTAGGAATTTGTTACAGTAGCAATGAGAAAAATATGTCGTAGGCATTCTGGGAAGTTTGACCCAAGCTCTACTTCAAGGAACCAGAGGGAGAAGCCCCAGAGATGATAGCTTTTCCTGGGATGGTTTGGAAACCGTGTCTCTAGAAGTCTGGGGGAGGGGTTGGGTGCCATGATCCCCAGCTCTTCTAATAACAATAATGAAACCCTCCCTCCACTTCCCACACCCACCCTGCCACCTTGCACTCCAGGAACAGAAATGCCCCGTGGATTAGGATTTTCACAGTCTCCAAAGGCAGGGGACTATCCCAGGGGTCACTAGGAAAGGGCATCAGTGCTAAAGGGTTCCAAACCTCCAGCCTGGCCCAGAGGCCGTGGTGCCGGGCTGGGTTCAGCCTCTCAGGTAACTGGGCTTTTCTGAGCACTTTCTTCCGATGAGAAGTCATATTTAAGAAGTGTGGGAAATAAGAGCAAGGCCTTGGAGACAGAATACATCAAGCGGGACATTTAATTTGATTTAGGGAAAATTAGGCAAACATTTGAGAACCTAAATAACTAACCAGTAATTAAACTAACAACGGGAATGCCCTTGCACTACAACCCAGCAAGCACAGTGGCCTTTATGGACTGTATTTACAAAGAGACCTGACAACATAATTAGTCCTGTAAATTTTACACAGCCTGCAGCTGAGGAGTGATGGATTTTGCATGTGGAGGATGAACGGGGAGAAATGAGGTGGATGAATTTCCATTTTCAATAAATGAAATTAACACTGCTTAATTAGTGAAGCTGACAAATAAATGATCAGGAAAGATTTAAATCCCTATGAGTGTGTCTCTGGCCGCGGCAAGCTCAGAGACAGACCAGGATGTGGTGGGACAGAGGGGGAAAGGGTTCCGTGTGGGGACTCAGAGCCTGACTTTGGCTCCTCTTGAGGGCTGCCCCCAGAGGGAGGCCAGGCTGAGGGACAGCTGACTCCTCTTTCTTTCTTAGATGTGGCCCACTGGGCGGCTTCCCCCTCATCTCTGTGTGAGCTGATCAGGACCACACAGAGAGACCAGGATCTCTTCCACCATCCCCGCCCAACAGACCATGAGGAGTTCCCATTTCCCTGCTATCAAGCAGCTGATGGGCTGGAAAGGACCCCTTCAGTGCCACAGGCCGACATAATTGTATCTCTGCTTTGCCCCATGGGCTGCCCCTTCCTAGCCTTCTTTCCCTTGGCCTCCGGCTTTCCTCCATCTGCTTTCACCTGCTCACGGCCTTTCTCCACTCTGCTGAGATGCGGAGCCTGGCCCCAGGGGCAGCCCAGTCTTTGCTTTCTATGCAGCTTGAGTTGCCCCCGTCCCTGCATCCTCCCTGGCACCCACGCAGGGAAGACAGATGCAAATATTTCTGTGCTATTGCGGGCAAGTGCCTGGACCCCCTTTTCCTTACCTACTTGCCCTTGGCCTGGCCTGGCTCCAGCCAGCCTGCTCTGTGCTCAAATAGGAGACTGGCCCCAGTCCTTCTTAGATATGAGCCTGCCGCCGCCAAAGTCCTTTTTAGCTGGATTATAGAATAAATGTCTGGGAATGCCAGGCAAAAAGAGTCCTGGGCTGAGCTCATCAGGATCCAACCCAAATTCTCACTCCAGTGTTTGTAGGAGGCAAAGGCTGATGCTAGGAGGCTGGCATCGGGAGTTTCCCCAGACAGTGTGCTGGACGCTGGTGAGCCAGCCGCTCCTCTCAGTGACCTCATCGGTGACCAGGGTGCCCCTCGCCTGCCTCAGCTTTGCCCTTTTTCTTCCAAGGGGGCATCTGGGCACTGGAGAGCACAGGACTCCCAGAGGTGATCTCAGAAGTGAACGCAGGAGCCCTTCTGAGTCCCACCCTCTGCGGAGATATGGAGGGCCCTGGGCCATTTTCAGCTCACTTTCTTTTGGCTCTTTCCTTATCAGCCTTTGAAACATTCTCAGGACTTTCTTAGCTTACAAACAAAAGAACTCTGAAAAAAACTTACTCCACATCATATTTCTCTAGCCATTGCCCAGCCTCACTGACAGATTCCCAGAAGTCCCAGTATTCACTCTTGCCATTGTCCCACCTTAGTCACGCCCATGGGCAAGCTGGTCAGTAACCCCGTGCCTGCGGAGGCCCAGCCCATAGCACCCCTGCTACTCCTGGGCCTGTGCTCTAGAGGAGGTAGGGGCCTTGTCTGGTTCTCCTCCATCCCCATAGCCCCCTCTCTCCGCTTGGGTCCCCTGAGAGTCCTGCAGGAAAGCTAGGGGACAGAATGACAGGCTGTCCTTTATTTTTTTAATTTTTTTTAAAGATTTTATTTATTTATTTGACAGAGAGAGAGAGATCACAAGTAGGCAGAGAGGGAGACAGAGAGAGAGGAAGGGAAGCAGGCTCCCTGCCTAGCAGAGAGCCGGATGTGGGGCTCCATCCCAGGACCCTGGCATCATGACCTGAGCCGAAGGCAGAGGCTTTAAACCACTGAGCCACCCAGGTGCCCCCAGGCTGTCCTTTATATGTGGGTGGTTCCTAGAGTTCACAGGGCATGTTTGCTTTTCTTTCTGGTAAGTCTAGCAATGCCCTGGGGTGAAGATCCAGCAGGTGTCAGCCTCTTCAGGCTACTAATAAGGAAGCCAAGGCTCAGAGCAGCTTCTGGCCCCACGTCTCACCACCGGGCAGTACCCCTTCGGCCAGAAGTTCTACAATGGACTGATGCTGCCCAGGCGTGTGAATGCGGCCAGCGAGGGACAAAGAGAGCCTCCCTGGGTGAGTGCTTGCCTGAAGGAGGCTCCTGGGCCAGCCAGGCTTGGAGTCCTCCATGCCTGAGGGCTGGGTTACTTTTCTCTACTGCTCCTGGCTAAAGCGGCCGCTGGGGACAGCCTCTGCCTGAACCCAACCAGCTGACCCTGCTTCTGGCCCTGCGTGGGAGGAGGATGGGGCTAGACCTGAGCCAGTGTCCCCTCCCACCTGCTAGGGAGCCTGCCTCAGCCCAGCTTCAGTCCTGGGCAGAGAGCCTGAGCCAACACAGCCTCATAGGGGGTCCACACCCACTCCTGGGAGGGCCAGCCCAGCCCCCAGGCCCTGTTCCAGGCCCAGTAGCTGCAGCAGAGGGGGAGGAATGTGCTAGCTCCCTGCCAGAAGGGGAGGGTGCTTCCAGCCTGGCAGCAGCCCACCCTCAGAAGTAGGGACACAAAGCGGGCATTTAGGGCATCCTCAAAGGCAGCACAGACCACGAGACTGGGAGCAGCTCCAAGGTCTCCTCCCTGAGAGGAATAATAAACACCAACCCCTCCTTGCCCTCCCTCCCACCCCCCAGCCTCTGGGAAAGAATGGGCCGGGTGCACAGGCGGTCTGAGGGGCAGAGACCAGGAGCCTGCACGTCTGCCAGCCAGCAGAAGCTTGGAGAATGGAAGGGTTTTTTCTGTTCATAGATGCTGATTCTCCCAGCCAGAGAACAGGCCGTTAGCCGGGGGAGATTCTGCTAACATGAAGTGTGGGGCCCTCTCCCGTTAGGAAGGGGGAATGTCCAGCCCAGCACGGAGGTAGGGGCTTCTTCAGGGAACACAGAATATGAAAGGAAAGCAAAACTACCACACAGTTACCACGGTGCTGCCTCCTGCCTCAGGGATGAGGGCGGACTGGCAGGGGCGGGAACAGCCTGGACAATAGTGGTCTTCCAGGGCCCACAGGCCAAATGATGAACATCAAGCACCTACCTTCCCCAACCCCTGCCTGCTCCGGATCCAGATCAGGAACGTTCCCTCTCCCAGCCTCACCTCTAGTCTTTCCCCAGGTCTGGTCCAGTCCACTTTCTCAAGCTTCCCAAACCTATTTCTCCATTCCTATGCCACAGTCATGGTCCAGGTCCTACCATCTCTTCCTGGGGATCCTCATCAGTCTCCCAAGTGGTTTCCCAGCCCCCAGTCTCATGCCTGCCATTTCCCCCTGCCCTGGTTCTGTCCCTGCCCTTCTTAAATTCCTTCGGTGATTTCCCCTCAGGAGAATGTCATAAAACTCTCCTCAGGAGAATCTCCAAGCTTCTTGGAGTTGTTTACCAAGCCATTCGGGGGCCAACCCTGGCTCCCTCAGCAGCTTTATTTCCTCCCATATCTCTTGTGCCTCCAGACCTTTGCATATGCTGGTTCCTCGGCCAGAAGTGCTCTCCCCTCTTCCTTCACTACAATAAAACCTTTAGGGTTCACTTTGGCATAGTCCTTCACTCAGTGCTAACTGCTGGTATGGTTGTCTGTATTCCCCATCAGACTGGAAGCCCCTGAAGACAGTGACTAGATCTCAGTCCTCTTATGTCTTTCACACCTCACAAAGAGCTCTCTGCACTGGTGCTTAAGGTCCTTAAGTGTTTGCTGATTGAGTGAGCAAATGAACAAATAGCCAGATTACTTACAGGAGCCATGTCCCACTGCAAACAGATCATTGTACTTTGGATTCCTGCAAAAGAAATATGAATCCGTTGGCCCAGGAAATGAACGTGGTTTTCCCAATAGACATGAGCCTTCCCACGAACACTGGTGCCTAACTACACTAAAGACATCTACTGTTGACTTTAGAGACATGGGCTGATCGCACAATCCCATAAGAATCCCAGTCCCTTCTTTTCTATAATGCTACGCGTCATCTTCAGAGTGGTTAAGAGCAGTAGAAGTGCCCCAGCTCAGGCGCTCAGGGCCTCTGGGTTTGCTGCAATGTCCATACTCACCAGCAGAGGGCGGTGACAGCCAGGCGCTTAGCTTTGTCGTTTTGGAACTTCCAAAGCGGCAGCAGCGTACCCTCCAGGTCTCGGTATTCGTCAGCAGCATCCTCGTAGTACTTAAAATCTTAAACACACCCAGGCTGAATCAGCCCTGGGACTGCCATTTTATGACAAACCCAGGCCTGCCACTCTCTGTCTGTACCTCCTTGGCCAAAACAGACTCTTGTGTTTCAAAGTGGGAATAGTAATAGTACCTATCTCAAAGGACTGTCGTGAGGATTAATTGTTAATATATGTAAAGTACTTAGAAAAATAGCTGGCACATAGTCAGCTCTCTATATGTTATTGTTACTGTCATCACTGTTGTTGGAGGCAATTTACAATAAAGTAGACATGTCCTCTTAGATAAAATCCCAGGTTTGTCCATCTTCACACCCGCTGCTAAGCCCCACTGTGGTGAAGCTGCCTGGATCCCTGAAATGGGTTCTCTGGATTCAAGTTCATCTCCTGCCCTAAATTATCTCTGCCTCCCGTTTCCTCTAACTTAGGTAGAAGCTCCATCTGTCTTGTCATTTGGCTAAATAGAAACCTGGTAATCATTGACTGATCTCTTTACATCATATCTCATATTGTCCTTCTGATGACTTTTTTTAATCCATTCACTTCTCTCCAAACCCAAAGCCACTGCCCAGGTCCCAAGAACCATCACCTGCATTACTACATCCTCCTCCTAATTGGTATCCCCACCTCCAGTAACTCCTCCTCCAGTGCCCACTCCCCAGAGCTACCAGAATGAGAACAAATCAATCACCTCACCACACCACCCCTCCCCCCCACTGAAAACCCCTCAATGACTCTGCTTGCACAGGCTCCCTGGTCAAACCAAGGGTCCAGGCCACGACTGCCATGTCATTTGCAGTCAGGTGTTCACCTAACCTCTATATCAAATAGTGTCTAGAATGTTCTACTCCTCCATCTTCCTGGCAAACTCCCACTAACTGCAGATCCAGATTAAACTCCTTCTCTGTGAGGCCTTCATTTTCTTGTTAAGCAGAATTCATCTCTTCCTCCATTCCAGCCCTGCCTCTTCTCTGCTGAAACGTCTGCCATGCTGTGTTGCTTCTATTGATCCTTTTGCCCGTCTCCCCTACCAGACAGCTCCTGGGGAGCAAGCAGCATGTTCTAGTCATCTCTGGACCTGCAGTGCCTAGCATAGTGCCAGGCACAGAGCAGACACCCAATGATTGTTCAAAGAACACAATGAAATAAATCACCAGAAGTGAAAAATTTCTCAGTCTTTTTTTCCAAACAGGGGTGACCCATTAGAAAATGAATCCTCTCATCCGACACGGTCAAGGACATGCCTAGGCACTGGCCCAGCCTTGAGGTTGTGGGACCACATTCAAACCTCAAAAATGTCTCGGAACAACAACAAAAAATCAGAGCGATCAGAGGCATGAGCCTTGATCATATAGGAGAGCCCCAAGCTTAGGCTGTCTTTGAAAATACCTCATTTCAGAGAGGAGGTTAATTGGTAACACTTTTCTGTTTTCACTTCTTCATGATTAGACTTTCCCTTTGGGAAAAGAGTGTGCAATTAAAAAAATCAAAGTTCAATGCATTTTTATGTGATTGTGTTCTTATAAATGAAAAAGGTTCACCAAGGCCAGTTTCTCCATGGATATTAATCGTGTTCGCAGCCCTTTGGTGGGCTGGTTGCAGAGGCTGGGTTTCAGGAAGCCAAGCTGTGTGAGTGACAAATTCATTCACAGCTGCTGTGTACTTTGACAGCTTTGAAAAGCACTCAAGGTCGTTTTCCAGCCTGAATGATAACAAGGGGGCTTGTTTAGGCTGCTGGTCTTGGCAGCCCTGGTTTCTATGTCCTATGGGTGAGCAATGAGCATCAAGTCACCAAGAAGAGCCCTAGGCTGTCAGCAAAGGAGACCAGCCAGCAGCGAGGAGCTGCCAACTTTGGGGAGGCAGCTGCTCCAAATAAATGCACAACCTCTTAGGGAAATACAAGCCACTTGGGAATGTGCTGTTCATGCCATGGGAAGGATTCTGTTTCCCTGGCTCTGTCAAAGACACCAGAATTTCCCAGGCCCCCAGGATTTAAGCATTTCTGAATCAATCTCTTTCTTCACTTCATCACTAATTAATCACCAGCATAGACTTATTGAATGTTTACTTGAAATGTCTCTTCAAGCTCAGTGGCTCTGTAGCCTTGCACTGGAGCACTTAGGCTATAGATCCAAAGGGCCTGTGTTCAAGTCCCAGTGGCTCCACTCACTCCTCATACTGGCTGCGGTTGTGAACAAGTGGCAATGGCCCAAATTTCTCACCTATGAAATGGAGAGAATAATGGTATTCACCCAATAGCATGGAGGTCAGGATGATGTAAAGTAATATGTGTAAGTTGCATAGCACAATGTCCAGTACCTGGGCCATTCCCAGGGAATGCTGATGCTGGATTTTCACAATTACAACTGCTTCCTTTTCTTTACCCCTGGAAAAGGTGGGATGAGGCCCATTCTACCCCTTAGCTGAACCTCACCTTGGTCTCTGTCCCTGTATTCTGCCCCATTGCATCCTTCTCCAGCTGACCTTTCACTGGACTGTGTTGCTGCCTGGACAGGACCTTTGAACTCTCTGCAGAAAAGCTCAGATTCCCTGAGATAGTCCAGGCCCTGTAGCCTGGACTCCAACCACCTCTGTAGTCTGAACTCTCACTACTTTCCAACAAACTCCTGCTTGAGTCACTGAGTCTGCTGCCCTTTGTCCTCAGAGTCCATTCGATTTGTTTTTACCACCGAGTGACTGCTTATGCTGTTCCTTTCCCAGAACATCTGCCCTTTTGCTAATCTCCCATTCAGACTCTGCTTATCCCTTGGCACCTAGCTTAGCCCTCCCTTCTGCCTTCCTTGACTGCTGCCACTCATTCCTCATTTCCCTTCCTCCATTCCTGAGGATCCCCAGAGCTGTTTCAGTCTGCATTCTAGCATTTATATTGTCCCCAAGCTGGACACAGTAGAGACAAGAATTAGGAAGCACTTGTGAGCGAAGGGTGTGTGTGTGTGGCAGAGGGAGAGGGAGTAGGAGAGAAGCGGACTCCCTCCTGAGCCCAGAGACCGTAGGGCTTGATCCCAGGAACCTGAAATCATGACCCAAGCCAAAATCAAGAGTCAGATGCTCCACTAACTGAGCACCCAGGCGCCCCCTGAGGAATTCTTTTAATACAAGCAGTAAGAGTAGTTGCCAGCACGTTAAATCTTACCTTGAGCAACATCATCATATGTGTTCTGGTTGACCATCCGCTCCACAATTTTAGCAGCCTGAGTCACTTTGGTGATGTCATCACTCTGTGGAGATACAGAGGTCACAGGTCTTCATAGCTAGTTCCTGCAGAGCTTATGCCTCAAGCCACAGCCCAGAGGTGCAATTGTCTCTCTGACACCACCCACCTAAGATAGCTCTGTAAAGAAATCTCTTCATGCCTCAAGGAGCAGCTCATGTCACCACCCCCTTTTGGGAATGCCCAGCTCATATGTGGCATAAGGAGTCTGCACTGCCATACTTGGCTCCTGGGCACAGCCTGCCTCATGATCTTTCATTCTGAACTTGTTCTGGCGAAGGCATATCTTGGTGTACAACACGGGACTTTGGAGAGAGTCCAGGAAGGGTATTGGAGGGAAGAATGGAAAAGAGAAGGTAAGAGTCTTCTTTAGTGGAGACAGAAAGGTTTCATCATCTCAGACAATGACAAAGACTCTCATTAAAGGCCTCAGAGAGCTTCTGATCCAACTTATTTAGTCAAGAGTTGAGGAAGAGATAGAACCCAGAGAGGGGACAGAGATATGCTTGTACATAGGGAGTACGAGGCAGAAGCAACTCCTAACCCAAGGCTTTGTCCAGGTGCAACCCTCAAGGTGCTCAATAAGGCCAGGCCCATGGCTCTTGAAAATGAGATTTCCTAGGAGTGTTGGCATCAGGAAGAGGATGGCTTCTGGAGATACACAGACCTGCATTCCCTTCCCATTCTGTGGATTAGGAGCCAAGTGGCAACTTTAGTTAAGTTACCTAACTTCTACTATACTAGCAACTGTACACGATCTTGGGTTCTCACAACAATCTTGCAAAGTAAGTATCAGTAGGATGTCTTTACCAATGAGGAAACAGGCCAGAAGAACCCAGATAATAAGTAGCAAAGACAGGATCTAAACTCAACTCTGTGGACTCCAGGTCTCATGCCCGCAGCCCCATGGAGAAAGCCAGTCCTTCACTAGCCTGACCACCTTTGCCTGGTCCTGGCAGACTCAAGGTTTTAGATGTGCTCTGAGGACAGTGTGGTGGACTGCTGTCTCCCTCGTTCTGGATACTATGCTACTTGAGCAGACATAGCTCTTCATTATTTCTGACTAAACTTGTGGCTTCTGATTCCTTTCTCCCCTTCCTGTCCTAATCTTTCAGACCAGACAAGCTTACATTCATCCAAATCATTAATGAGACAGAAACCTGAAATCTATCATTGTAGACCTTCCTACAGGGTATCAATGAGTTGTTCTGCTTTCTCCCCTCCCATGCACTTGAGTTTTATATCAACCTCATCAGATGCAGGTCCCTGAAAAAAGGTGTCACTCTGTTCATACGCTGGGCCTGAGCAAAGGGCCACTCAGTTCTACAGACAGCCAGGCCCAGTACTTGGGATTCCCAGTTAAAGCTCGATTCCCTTGTGTAGAGGTTGCACACTAAGGTGTTCACTGGTGTTGGGGGTATCTTACACCCCACAATGTCCTGCCACCACTGTAGCTTCTTGGTACAGAGGACTGGAATCTACCTGCATCACAGCCTTCAATGTCAACCAAGCTGGAAGAATCCAGTGTAGTCCCCCTTCCCTGGGCACATTAGACACCAAGTCTGATAGACATGTTAGGCACCAAGGGCTTAGACCAAAGGACAGTTTTCAGTCTCAGCCACAGGGACATTTCTTCTGTTCTCTGGGTCCTGGCAGCTGCAGTTAAGGTTTCTATAATAATAGTCCTAACACACAGCCTACAGCTAAATCCTTGAAGGATCTTCAAGTGAAACTTGACCCAGGCCAACAGATCCTCCAAAGCCACTAACCTCTAGGCAACAGTACAGGGGAATTCAAAGGTCTGGACAGGGCAAGCCATGGGGCAAGGACTTCATCTTTCACCTCTGGGTTCCAGTACCCAGCATGATCATGATCACAAGTTTTGGTCTGTAGTTGAATGAAACTGAATTAGAGAAGTTCATATTAAGCCAAAGCAGGGAAGCCTCAAACCTCTCATAAAATGTGACTTTTATCAGGGACATGAAATTGTGTGGAAGTGGGCATACCTAAGACAAAGCAAGATTTCCTTTAACTGATCTGTCTTCTGTAGCAGAGCCGCTTACCAGAGAGCTGTCTGGGCGCTCTCCAAGGTGCTGAACCTAGACTTCGGCTTCCTGTGGCCCTCACTTTCCCACTCTATTGCCGGTCAAACTCATCCTGATACCCATACTGTGACTCTGGCTCCCGACCCAGCTTTCTCTCTGTTGGAAGGGACAAAAGTGGCCTTTCAGCATCTCCCTGTGGTGATCTTCCCTGTGGTGACCTATCACCATAATTTCCCTGATGATCCCCAACCTATACTGGCTATACCTACAGTGAGCCCCCCCCAGCCATGACCTTTATAATGACTCCTATATGGTTCTTTGGAGTAAACGTCCACCCCAGAATTACCACACCCATTGGCCTGGACGTGCTGGTGACTGTGATCAGCTCTGACTTGCCTTCTGGCCCGTAAGACTCACCTAAAAAATTGAACAAATAAAGCCCAAAGACTGAAGGTCAAGAAGAGCAAATCACTCTCCCAAACCTTAGGAGCCCTTGCTCAGGGAGGTGGTGCTTTATTCTCATATCCCACCTCATCCTGAGAAGAATCCTGAGCTCTTTCAAGGTATACTTTGGACTTTCAATAACATTCATGTCTTCTGTTACCCTCCTAGCCCAACAATCCTGAATCCTATAAGACTGGGGAGAAGTATGGAATGCCAGAGGTAGCTCTAGCTCTTCTC
The DNA here is from genome assembly GCF_002288905.1 of Enhydra lutris kenyoni. Taxonomy (NCBI): domain Eukaryota; kingdom Metazoa; phylum Chordata; class Mammalia; order Carnivora; family Mustelidae; genus Enhydra; species Enhydra lutris. The sequence continues at coordinate 3,026,206 of NW_019154097.1, read as the reverse complement.
ACATCTTCCCAAAAGAAAAGAACTATTCATACTTCAGCATTATCACATACACACACACCCCTTAAAGTCTGTGAAGTCCTTCCTGATGGCCAGGTTCCTCACTACCCAGAGACCAAGATCCCACTCAGTCATTCTCTGTGACACAGCCATGAAACCTCCATCAAACCTGCGACTCCATAGATGTCATCTTCCTCATGGTCATCTTCCCCATTTTTTTAGCCACTGGTGTCTTTGCCTTCTCTTTTTCTTTGGTCTTTTCCTGCTTCTTAAGCTCCTCTACATAGGCATCATAGATCTCCCACTAGGCAAGGGCAAAATGAGAAGGATCATCACACGGCAAAATCTTCATCCAGGCAGCTCCTATTCAGCTTTTAGAGCTTGAGGAATAGACTATGTCAACCCCTGTCACATGCCTCTATAGCATCCTCCACTTGGTCCAGGGTAATTATGTATTCGATGTCTGTCTTCTCTGCTGTCATCTCTAGGACAAGAATGAAGCTCTCAGGGCACCTCTGGGATGAACTTTCTACTCTGCAGCTTAGAGGCTCAATTGCCAGCTAGAAATCAGTATTGCTCCAACCTACAGACCCTGCTAGGCAAAACAAATGGGCAAATATAGACTAGCTCACGTTTTTCTTGGTGATTTATAAGACTCTGAACTAGGACATTTAAATTTTTTTTAATTTTTATATATTTATTTGACAGAGAGAGAGAGAGATCACAAGTAGACAGAGAGGCAGGCAGAGAGAAGGGAGAACCAGGCCCCCTGCCGAGCAGAGAGCCCGGTGTGGGGCTCGATCCCAGGACCCCAGGATCATGACCTGAGCTGAAGGCTGAGGCTTAACCCACTGAGCCACCCAGGCGCCCCTGAACTAGGACATTTTAAAAATGTTTCCCCATATAGAGATGTGATAAACTTCACTAGTTCATGTCGGCTATCTACAGCACTGACCACAACTTCTGAGCATAAAAAGATAAACAAAAGTAAGGGATGGGCACCTGGGCGGCTCAGTCAGTTAAGTGTTTGACTCTTGGTTCAGGTCATGATCTTAGGGTCATAGGATTGAGCACCATGTTGGGCTCCACACTCATTGCCAAGTCTGCTTGAGATTTTCCCTGCCCTCTTACCTTCTGTTCCTCCCCCTCTCGTGCCCTTTGTCTCTCTCTCTCTCTCTCTCTCTCTCTCTCAAATAAATAAATAAATAAATAAGATCTTAAAAAAAAATTAAGGAAACCCTGCTAACTGGATCTGACAGCAAGAGAAGCCCAAGGATAGTAACAAAGGAACCAGCAAGGATCTGGGACTGAAAAACCCCAGATCACATTCTATGCTCTCCAGAGTTGGGCAGTCACTGCCACCTGGAGGCCAGATAGACACACCTTACGGTAATGAGTCACCCATGGGCCAAAACTCCATGCTACAATACAATTCAATGTTTGTTATCTCATTCAGAGCCTTCCAACAATTCTGTGAGGCTGCTTGTTGTCCTCATTTGACAAAGAAACAGTAACTGATAAATTAAGAATGACATGGTTTGCCCAGGATCTTATAGTATGAGCAGCAAAGTTGGCGCCCGAGCTCAGGTCTCCTGGCACCAAATCCTGCCCAAATCAGCATGGCTACCCAGTAGGATTTGAGGGGGAAAGAGGGTCTGCAGGAAAAATGAAGGCTTCTGGAAGGGCAGGTTAAAGTGCTAACACTTCAGAGTCAGCCTTGGGGTGCCATGGGTTTCAGAGAGTTAGAAACCATGCTTATTTCCCTCTTTGACAGCCTTGCCCTGGGGTTGGGGGCATGTAGCTGATCCAGAGCTCACAGGGTGGGGTCCCACTGTCTCATATCCCTAGTGTTCAAAGCCTAGACAAGGAGCAGGGAGATAGATGGATGCAGAGGACCCTTTGACAAGGATGCATGGGGTGGGTGGCTGGGGTGTGGTGATGAGTTTTAGACTGATCCAGGGACTCACCTGATTGGCTGTGGCTGAAAAGTTTGTCCTAGGAGGAGGCTCCATCTGGCATTCTCGGTCCTAGAGAACAATGACAACAGGAAACCCACAGAAAGCCCTCAAATCCTTCTCACTTAACCCAGCAGTATATCCTTGGGTGAAACATTTCAGTTGGAGCAGAGGGAGGGATGGAACACAGAACTGGGGAAGTAAAGAGGGCCTGAACAAAGGACCAAATGATGGAGTGAAAGCCTCCATTTTCCTTCTAAGCTTCCTTAGAAAAAGCCCAAGCTAGAAATCAGGCGCAATGAAGCCTGATTGTGCCACTTTCAACCAAGAAAAACTCCAAGTGGGGGATGGACAGGTCTCTGGCCAGCCTCCTGATGCAAGACACAGAGGTCAGCCCCTGGTAAGCTACTGGGCTAACATCCCTCATCCTGAGAAGGCTTCTCCCTAATACTGGGGTCTCTGCTCCACCAGAGGAATGCATTCCCTCCTCATTATGTACCACCCAGATTACTGAATAGGGAGCACACAGCATGATTAGGAGCTTCCAGAAACCCATCCTGTAGACCTCTGCCCTCCATTCATAGGTTGATTTCTGTAAAACAGTGTCTTACATACGTGAGTCTCTCCCCTGAAACCCTGAGAGGTTCCTTCAACCTGGTATTCAGGGTCCTCCATACTAGTGAGCCAGGAAACTTTTCTAGCCTTTTCCAGCTAGTCTATCACAGAGAGCATCAACTGCAGTCAAACTGGCTTAGTTCTGCCTCCCTGGCACATTCTGGCCTCCCCTCTCTCCCCCAGATCTTGACCTCTTCTCCAAGGCCCATACATGTTTCAGTCTCAGTGAAGGGCTCCAGACTCCTTGTTACCCACTCTGAACTCCTTACAAGGAGTTCTGAACTCTGAACAGCTTACAAGACCCCCAACACATGTTCCCAGCTCTCCTTGGAGAGATGAACTGTGCTGTGCCTGTCATCCTTCTAGGCTAAGAGCTGCTGGGGCAGGGGTCAAGCCTGTTCCTTCCCTGCCATGCAACAGTGCAGAACCAGGAGGTCAAGGGGCTGTGGTGGGGGCTGCTCTACCCGGAGAGGATTGTTTAAGGTCTGTGAGGCCCTCTCACTGAAGTTGAACTGGTTGGTGAGCTTTCGCTCCTTGGGCTGCTTGGGAGTCATCAATTCTTCTTCAGTTGCTTTTGCAGCTGCCTAGAAAAAAAAGATCCACAGGACCAGGGCTGAAGAAGGTGGTGGGGAATCGGGGATGGGGAGAAGTCATGCCCTAGGAGAGTCTGGAGTAGGAGAGGGTGATGATGCCAGAGGCTTTCTACCTACAGCCTCTAACTTCTCACCTGCAGCCCCACCCCCCAACCAGTTAGCCCCGAAGCTTCCATCTGCAGCTGGAGCTGGAAGGGGAGGGATGGGAGCAGTTCTGTACTGTACCTCAGTGGCAGGCACATCTGTTTGACTCCCAAGTTCAGTTTCAGCTTCTGTTTCCTTAGGCTCTTCTTCTTCTTCAAGGATTTCGGTTTCTGAAATCACCACCTTGGCAGACTCCTGAGAACCTTGATAAGATACTGCAGATGAATCCAAAGGCCAGGCCTGCTCCCCCGTCCCCTGGCAGGGCAAGGCTCTCTTGGTTTCTGCCTTTGAGGCCTCAGCTACCCCAGGGTCCTCACAGCTTAATTCCCAGACCGCAGCAAGGCCGCCAGCTGTGGGGCTTCATGTAAGCAGAAGCTCTGCAAAGTTATGGCTTAGTATCCGCTCCCTAGGATGACCACAGAAAGGAACCTGGGCTCTGGGCCTCCACTTCCTGCCGGCCCCGAGGCCTACCTGCTGCTAACTCATCACGGTAGTGCTGCCGCCGTCCTTCATCCGAGTCTTTGGGGATCAGGTTCCCAACCTGGCTGAAGTGAACTGCCAGTTGGTTCACCACGCCAATAAGCTTATATGTGCCTTCCTAAGAGGAGAGGGGGCTGAGTCAGACCAGGGGTCCCAAAAGCGCTGGAGTGAGAATGCAATCTGCCTTCATTCTATAAGGATTAACATGGTCCATCTGTTAACGAGATATATATGGATAGATATCCCCAAATGTTCAGTTAACCGGAAGTTTTCATTACATTCCAGCTTAAGAAGAGGAGACAATGGGGCACCTGGGTGGCTCAGTGGGTTAAAGCCTCTGCTTTCAGCTCAGGTCATGATCTCAGGGTCCTGAGATCGAGCCCTGCTTTGGGCTCTCTGCTCAGCAGGGAGCCTGCTTCCCTTCCTCTCTCTCTGCCTGCCTCTCTGCCTACTTGTGATCTCTGTCTGTCAAATGAATAAATAAAATCTTAAAAAAAAAAGAAGAAGAAGAGGAGGCAAACGAAAGATGTTTTTTCTTTTACGTTCTCATCAAAGACATATTTTTAAATTGTCTTTTCTTTTCAACTTTGAATAGTTCTGGACTTGCCTATCACTGGCTCTCACATCCATGCCGAGTGATCCTCGTGTACCTGTCTCACCACAGAGCTGAGACAGGTCACACATAGTAATCAGACACACCTGGCCTGACCTTCTCCACACTGCTATTAGTGGATGTGAGGACTGGATAGATTCTCAGAGACACCCCCAATCCCCAATCCTCCTGTTCCATACAAGGGGCCACAGACATCTAGAAAAGGTTTTTGAGTTTGGCCCTTATCCAGTTCATACAGCAAATGAGAAGCAGGGTTCAGCTTAAAATCCAGGCAACCTTGTTCATTCCTTCTTCAACAAATAATTTTTTTTAAGATTATTTATTTATTTGACAGAGAGAGAGAGAGAGAGAGGTCACAAGCAGACAGAGAGGCAGGCAGAGAGAGAGGGGGAAGCAGGCTCCCCACCGAGCAGAGAGCCCAATGCGGGGCTCTATCCCAGGACACTGAGACCACAACCTGAGCTGAAGGCAGAGGCTTAAACCACTGAGCCACCCAGGTGCCCCTTCAACAAATAATTTTTAAGCAGACGCTGTATAACATGCCAAGTATTTTCTAGGTTCCAGGGATATAAAGCTTAGCAAAAGCAGATGTGATCCCTGTTTTCATAGGGTCTATTAGTCTGGGTCCCATACCTAGCTTCCTTATTGAAAAACATCCTAGTTGTACCATTGACTTTGACAGCAGGTTTCCTTCCTTCCTTCTATCTTTCTTTCTTTCTCTTTTAAAAGATTTTATTTATTTATTTGACAGAGAGAGCAATCACAAGTAGGCAGAGAGGCAGGCAGAGAGAGAGGGGGAAGCAGGCTCCCTGCCCAACAGAGAGCCCGAGGTGGGCCTCGATCCCAGGATCCTGAGATCATGACCTGAGCAGAAGGCAGAGGCTTAACCCACTGAGCCACCCAGGCACCCCTCCTTCCTTCTTTCAAAACATTTCTTCTCAACCCTTTTCAAGTCACATAGAAAATTATTACATTTGTATGACATATAGGGTTAAGTTCTAAAGAGGAGAAGCTCTAGAGAGGAACCCAGCCCATGTGCTCTGACTGAACCAAACCCACCTACCCCTGGAGGGCTGAAAGAATTACTATTTCCGCACATAGGTTGGGATGCTCTGCCTTACATAGTCACCACAAAGCCCTTGTCTCAGGAACTCAGATGGTTGGGAGGATGAAAGAGTGTGGCAGCTAAGAACAGGGTTTGTGGTTGTGGGCAGAATGGATTCAAATCCTGATTCTGTCCCCTATTTTCTGCATGACCTTGGGCTTAACCACTCTAAGCCTTGATTTTTTTTTCATCTGTAAAATGAGGATAATACTATCTAATTTTCAGGATAGTTGTAAGTTTTAAAAATAATTAAAATAATTTATTAACACAGTGTCTAACATGTAATAAGTACTCATTAAGACTGTAAGGGAGATTAGTAAAGAAATTTTTGAAATCTCTGGAAAAGTCCATGTAAAATTTCAAGGTTCCAGCCAAAGACCAAAGTTTAAAGATGGTCTCTGTAATAGCAGAGAGGCTCTTGCAGAATAGCAAGTCCCTGCCAAGCCAAGGGGTACCCAGAGGCCCCCACCCCGGGGGAAGACTTACTTTGAAGCTGTACCTGACGATGTTCTGGGGTGCGTGTGGGTTGTTGGCGGTCAGAATGCGGGTGAACTCTTCCTTTAGCTCCTGAGGGAAAGAAATACCCAGAGGGTCCTACATGGAGGGCCCCCCACCTCTTCTGGTACTTGGGGTACCAGCAGACATCTCACACCCAGGCTCTGTGCAGGCGGCTAATCATTACCGTGCAAGAGCACATCTCTGAGGCTGGAGGAGGTGGAAGGGGCAAGGGCGGGACGCGCCTGACTCACAGCATCGGTCAGCTCCAGCTGGTCAGGGGGTCTGACTGTGGCTTTGGACTGGGCCCATTCATCTGCTCCTTCCCCCACATCAGTTCCTGAATCTTCATCCTGGTCGAAAACCCCATGTGAGGGTCAGCAAGCAGAGCAGCCAGAAGCCGCTTCATTCACAAATCCTCCCCGAGGCCAAGCCCTGCCCCCACACGGAGACTACAGAATGCACAATAGACCACTCATGAAAGAGTCCGAAGGAGTTGCTAGGGCTGGAGTTCTCACTGCCTGGAGGATGTTGGCCACCTCATCCCTTGGGGTCAGGGGTTAGCTGGAACATTGTGGTGAGTCTTCAGAAAGACCGTCAGATTGCTGCCAAAAAACCAAGGACTAGAACTTTCTCCTTTCCCTAATAGATAGCTAAACACCTTGCCAAAGTGGCCTATGGCATACTAAAAAAAAATTCACCCTTATAATAGCAAAAATATGCAGAAAAAAACCCCAAAGAATCCAATTTTTCACTTAAAACTCCTGAAAACAATGGGGCCCCTGGGTGGCTCAGTTGGTTGAGCAACCGAGTCTTGGTTTCAGCTCAGGTCATGACCTCAGGGTCGTGAGATGCAGCCCCACTGTCAGGCTCTGCACAGTGGGGAGTCTGCTTGGGATTCTCCTTCCCTCTGCCCCGGCTTGTGCTCACTCTCTCGCTTTCTTTCTCACAAATGAACAAAGAAAGAAATAAAATCTTAAAAAAAAAAAAACAAAAAGGGGCGCCTGAGTGGCTCAGTGGGTTAAGCCTCTGCCTTCGGCTCAGGTCATGATCTCAGGGTCCCGGGATCGAGTCCCACATCGGGCTCTCTGCTCAGCAGGGAGCCTGCTTCCCCTTCTCTCTCTGCCTGCCTCACTGCCTACTTGTGATCTCCCTCTCTCTGTCAAATAAATTTAAAAAATTAAAAAAAAAAAACTATTGAAAACTAAAACAACAAAAACCCAAAATAAAGAGACCCCTCAACCAAATGAAATTAATATTGTGTTGATGAGGTTATGGGAAAATTGATAACCATAAATTAACACAATCTTTCTTTTTCCTTTTTCCTTTTTTTCTTTCTCTCTCTCTTTTCTTTTCTTTCCTCTTCTTTGTTTTTCTTTTTTTCTTCTTTCTTTCGCCCTTCCTTCCTCCCTTTCTTTCTCTCTCTCTTTCTTTCTTTCTCTTTTCCTATTTCCATAAATAGTTTTATTGGGACCCAACCACTCTCATTCATCTATGTATTATCTTTTGCTGCTTTTGCCCTACAAGCAGAGTTGAGTAGTTGTACGTGAGACCATACGGCCTACACAACCTAAGATATTTGCTGTCTGGCACTTTACAGATAAAATGTGCCCACCCTCGAGGTACATGACTAAACAGTCGAGCTGCTGTAGTGTTCTGTAGAATTAGATCAGTTTTCTTATCTTTATGTTAATAGTTTTTTTCTATTGTGGCAGACTACAGTTTCTGTATGTTTTGGAACAGAATTTTAGAGTTAACCTCTCTTTTCTACTGTGAAAGATAGAAGATATTTATTTATTCCTCAAAAACATGACTTTGGTGCCCTGTTGATGAGCAGGTCAGTCTAACAATTTTGGTGACTTTTTTTATTTCAAGTTCTTATTTAGATTCTAGTTAGTTAACATACATGGCAATATTGGTTTCAGGTGGAGAATTCAGTGATTCATCACTTACATGTAACACCCAATGCTCATCACAAATGCCTTCCTTAATACCCATCACCCATTTAGCCCTTTCCTGGCCCACCTCCTTCCAGCAACCCTCAGTTTGTTCTCCATTGTTAAGATTTGTTTATGGTTCGCTTTCCTCTCACTCTCTTTTTCCCCCTTCCCCTATGTTCATCTGTTTTGTTTCTTAAATTCCACATATGAGTGAAATAATGTGGTATTTGTCTTTCTCTGACTGACTTATTTCACTCAGCATAATATCCTCTAGTTCCACCTACGTTGTTGCAAATGGCAAGATTTCATTCTTTTCAATGGCTGAGTAATATTCCATTTTATATATACACTCCACATCTTCTTTATCCATTCATCAGTTGATAGACATTTGGGCTCTTTCTATAATTTGGCTGTTGTGGACACTGCGGCTATAAACATCGGGGTGCATGTGCCCCTTCAAATCAAGGACAGCCTTTCTAAAGAACAATTTGGAAATATTTCTCAAAAGCCTAAAAAATATTTATACTCTTTGACTAAAGTTTTTATGTGCACGACTTTATATTAAAGAAATAACCACAACCATAGACATGCCCAGAGATTTAAATGCATGAGTGTTTATGGGAGAATTGATCATAATAGTGAAAAAGAAGAAACAGTTAAATGTCCAATAATGGGGCATGGTTGAACAAATTATGGTATGGCCTTAAGAAATATATGGTGAAATGTTGTACAGTAATTTTAAATGATGCTATAAAAGTATCTTTATTGGCAATGGAAAGTACTCAAATATATTATGTAAAAAGCAGATTATAAAATAACATACAGTTTGATTCCATTTAAAAATAAATACATATAACAAACCATAAGTGACTCTTAATCTCACAAAACAAACTGAGGGTTAATGGGGGGAGGGGGGTTGGGGGGGTGGGATTATGGACATTGGGGAGGGTATGTGCTATGGTGAGTGCTGTGAAGTGTGTAAACCTGGCGATTCACAGACCTGTACCCCTGGGGATAAAAAGATATTATATGTTTAAAAAATAAATTAAAAAAAAATAAAAAAAAAAATTAAAAATAAATAAATAAATAAATACATATAATTTTTATATATGCACAGAAATATCTGAAAGGATATAACATCATGTATTAACCAAGAGGTTTCCTGCAATGGTGGATTTAAGGGTGATTTTAACATTCTTTTTGCTCATTTGAATTTTCTAAAAAACATATAGCTAATATTTTCAATGGAAAACAATGCTGTTAGCTTCTTGCTGAGAGCCTGCAGTGGGCTCAGCACTTACTCTCTTCCTGGCTCCTCTGCCCACACTGATGCTCTGAAAAAAAGAACAGAAACAAGAGGTAATTCATAGACAAATTTCTGCAGGATCGTCAGAAATAGTATTATAGACAGGGAGGCTTCTGCCCAGAGACCTCAAAGATAGTGGACATCGAGCTTTCCTAAGTCTTTTTTTTTTTCTTTAATAATTTTAAGATTTTATTTATTTATCTGTCAGAGAAAGAGAACACAAGCAGGGGGAGTAGTAGGCAGAGGGAGAGGGAGAAGTAGGCTCACCACGGAGCAGGGAGCCCGATGTGGGGCTTGATCCTAGGACCCCGGGATCATGACCTGAGCAGATGATGGACACTTAATTGACTGAGCCACCCAGGTACCCCTCAACAAACATTTTAAAAAAGCATTTTCTAGGGGTGCCTGGGTGGCTCATTCAGTTAAGCATCTGACTTTTGGTTTTGGCTCAGGTTATGATCTCAGAGTTGTGAAATCAAGCCCCACATTGGGCTCCACACTGGGCATTGAGCCTGCTTAAGATTCTTGCTGTCTCTGTCCCTCCTCACCCATCTCTCCCACTCTTAAAAAAAAAAAAAAAAAGCATATTCTAAGAGCTCAGCTTTGTACTATGCATTAAGGGGAATTTGAGATCAGATTATACTCAAAAACACTTGTTTGGGATGAATGTGAACTCTTTCTGAGCAGGTACTTTGTTTCATACACTGTGGTCTGAGAATATAGTAAGTGTTCAAAATCCTTATTGAATAAATGAAGGAATGCCATTAGCGATCATGAGGCTGAGAAAAATGTTTTTCCTCTTTGGGCCTCGGTTTCCTTGTCAGTAAAATGCATAGGATTGGATGTGATGACCTTCTAGTCATAATATGCTAAAATCTTCTGTTCCTGAGAGCAGCATGGTCTGTTCAGCTTGATAAACACTTGCTGAGCATCTGTTTATCTGTCAGGGACACACGTCAGCAGTAGGACAAAACCGAAGAGAGATGAGGTCTCCGCCCCAGTTTGCTCAGGGTCCATGGAGTAGTGTAGGCAGTGCTCGTCATTGCTCCCTTCCTCCCTCCTTCCCTTCCTCCCTCCCTCACTCAGTATGTGTTCCTTTGAAAGCCTGCTCCTCATCAGCAGCAGAGAGACGTGTGCCCAGGGCGCTGGAGGGGTGCACAGAGACACCTACCCAGCCCAAGAAAGGCTCCCAGAGGTGGCTATTTCCTAGTCAGGTAACAAAGAACAAGTATGGGTTGTCCAAGTAGAGAAAATATTTTTCTGAAGAAGAAAACAGCATGCACAAAGGCAAGAGAAGAACAGTGACAGAGCCAGTAAAATGTTCCCCAAGCAAGCAAAAGCCGTGCAGTATATATACAGAACGATAGGGGTTTCAGATGATCAAGCCAAAGGGAGATCAGTGGAGGCTGGAAACGTGAAGGAAGGGTTCTTATAAAAAACAGGTCTCAAATACTGAAAAGGGGGCCAGAACAGCCTGCCGGCAGCACAGCCCATGGGACAGAGACCTCTGCTCCCAGCGCTCACAGTCCACCTGTGTGGTCTTAGGGGAAGTCTCTGGGGCCTAAGTTTCCCAAATACAAAGTGAAAGAGTTAGACTAGATGGCTCGTGCATGATAGTCTATGGGAGGGCTGTGATGGTGGAGGAGAGGAAAGGGATGCCAGGGAGAGGGGAAAGCATGTCTCAGCTTGGGCTGGGATTGTTGCTGGTAGGGCAGGCAGCAGGATTCAGATTTCTGCCAGGTTGCCAGGGTTTCCAGCAATGGAACCCTTCTCCGAGGCTAAACTGCACAAGCCAGAAAGCTGCTTTTTTTTTTGAAGCACCTCTGATCCCTAAGGGAAAAAGATGGAAGCGCCACATCCAACAGCTTTCTGGCCCACAACAGAGCCCTGGAGGACCAATCCCAGACCCAACTGTCAGCCTTAAATAGAAAACGAGATCCAGTTACCACTGCCCCCGGTAAATATGTCTGTAAAACATTTATCTGGCAATAAAAGAACTGACAAGGCAATTTGAGTGTAATTGTTTTTGGCAGTTGGAAATATTTCAATTAACACACTATAAAAGCCACACTATAATAAATGCAAAACAGGCCAATGAAATCAGCTGCAGCCCTGACTTCCCAACCATGGCAAAGGAGATTGAATGTCAGGCTGCCACTTTGGGCCCTTGGTCTTCCAAAAGGAGAAGCCTGAGACAGACAAGCCTGAATTCCTGGAAAGCTTTTGATGGTTCCTCCCAGAAGCCATCAAACCACGGAAGAACAAAGCGCAAATTCCCTCCCCTGTCCCTCAGAACTCTATCATCTGGCCCTGCATCTCCATTCTAGCCTGTTCTCCAACCCTTCATGTGCTAACACTTTGAGATGCAGCGCACCAAGTCTACTCACATTTCCTGAGCATGGCCTACCCTTTCTCACCTCTGCACCTTTGCTTCTTTAAAAAAATTAATTATTTACTTTAAGGTAATCTCTACACCCAACATGCAGCTCAAATTGATTAGCCTGAGATCCAGAATTGTATGCTCTTCCCACTGAGTCACCCAGGTGTCCCTGTACCTTTGCTTTTTACAGTTCCTCCTGCCAGAAACACCATTTCCCCCTTCCCCCTTGCTGCTCCCACTATCTCTGCCTAACAAAACATTATTCAACTAACCTCTGCTAGTCCTTTATCTAACCCTGCCATATTATCACTTTTCTCCTACCTCCCTCTACTCTTCCATTCCTCACTTTGAGCAAGGCTCTGCCCCACCTTCCATCATCACCACAAGTATGGGCTGTTATGAGATGAAAAATGAAATGGAACTTCAGATAGACACTCTGTTATTTCTGGATTTTGGTCTGCAAAAGCAAATAGTATTATGAAAAGAAATATAATACTACAGTACACACTGGAGACAATTTGGAGATTCCAGCAAAGGAAGTCCACCATTCTTACACTATTCTTGTACTTATATATTCTTAAACTTATACTTGACCAAAGAAGATCCTCTACTTTTGGATAGGTCATTCTATTCGGCCAAGGGAGGATGTCTATTAGAGGAGTGATACAGGAAGAGGAACCCCGCCCCCAAGAACACCAGAGCAGTCAACTTAATCCTGATGATCAATGGGATAACAGATGTCCCAGTCTGAACTGGTTCTTCACAGTGTTCTCCTATAAAGGAAATACAGATTTCATCAGATGTGGCACAGCTCCCTAATGCATGCTTCTCATTTCTCTTTCAGGATGAGGGCTGGGTTCCCTTGTTCTCTCTTGAAAGTTCTCCACTTTCATTTCCATGTCACCTCTCCAGCAGTTGCTTCTCAATATCCTTGACCAGGAATATATGCTTGAACCCCTTAGTCGTCTTCTTTTTTTTTTTTAAGGATTTATTTATTTATTTTGAGAGAGAGAGAGAGAGAGAATGCATGAATGGGGGGGAAGGGAGAGGGAGAGGGAGGGAGAGCATTTCAAGCAGATTCCCTGCTGAGCACAGAGCCCCATGGGGTTCTTGAGATCCTGACCTGAGCTGAAAGCAAGAGTCAGACCGTCCACTCAATCTACTGAGCCACCCAGGCACCACCCGATCCAGTCTTATTATTCTATACACTCCCTTTGGGTGTTCTTACCCCACCCATAGCTTCATCTTGCACCTTATGATGGAGTTCAAGGTTATTTCTTTTTTTTATATTCTCATTTTTAATTTTTATTTATTTTTATTTATTTATTTATTTATTTTTAAGATTTTATTTATTTATTTGACAGAGAGAGATCACAAGTAGACAGAGAAGCAGGCAGAGAGAGAGAGGGAAGCAGGCTCCCCGCTGAGCAGAGAGCCCAATGCGGGACTCGATCCCAGGACCCTGAGATCATGACCTGAGCCGAAAGCAGCGGCTTAACCCACTGAGCCACCCAGGCACCCCTTTAATTTTTATTTTTATTTTAGTAATCTCTATACCCAATGTGGGGCTTGAACTCCCAACCCCAAGATCAAGAGTTGCATGCTCTACTCACTGAGCCAGACTTGTGCCCCAAAGTTCAAATCTATTTCTGTAGCTTAAACTTCCTGGAACCATGTTCAAATTGGTAACAGAGTACTTAAATTCAATATATTAAAAACCAACCTCAATATATTCTTTTTCCACCCTAATCATTATATTCTTTTTCTACACCAAATTTCTATTTCTTCCAGTATTTCCTATTTCACTCAAGCATCCCCATCCACTCAGTCACCCCGGTTGGAAAGTGGAAACCATCAAATATGCCTGTTTTTCCCTCCCTTCCATTAGCATCATGTTTCAAAGTCTAACAATTCTATCTCCTTAATATCTTTCATAACTATCCTCTCCATTTACACCTCCCTTAATTCGGGCCCTTACTCTCTCTTGCATAGCTACATTTTATTTCCCTGACTCCAGTTTCTCTCCACTCTAATAATTATATCTAATAATTATATCATTATCATCATTCTCATCTACTGAGCATTTACTCTGAGCTAGTCATTTACTAAGCAATATACATGCATTATCTCATTTAACCTTCAGAACTACCTTACCAGGTAAGAGCTATCATTATTCTATTTTATAGAAGAGGACATTGAGGCTTAGAGTGAGCAAGCAACTGACCCAAAGGTGACCAGGGTTTGAACCAAACTAATCACTATCAGTGATCTTCCTGAAACATAAATCTTATCATATCATTCTCCTAATTTAAAGCCTCCAAGGGTTCTTCATCGGCCCAGAGATAAATCTCAGCTCTCTAACACAGCATCCATATCATCCCCTACTCTATTCTTCCCACAGCTATGGGACTGTGCTTTGAAAATGAAAATTCTGGTCAAGGTAACAGATGATTATTATTGCCACCTACTGGGCATTTACCTGAACTTAGATCAGTTTGGTACATGGCCCACTGAAAAGTGTAAGCAACCCCTTTGTCCCTGAGCATATTTTAGGGGTAAGGAGATAAAAATGTTCTTAAACTGTTCCCTATTATGAAGATATAATATTTATTAAACAAGTACATGATCAGATATACTCAGGGAGCCCAAATGTGGGCTCTGAAGTCAATCATAGCTTGGTTTGGGTCCCCACAACACTACCTGCTAGTTCTATGACTCTAGGCAAGTTACTTGTCTTCTTTGAACCTCAGTATCCTTATCTTTAAACTGGACATAATGACACCCTCTCAATCATGGCATTGTTATGAGGATTAAGTCAATGCACATAAAGTACATAATGCAGTGCTTAGCCAGAGTTTATGCTCAATTAATGATAGTTGGCAGCCTTTATTTCCAGTTATAGACGCTGCTCTGCCCTCAGCCACACAGAATCTGTGTGGCCCTTGCTTACTAGGAGGCCCCCACCTTAGGGACTAAAGCAGCTCACGTTTCCTCCAAAGAGTTCAATGATAAAACATGTTTGTTCCTGGAAAGAGGGGCTCTTCGAAGCCCGCAAACCCACAGATGTAGCATCCTCCTTCCTGGAGCCCAGGAGACTTCCTTTACCATTTCAGTTGTCTTGGTCCTTATTTTAAAACTCACTAACAGGTTTCCATTAAGCTAAATTGAAACTAAATACCTCACCAGCTTGGAGTTTCCATTTTTAAAAGGGTAAAAGCTCTTAGTCCCAAGGGAATAGTAATTCACCAACAAATCTTTCTCAGGCTACACTGACTGCATTCCAAATCTCTGAGCCTAGTGCAGTGTCTAAAGCACACAGAAGGCACTAAATAAGTGTAGTTGAAAGGAAATTTCAAAATTTTGAAACACTAGAGATGAAGGGTAGTAGACATTATCATATGCTATTGTGGGAGTGCCAACTGATGCAAACTTTTTATAGTGTTATTTGGCAATACCTCACAAAATTTAAAATGCAGATAGCCCTCAACTCCACTTTCTTGAATTTTTCCTATAGCAGTATTCATACACATGCATAAGATGTACAAAATTGCTCACTGCAGCATTATTTGTAATGTTTTTAAAAATGGAAAACGCCTAAATATTCATTGGTAGGGGCCTAGTTAAATAAATTATTGCATAGCCATTCAATAAGATACTATGCCTATTTTTAAAAGAATGAGATAAACATTTATGTACTGTTATGGAAAGCTCTCCAAGGTATGTTGTTAAATAAAAAACCAAGCTACAGGAATAGATGACCCATCTGCTTACTTTAAGACTATATATGTGTGTGTATTTGCATATACATCCAAATTTCTAGAAGAATATATACAATCTGTTAAGAGCAGTTTGGTTTAGGGAATGTGACTGGGAAATTTGGGGGAAGGGACCAATACTGTTCATTGTATATTAAAACCATGAGAATAGTTTTAATACTTTTAAAAAATATTTTATTTATTTATTTGACAGAGATCATAAGCAGGCAGAGAGGCAGGCAGAGAGAGAGGAAGGGAAGCAGGCTCCCTGCTGAGCAGAGAACCTGATTGGGGAGGGGGGGGTGTTCCCATGACTCTGGGATCCAGGACCTGAACTGAAGGCAAAGGTTTCAACCCAGCCATCCAGGCACCCCTAGAATGGTTTTAATATTTTTAATGTGAATGTGCATTACTTTTATAATTTAACATGCTAACTAAGAATTTTTAAAATCAACAAAGTACAACTAAAGAGGTTTTTCTTTCCTACTAATCCAGTGTCTGTTAGCACAGTGTTCTGAATGCAGAAAAAGGGGATATGAGGGGCGCCTGGGTGGCTCAGTGGGTTAGAGCCTCTGCCTTCAGCTTGGGTCGTGATCTCAGGTTCCTGGGATGGAGCCCCACATCGGCTCTCTGCTCAGTGGGAAGCCTGCTTCCCCCTCCTTCTCTGCCTGCCTCTCTGCCTACTTGTGATCTCTCTCTCTCAAATAAATAAATAAAATCTTTAAAAAAAAAAAAGAAAGAAAGAAAGAAAAGGGGGCTATGAGGCCAGGCTTGTGCCTACCTGGAAGCCCAGGAGAGCAGAAGCCAACTCTAGGGTACCCTTGCCAGATAAGGCTATAGCAGGCAAGGAGAGTAGAATTTGAAAGTGGAAACTTTAGGGTAAGCCTTGGCTGGGTTCCCAACAGGGCCATGAACTATATGTGAGATCTTGAGCAAAGTATTTAGTCTCTAATCCTCATTTTCTCATCTATAAGGTAGAGAAAAATATTAGTGCCCTCCTCCGAGTTGCTCAAAGGATAAAATAAAACAATGCCTGAAGAGCACCTAATTCAGAGCCCAGCACTCAGTAAGCCAAGTTAACGGCAGCAGTGTAGAGCCTGTAGTTGTCATTTTTCATTACTCTACCGTGGTCTGCTAGCATGACAACTGAGTTCCATTCTGAGGGCATTTGTAGTACAATTGAAAAGTGCGTTGTCCAGGCCCCAAGAAGTCCTTACTAGAAAGGAGCCTATAAACCTAAGAGTGTCATAGAGGGATGACAATAAAAACACCTTCTGTTTCTATAACATCTTTCAGTTTACTAAACACCTTTAAGTACATTATTTGACCCTTATACTAATCTCTTGTGGTTGGATGTTGAATTTTGTCCTTTTTGTCCCCTGAATCTATTGAGATGTCATTATATGATATTTCTCCTTTGTTGTGTTAATGTGAAGAAAGACTTTTATTTTTTTAATGTTGAGCTAAATTTGCATTATTGGGATAAACCCCACTTGATCTATTATTCTTTTTATGTATTGCCAAAAAACAGATTTGCTGATATTTTGTTGGATTTTTTGCACTTACGTTCATAAGGGATATTGGCCTGTCATTTTCTTTTCTTGTAATAACTTTGATTTTGATATCAGAGTTACACTGGCATCATGAAATGAGTTGGTATTTATTCCTTTCTGTATTTTCTATAAGACTTTGTGTAAGACTGGTGTTATTTATTCCTTTTTAAAAAATATTTATTTATTTATTTGAGAGAGAGAGAGAGAGCAAGAGGAGAGGCAGAAGGACAAGGAGAGAATCTCAAGTAGACTCCCCACTGAGTGCAGAACTGGACATGGGGCTTGATCTCATGACCCTGACATCATGACCTGAGCCAAAATCAAGAATTGGGCACTTACCCAACTGAGCCATCCAGGCACCCCTGTTATTTATTCCTTATGTATTTGATACAGTTCATCAGTGGAACTAGTTGGGCCTGGATTTTCTTTGTGGGAAGGTTTTAAGTTATGAGCTCAGTTTTTTAAAAATAGGTTTGGAGTTTTCATATTTTCCATTTTTTCTTGGGTCATTTAAGGTAAACTGCATTTTTCAAGAAATTTGTCTATTCTGGGGCACCTGGATAGCTCAGTCAGTTGAGCCTCAGACTCTTGATTTCAGATCAGGTCATGATCTCAGATTCATGAGATCAAGCCTACATTCAATTCCCAGCTCAGCGAGAGTCTGCTTGAGATTCTCTCTTTCCCTCTGCCCTTCCTCCTGCTTGCTCTCTCTAAAATAAATAAATAAAATCTTTAAAAAATTTGTCCATTCCATCTAAATTATTGAATTTATTGCCATAAAGTTGTGGCAATATTTCCTTTTTATCCTTTTTAATGTCTGTAGGATCAGTAGTGATTTCTCATGTTCCATTCCTGATTCTGCTATTTTGATTTATTTTTATTTTGATGAGCCCTGCTAGGTTTTGTCAATTTGATTACTCTTTTCAAAGAATGAATTTCTGGCATTATTAATTTTCTCTATTGTTTTTCTCATTGTTTCTATGAAACATTGATTTTAAATCTTTCCTTTTTTTTTTCCCTAAGTCAGCCATTTAAAGCTATGCATTTCCATTATGAACAACTTTAGCAGCACCTGAAAATTTGTGATGTTATATTTTCATTACCACTCAGTTAAAAATGTTTACTAATATCCCTGGTGCTCTTTCTTTTTTTATTGAAATATTGTTGGTATACAATATTACGTTAGTTTCAGGTGTTTAACATAGTGATTTGGCAAATTTATTATGCTACGTTATGCTACGTTCACTACAAGTGTAGCTACCATCTGTCCTTGCACCTTTTGACTACCTTTGTTTAGAAGTGTGTTCCTTAATTTCTAAATATTTGAGGATTTTAAAGATATTGCTATTTATTTTTAATTCCGTTTTGTTCAAACTATTCCTAATATGCTGAGGTTCTTTCTCTCATCGATGGATGTTGAATTTGAATTGAATTAAAATCTGTAAGATTTTAATCTTTCAATATATCTTGGGACTTATTTTATGTCCCAGCATATGGTCTATTTTGTGAGCATTCTGTAGTTCTTGGGCACAGTGTTCTATAAATGTTAATTAGGTTAAATTATTTAAACAAATCCTCTATATCTTTCAATTACTGGGAGACAAGTATTAAGATCAACTATCTTTGTGTATTTTTCTATTTCTCCCTTTAACTCTGTCAGTTTTTGATTCATATATCTTGAACTTATATTAATAGGTACATACATGTTTGTGATTTTATGTCTTCTCTTGAACTGACTCTGTATCATTATGAAATGTCCCTACTTTTCTTTGAGAATACTCCTTGTCTTTAAGCCTACTTGGTTCTGATAATACTACAGCCACACAATATTCTTGGCTTGCCATTCTCAGGGTATATTTTTTCTGTTCTTTTATTTTCAACCTTTCTATGTCTTTATGTTTAAACTCTATCTCTTATAGGTAACATTTAGTTGGGTCTTGCTGTTTTCCCCCATAGCTTGAGAAATTCTACCCTTTAATTGAAAGCAATGGTATAGTTGTCTTCATTACGTTGCTCTTCGCTTTTTTTTTTTTTTTTTCATCTGCTTTAAAAAAATTTTTTGGGGGGGCGCCTGGGTGGCTCAGTGGGTTAAAGCCTCTGCTTTCAGCTCAGGTCATGATCCCAGAGTCCTGGGATCGAGCCCTGAATCGGGCTCTCTGCTCAGCGGGGAGGCTGCTTTCCTTCCTCTCTCTCTGCCTGCCTCTCTACCTACCTGTGATCTCTGTCTGTCAAATAAATTTAAAAAAATAAAAATAAAAAAAGTAAAATAAAAATTTTTTTACTTAAATTCAATTTAGTTAACATATAGTGTTTTATTAATTTTAGGGGTAGAATTTAGTGATTCATCAGTTGCATATAATACTCAGGGCTCATTACATCAGGTGTCCCACTTAATGCCCATTACCCAACTACCCCTTCTCCCCACTCCCCTCCCCTCCAGCAATCCTCAGTTTGTTTCCTATAGTTTAAAGAATCTCTTATGATTTGCTTCCCTCCATCTGTGCATTTTGTTCCTCTGTTCACCTTCTTCTTTCTTTTGTTAACTGAGTTTTTCTAGTATTTCATTTTATTACCTCTGTTGGCTTTTTAGCTGTGCCTTTTGGTATTACTTTTTTAGTGGTTATTCTAAGGTTTACAATATTCATTCTAAACTTACCATAGTCCACTAGGAATAAATAACATACCACTTCATATTTCACAATGTAATAAGTTTATAACATCTTAATTCCATTTACCACCACCATCTCACCTTTTGCCCTATTGTTGTCATGCATTTTATTTCTATATACATTATAAGTCTCACCTTATAATGGTATTATTTTTGCTTTAAACAGTCATATATGTTTTGGGACGCCTGGGTGGCTCAGTTGGTTAAGCAGCTGCCTTCGGCTCAGGTCATGATCCCAGCGTCCTGGGATCGAGTCCCTCATCGGGCTCCTTGCTCGTCAGGGAGCCTGCTTCTCCCTCTGCCTCTGCCTGCCATTCTGTCTGCCTGTGCTCACTCTCTCTCCCTCTCTCTCTCTGACAAATAAATAAATAAAATCTTAAAAAAAAAATAAACAGTCATATATGTTTTAAGAAAATGAATAGAAGGAAAAAAATAGTCCTTTATCTTTAGCCACATATTTATCATTTCTAGTACTTTTTGGTCCTTCCCATAGATAGAGCTTCTATCAGGTGTCGTTTTTCCTTTAGTTTACAGAACTTGAGTACCTCTTGTAGTGAAGGTCTGCCAATGACAAATTCTCTCAGCTTTAGTTTATCTGAAGATGTATTTATTTCACCTTTGTTATTTGAGGGATATTTTTGTTAGATGTAGAATTCTGTGTTGACAGTAGTTTTCTTTCAGAGCTTTAAATATGTCATTACATTGTCTTCTGACCTCCATTGTTTAC
The DNA here is from genome assembly GCF_002288905.1 of Enhydra lutris kenyoni. NCBI lineage: Eukaryota > Metazoa > Chordata > Mammalia > Carnivora > Mustelidae > Enhydra > Enhydra lutris. The sequence goes on along the minus strand of NW_019154097.1, from coordinate 3,005,880 downwards.
AATGAGAAGTCAGCCATAATCATATTAATACCCTCTATGCAATATGTCATTTTGTTCTGACTACTTTCCAGATTTTATTTTTATCTTTGGCTTTCAGTATTTTGACTATGAGAGATCTAAGGGTGCTTTTCTTTGTATTTATCCTGCTTGGAACTCACTGAACTTCCATCAGATTCAGAACATTTTGGCCACTATTTCTTCAAATATTTCCCCCTCCTCTATTTCCTTCTGGGATTCCAATAACATACATGACATACATATATGACATGGTCCCAGAGGTCATTAAGGCTCATGTTTTTAAATCTTGTTTCTCTCTGACCTTAGAGCATTTCAGTGGACACATTTTCACATTCATCTGTTAGGCCCATCCAATTATTTTTCCGTTCTGATATTTATTTTTCTATTGTTTTCATTTTCTGCTTAGATTACCCACCCATTAAGTCAATATTTTCTGTAAGTCCATAAATATATTTATAAAAGCTGCTTTAAAGTTATTGTCTGCTACTTCTAATATCTGGGTTATCTCACTGCTATCAACACACTCTCCTTTGGGATCTACCTCCCTGAACCATGGTCAAGAAATTGTCCCCAGCCAGAGAGCAAGACTAAACACGTGACTCCTGTTGGGTGCATTCCTTCTCTCTGGAATCACTGTCCTGAGGGAATGTGGCATATGATGTGTCCAGAATTTTATCTGTTTACAGTGGGAGGGCAAGTCCAGTATGGATTGTTCCATCATGGCCAGAATATAAGTCTCCTACACTAAGGTCTTTAAAAGTTATATATAGTGTGCTGCATTTTAAAATTCATTGCAGAAGGGGCACCTGGGTGGCTCAGTGGGTTAAAGCCCCTGCCTTCAGCTCAGGTCATGATCCCAGAGTCCTGGGATAGAGCCCCGCATCGGGCTCTCTGCTTGGCGGTAAGCCTGCTTCCTCCTCTCTCTGCCTGCCTCTGCCTGCTTGTGATTTCTGTCTGTCAAATAAATAAATAAAATCTTTAAAATTCATTGTAGAGGGGTGTCTGAGTGGCTCAGTCAGTTAAGCATCTGTCTGCCTTCTGCTCAGGTCATGATCCAGGGGTGCTGGTTTCAAGCCCCACATTGGGCTCCTTGCTCAGCAGGGAGCCTGTTTCTCCCTCTCTCTCTGCCTGCTCCTCCCCCTGCTTGCTCTCTCTCTTTCTCTCTGTCAAATAAATACATAAAATCTTAAACGTAAAACAAAATTCATTGCAGAAACAGGCTGTTTAAAGCACTCACTCACACTCACACCCACACCCAGGAACTGCAACCCTAAAGGAAAGGCTTTTGTAAAGGACAGAACCTTTTGTAATGTAAATATCAGCCCTGAATGGAAGCACTGAGCTGGAAGAAATCTGAGCCCCTGCACAATGTATGGGAAAGAGGTTTTTCGGAAACAATGTACTAGTTACTTTGGAGTAAAGCAGGTTATACCTTACAATCCTTGCAAGAGAAACTGCCTGGCTCACAGTTCTGACTGCTTAGAAAGCCATGTGATCTTGTGTTTCCCTGATACAGTCTAGCATGAACAGGTAAGCTAGGGTCAATCAGATTCTTTCTCCAAGAGTTTGAACTGGGACTCCTGAGCGAACTGGTGATGGGTGCAGATAGTATGGAGATGTTTGTGAGTTAGAGAGAGGCCAAAGTGGCGTAATGAGCTGGAAACGCACTAAAGTTAGGAGGGAGCAGAAACATGGAAAAGGTGGCTGATTGGGAAATGAAACATAGTTGCTAAGAGAAGAAGAGAGGCCATGAAAGATATAGAGAAAGTAATGAGTACTTCTATCTGTTTCAGAACCAATAGTTTTCCAGTTCTGATTCTAGGCTACTTATGTATTTATAATATCCATCCACAAACCCCCACATACACCTTTCCCCCTTCACCCAACTTCCCTTTACTTGAGGTAACTTGAGTGTGTCTCTGTTCTTTGCAATTTAGAGCTTGACTAAAATCTGTGTGCCTTAGAGTTTGCCAGGCCCATAAAGACTAGAAGTAGGAAAGCCTTGGGCATTCCAGGCAGAGGAACAAAATCATTTTCAAAGATACAGAGACTTGGAACCATATGTCTGTCTAGAGATCAGCAGATTTTTCTTTTTGTTTTGAGAGAGAGAGTATGCGTGCAGGCACACGTGAGTGCTTGGAGAGGGAGGGAGGGCAGAGGGAAAGGGAGAAAGAGAATCTTAAACAGGTTCCATACCCAGCACCAGGCCTACCATGGAGGGGCTGGATCTCACAACCCTGAGATCCCGACCTGAGCCAAAATCAAGATTCAGAAGCTTAACAGACTTAGCCACCCAGGCACCCTGGGATCAGCAATTTTTTTTTTTTAATCAATATATATTCCAGTTTGTCCCAAAGCAAGATTTGAGGCTAAATATATGACACATGAGAAAAATAAGTAAATAAGAAAATGGATGTGAGGAAAAATTAAAGTAGGGAAAAAAGCTTAACATCAGGAGTAGGATCCCTACGTAATTAAGAGAATAAAGCTGCTTTGATGAAGACAAAGGCACAAGCAGCTTCTGCTGCAGACCCAGAAGGAAAGAAAAGTTAGTGTTCAGAGTATTGTAGTACATACCTTTCCATCATGTATTTATTTACTCATCAACTGATTCATTCAGTCATTATTCACTCATCCAGTATTTATTAAGCTTTACTATGTACCAGATCCTAGGATGACAGCTAAAGAAGAACCAAGGCTGAGTTGGTCCCACTTCCAAGAGTTTTCAAATCTAGGAGGTGAGAAAAATAGAGGACATAAACCCACCGTACAAACCGGAATCCAGTGACTCCATGAGTAGGACAAAGTGTTTTGAGACACAAAACATTGAAAAAGTTTCATCAACAGCTGTGTCCTTTGCCTGCTTCTTCCATACAACTCTGCCTCAGCAACAGAAAGACTGAATGCTCCATACAAATCCCTAACTGGCAGAAAACAATTTCATGTCACTTGCTCACAGCTGGAGACAGAGAATCAAAATTACCCTTCAGCATCAGTTTGCAGGCTGCAAAGCCCAGGGATAAGCACAAGAGCCCTCTGCCATTGTTATTTGAGTACCTGGCATGTTCTGAGTACTAACAATGTGCTAGGCTCTATAGTAAACAGGGGAGGAGACCAAGTTCTGGCGGCAAATGCTCACAGCTGTTTTGTAATCTGATAATTGTCCATGACAAACCTCAGACCATAACTCTAAAATAGCATGAGTATATGGGGTGCCTGGGTGGCTCAGTGGGTTGAGCCGCTGCCTTTGTCTCAGGTCATGATATCAGGGTCCTGGGATTGAGTCCCGCATCGGGCTCTCTGCTCAGCAGGGAGCCTGCTTCCCTCTCTCTCTCTCTCTCTCTGCCTGACTCTCCGTCTACTTGTGATCTCTCTCTCTGTCAAATAAATAAATAAAAAATCTTAAAAAAAAATAAAATAGCATGAGTATAATCATAACAGAATGGAACTGCCATTGGCAAAATTTGTTTTCTAGTTATCACTTCCAGAAGGAATTCCATAACACTACTAGGGGAAGAGAAGAGAAAATTCTCTCAACTTTGTGCCCCTAAGCCTCTAAACTATCATCATCTGCATCCATCCCTTCCTCCTTTCTCTTCTCCTGTTACAGTGTTCTGTCTCCTGTCCTACAACTAATCCACTCTCACCTCCTCAGAGACTTGGTTCCAGTCAATATTTTATGTCTCCTGACCTCCACCTTCTTTTTCTCTATGCCAGGGTCTTTCCCCTCAGCATTTAACATATTCAAATCTTACTTCCATCCCTACAAAGAAAAAAAAAATCCTTGTCTACGTAGTCTTTATTGTTTTCTTAGCTCAGTTCAGTCCAGCTTTTACCTTGAAAATTATTCTTTCCAAGGTCCCCATTGACTTCCTAATTATTAAACCTAATGGCTATGTCTAGTTCTCATCTTCATTGACCCCTTAGCAGCATGCGACACAGTTGGCCACATACTCTATAAACACTGTAAACTCACTATAAACACTGTAAATTCACTCTAAACACACTCTTCTTTAGGACATTGTTCTTCTTTGTTATCTTCTATGTATGTTCTTGTATGTCTTCTGTTCTGTGTTGTCTTCTAACTTCTCTGGTCATTTCTCCTCATCCTGTATTTTGAACTCCTTCCTTTGTCCAAACCTTAAATCACAGTGCTCCACCTAGAAGTCATCCCTCATTCCTCCAGAAGCAGTGTTAGGATATCCTACTACATGCTTTCATTACACCCTATGCTACTTCCCAATCATACTCTATCGTTCACTAAATAATCATTTATTGAGAGCTTCTGATGTGATGGCCACTGTGTTAGGAACTTGAGAACAGATATGAGCAAAAACATCCAAAGGTCCTACTCTCAAGGAGCTCACAGTCTAATAGAAGAGACACAGAATAATCAAGTACTTACACAAACAAGTGAGTAAGTACATACTAGGATGCAGGCTAAGGAAGGAAGGATCAAGAAAGGATCAAGATATATTACTACAGGGGCGCCTGGGTGACTCAGTAGGTTAAGCCTCTGTCTTCAGCTCAGGTCATGATCTCAGGGTCCTGAGATCGAGCCCCACATGGGGCTCTCTGCTCAGCCCGGAGCCTGCTTCCCCCTCTCTCTCTGCCTGCCTTTCTGCCTACTTGTGATCTCTCTCTCTCTCTCTATGTCAGATAAATAAACAAAATCTTTTAAAAAAGGTATATTACTACATAGTAGGAGAAACAACCCTATCTTCATTAGCTGGGCAGCAACATTGGGGCAGGTTGTGGAGACTGATGATTGGGCTGAAATCTTAGGAGTACATGTGTAAGGGAGGGTTTAAAGAGTATTCCAGAAAGAAGTACAGAGAACTAAAGTATAGCACTAATAGGGGGAAAGTAATAAAAGTTAAGGCTTAGAGCTCTAAATGGGCCTTAGCCCATATACACCCCTGAAGGGTTATCTAAAAAATTTGTCCCTATCCTCACTAAGAGCAGTGGGAAGTCACTGAAAGGTCCTGAGTGGGAATGACATGATCAAATTGATAGCTGAAAAAATTCCCTTGATGCAGTTGTAGAGAATGGATTAGAAGGAGCAGGAGTGGATGAGGAAATCCCAGTTACAAGGATTTGCAGCACTCTGGGTGAGAGATGATGTAGGCTGGGCTAAGGAGCTGGCGGGGAATATGAAAAAAGGGGTTTGATTTGGGAGATATTCAGGAGATAAAGGGGCAAAAGATCATATCTAGGGCTTGAAGAAAATAAAAGGTGTAAGGATGACACTGAGGAGAAGGGTCATAAGAGCATGGATACCTTATTTTGAACATATAGAAACACTTCAGTTGCCCTTAGATTCTGCTCACCTCCTCTTGTCCTTCCAGCTATGGATGCTAGGCTGTCACCAGACCAAAAATCTCTGAATCACCTAAGACTCTTTTTTGGCCTTGTATGCATTCTTGCCAATTCTCCCCTACCCTAGTCACCCTTCATCAAGATCATCAGTTTGAAAAGTACTGTCCGTGAGGGGCCTACGCAGAGACCATAAAATGATCCAGAAGTGCAAGTCTTTTCTTTGGCTCCCACAGGCAAATGATGCAAAACTCCAGACTGATTTTTTTTTTTTATGGTAACTAACTGAGTTATAAAGAAGTACTAAAATTTGTTAGTCATAAACTAAAATTAGCTTTTAACTGGAGTTCACAGAAGACTCTAATTCAGTTCTCTACTAAGAAGTCTGGCTGCCAGGCAATGTTTGGCAATGTTGCAAAACTCCTCCTGCACATATACACATGCAGCCAGTTGGAATTCTCAACATTTTCAGGAAGGACACTTCGTTATTGGGGCTGGTGATGTTTTGAGCTGGTCATGGTTTATGGTGCCTGACATTCATGCATTTTAATTACAAATTATGATTCATGGAACTCTATCACAACCGATTTAATATGCCATGGGTTGTTTGATTAACCCTATGGAGTAGAGGGTTTCACCTCTCTGACCTGTCACTTCCCGCCTTCCCTTCCTTGTTGATCCAGAACATGTATAGTAAACTTCCGTCTTAGGAACTTTACACTTGCTATGCCCTCTGTCTGGAGGCTAACTCTTTCATTCCCTTCAGGTCTTTCTCAAATGCCACCTTTGTGAGGCCTTCTCTGATGATTATATTTAAATCACAATCTTCTGGTTCCCTGAACTTCCTATTCTACTTTCCTGCTCTATTTTAATCCTTGACATCAATCACTATCTGATTAGCCATATATTTTACTTATTTACTTATTGATAATTTACCTCCCACTGAAAGATAGGCTCCATGAGAACAGGGATTTTGGGTTGTTTTGGTTGTTGCTATATCACCAATACCTAGAACAGTCTCTGGCATATAATATGTGACCAGCGAATAATTGTGGAATGAGAACGATGGTATCATCAGAATTGTTGATCTCTTAAATCTCTAATGCCCAGCTCTTAAACCATGGGTAGGTGTGATCCAAATCTGGATCATTCATAGCCCTCCTGCCAAAGCAGATATAAACATGAACCCGGGAAAACATGCTTCTACAGTGACATTTTCTTGTTATGACTCCCCACTAGTCTTCATCCCAAGCTTACCCCTTCCTATCTTTCAAACACACTCAGATCAAAACTTCTAAAGAACAGCACCAGGCATTCAGAACTCATATTCAGTTCATTTTCAAAATTTAATATATTCCAGACATTGTGCTAGGTTCAGGGACTCAACAATGAATGAGATAGACATCCTTGCTATCATTGAGTTTATAGTCTATCCTGCCTCCAGAAAGGGGATTTAATCCCTTATAGAAGAGGACAGCCAAGTTGAGACCTGAAGTATGGCCAAGAAATGAAGAGATTTGAGGCAGAGTGGCATAGAACAGGTGGCAGCAGACAGAAATGATTATACCAAGCAGGTAGAGAAAATGGCAGTTTCAAAGGCCTAGGAGAGAGGAGTATGTGGATGTCACTTGCCAGGAAGTGAGGGCAATTCAGTGTGCTGGGTCTGTGGAGTTTTCACAGAACAATGGTGGCATTTGAAGTAGGGTTGATAGCAAGGCTAGACCGTGCTAGGCCTTGCAGGCCATACAAAACAGGTCTGAATTTGGGACTGTATCCTGAGAGCAAGAGGGAGCCATTGAAAATTCTGTTCAGTGGAGTGACATGAAGAATGGAGTTAAACTCTTCTCTGTCCCCTAACAAGCTCAATCCTGACCTTCCCTCTCCACTGCAGGCATCCAAGCCATGGACACCTCCTCCCCGTAGCTCTTCTGCTGCTCCAATCTACATATCTCTTTTCCTGCCAATCCCAAGGATCCTATCCTCTTTTACCTTTGTATGCTTGTGTTCTGTCTCCCCCACTGGACTGAGTTCCCAGAGGAAAGGCCCAACTTTTCAAACCTCTCTAGACTGTTCCACACCCAGATCACCATTGACCCAGATTGCTGTTCACTGAGACAAGAGACTGAAGAATACAATCTGGCACAACCCATCCTTTTCTCACACCCCACATAACAATATTGACACAGTATTAAAACAACCCTTCCCTCCAGGGGGCAGTGCTGATCTATATAGTGTCAATTGACCCAGGTTTCTCTGCTTCCTGTCTGCTGTCACCTCTCTCTGCTTTCAGTGAAACTAGCCTCTAATGTCTCCCCTAATGGGCTGGAGAAATTGACCGCAAGCTTGTTCAAACTATAAGTGCTAGAAAAGACAGATATACTCTGCAGTGACAGAAAGCAGTGGTTACCTGGGTGTGGGGGTGTGGGGAGAACCAACTGGGATGAGGCACAAGGAAACTTTGGGGGTAAAGGAAGTGTCCTATATCTCAGTTGTGGTGGTGGTTCACAACTGTATCAATTTTTCAAAACTTGTCAACATGTACAATTAAAATATTCATTTTATTGAATATGAACCAGATATCAGTAATGCTGAATTTAAAACAAACTTCATGTAATTGAAGTCAGTAGGCCCAAGCACAATACATGAGCTTCAAAACACAGCTCAACCCCAACATAAAACTAGGGCATGGCCATACAGGAATAGCAGTCTCCTCATGGTTGCAGAGATCTAAGAAAGATGAGTCTACCTGCTATGGAAGGCCAGGTGAAAGAAGCAAAGTAGCAAAGGCTAATATGGAGAAGGGCAGACCAAAATATGGACAGTCACAAACATCACGGACACAGGTTTTCTCTCCAAACCTCAAAATACCTAGATCTGAGTGAGGGAAATTTAGAATAAATAAATAGAAGTCCTGCTTCACAGAGCTAGAAACTGCATATTAGTCCCAAGGTGATAACTCATAAAGAGTTTAGAAAAAATGAATTCTTAAAGGACTGAGTGGCAACCACAGAGGGATCCTTGAGAAGCTGGGCCTTACTTCACCTTCCAGAGTGATGCTGGGGAGGAAAGTAGAACTCTGTACTTGGTGGGTGGAGGGGCTAACTCTTGGGTTTCCTGTGAGAAGGAATGATATCTGGCCAGGTGGCAACAAGGACCCAAAGTTCACATGGCTGAATGAGTCACAGGAGTGGCCCAGGGGCTCACAGAAGAGGGATACATGAAGCTCCAGAAACAGTCAGAGGCCAATGTTTGGTATGTGCAAGTGTGTGAGGTAGGGGGACTGGCAAAAATGGGAAGAACATCTCTCTCCTCTTCCTCTTTACCTGACCTCTTTCTCTTGACAAGTGGCCTAGCACAGAAAATCTAAGCCAAACTCCTGTTTATAATCTGTTCTGTGTCTGCTGTACAATTCCCTTGCACTCCTTCTGTGGGCTTTGAAAGCCCTGGGTCCCAACCTAGCCCAGCACCAGGCATACAGCAAATGGCAGGAAAAAGAATTTCTTTGGGACAAGAATGTGAGGGGAATGAGGGCTGCATTAGTGGGAGGGGGGCTAGGGGTAAGGAGGATAGATTGGTCAGGAAGGTCTGTGGTATGAGTGGAGAGTGGGAATGGAAAGGTGAGGTGAGGACAAGTGGAAGGGGAATAGGAAACAGTGGGTCAGGGGCAGTGTGGGAGTGGAAGCTAGGATTAGAGGAAGAAAGGACAGGGTTAGAGGTCAGTGGGAGCACAGGCCAGGGGTCACAGGAAGAGAGAAGGTTAAAGGTCAACAGGGAAAAGAAGATGAAGGATCAGTATAAGTATGATCAGTGGTCATTGGTGGCGAAGGTCAGAGGTCATTGGGAGAGAGCAGTCGAGGTTTGTGTTACCTGCCTACGAGGCGGCTGTCTCTGGGGCATCTCGGAAGAAGCAGGAAACACCTCAACACTTGGAACACCTACAAAATGCTCTCTTGCCTGAGGACAAGGAGTTTGTCCCCTCGATCACGCACAGAAAATCTGGATTCTTTTTCAATTCAATTCCCAGTCGCAGGGGTTCTTTGGGGACAGCCGTCGTTGTGGGTCCCCGCGCCCTTGCAGTATAGACTCGACTCCTCCCTGACGCGGTTGCCTAGCAACCAACCATTAGCCAAGGCGCAGGCGCCTCTGACGCCCCCTCCCGGCTCGAAGGAGAGGCGGGGCTGGGCGCACCGGGAACCTCCGGCTCCACTAAGACCCGCCCCCTCAGGAATAATACGACCGGCGGCAGCACTCATTAGAACTCCCGCATGTGGGAGGGGCTGGAGCACACAGGCACTGCCTCCTCATGAATAATGCAAGTTCAGGCGGTGTCCCGGACCCGGAAGTGGAGTTGCCGAGTCACCGCAGTGGCTGAGCTGCTGACAGGAGGCGGCGGCGGAGGAGGAGGCGAGGCAGGACCTGCGGCTCTGCCCGGACACGGCCGCGGTAGCACTAAGGCAAGCCCACGGAGCCATTCCGGTCTCAGCCACGAACCTCGCTCCCCGCGCCCACCCCTCCATCTGCCCTGACGCTTGCCCGCCCGACTCTTCCCGGGCGGCCTAGTCTGCACCACCCACCAGACTCCTGGGGCCGCCGCCCCGCGCGGTCCCGTCGGAGTCCCTGGCCGCGCCCGGCCCCCGGCCCGCTCGCCCGCCGGCACCATGATGGAAGAGATCGACCGGTTCCAGGTGCCCACCGCGCACTCGGAGATGCAGCCGCTGGTGAGGGGGCGGGCGGCGGGCAGGCCAGGACCGGGAGGGGGCGCTGCCCGAGGGGGAGGGAGGAAATCAGGCCTTGGTGACTGCGGAGGGAGCGCCTTGGGATGGGGCAAAGGGAGCCTTGAAATCGTATCTTAGCGGGAGGGGGGACTTGCTGGACAAGATAACCGTGGGAGAATACGCGGGTGACAGCAAAGAGGCCTATAAAGGCTCAGGGCACCGTCAGCAGAGACAGGCCAAGGGAGCTACGGGGAGGGCCGTCGGATGGAACGTTTGGGGCACAATGGTGCACACTGCCAGGGGAGGCCCTTAGCTGGGAAAGAAAGGGAACTGTGGTGGGGCACCGCCGCCGGCAGCCCCAGGGGCCTGGAATGAGAGGTGAGGAGCCGCTTGGCCCTGGAGGCCCGTGATGCCTCCTGTGGGCCAGGATCAATTAGGATAAAAGGGACTGGGAATAGGCCGGCAGAAGAGGAGGTGGCCTGGCCCTCCAGTTCGCTGGTTACGGATGGGAACGCGGGGCCGGGGCCAAGGACCGGTGGAGGCAGGGGGTCGGTGCAGCACCCCTGAATTCCGTTTCCCTCCTGAGGAGAGCGCAGGTAGTCTTAGGCAGGGGGTGCTAGAGCCGGAATCACGGAGGAGAGAGAGCAGCGGGGAGGTGGAGAAACAGGGGCGCGGATGAGAGAGCTCGGGAGCCGACGGGAGAGGGGGCGGGGTCGCGGTCGCGGTGGAGCAGCCTGTGGCCACCCTTTCGGAAAAGCCCCCAGCATCCTCGGCCTACGTGCATTGAGTCTTTGCTGGGCGCCCATCCTGCCGCCTGTCCGCGGTCCCGGAGTCTGGGAGGAATGATGTCATCGTTGCCGGCAAGGAGGGGATGGAAGGGGGATGGCGAGGCGGGAGACCGAGGCCAGCCCTATGGGAGACCATGCCCGATGGCCACCGCTCAAGAGGGTTACCTGACTGGCTTGTACACCCGGCCGTGGGCAGCGGGGCTAGAGGCGCCGCGGAGGCCGAGCCAGCAGATACAGGGAGAGGGGGAAGGGAGGGAGTGCCCTGCTCTGTTCACTTTTCTCCCTTCCTCCTTGGAGCCTGAAGAGGAGCTGGAAGGAGACAGGGCAGGCCAGGAACCTGAAGGTGTGGATGCTCTATTCTCTGAGCTTTGCTGGAGCGGAGCAGAGCTTTCCAAAGCTTGGAGATCTGGGGCTCCCTAAGGCTCCTCCTTCTACATTAGGCAGAGAGGTGAGGAATAGGTTCCACTCTTGGGCCCTTGGGCCCCTGGCTGAAGATGTGCTTTGTAGCTTCCTGAGCAAGTAACCTACCCATTACAGCAGACCAGCCAGACATTGGCAGGGACCTATGACCCACTGTAAGCCACACCTTTTGGAGGGTGGTAGAGAGAATTATTAGGAGACACCTATGAGAAGGTAAGTGGCCTTTTCCCCTTTTTATGACTACTTAGTTCTAGAAGCCCAGAGAAGCTTTACAGAAGTGTACAATATTAAAGTGGGGAGAGAGATGCTGATGGACTTTTTTCCTAGCCTGATGCCATCACTGGAATGTTTGGGGGCCAGAAGATCCTGATAAGAAGTCTGTCCCATGAACTTGAAGAACTTTTAGACTGGCTTAAGAGAACATTGCTTTCTGGAGTACCTTTCCAGCCTGGCTTGTCAAACTAGATTGCCCTTCCAGTTCTAAGAATCTAATCAAGAATCAAAAGGAGGGTGGATGAAGGAGGAGGAGGAGGTCCAAGTGAGTCAGGAGAAGAAAGCAGTGAGTTGGTTCTTGCCTCCCATCTGGGGTTCCTAAGAAGGTAGGCAATAGTTGTCCAAGGAAAGGGGGGAAGGGATGGGGTCACAAGGCCTTCTTAGTTTTCCTTGGTGCCTTTGTTATTGCGTGAAGTTCTCAATGATAGTTTGAGCCCAGAAGACTCCTGAGGTGCTTCTGGTCTATGTGACTCTGGAGTAGAAACGCTTCTGCATGAAGGCACTTATCAGAAAAGACTGCCTTTAGACACTTTTCTTGAAGGCTAAAGGAGCATTTCCCTCCAAGAGGATACTTTGTTGAGGTTAATGAGAGCCTTTTGGAAGTGGCAATACAGTCATCCCTCCATTTGGGGGCATAGACATCGCCCTGTAGACTTCTGCCTCTTAAAATCTGTTCTCAGGTTGGATCCCCAGACCCCCTTAAATGCTCCGTGTATTATTGAGACCAGCAGACTCTTGGGTGGAGTTTCTGAAAGAGCCTTTGTTTCAGGGCATAAAGAATCAAAATGGTATACCACAGAAGAGAAGGGCAAAGTGACTCTTTAGAGGTATTTGGGTAGACCATAAAAACTAGGGTCCCAAGTTTTTATGGTCTTGAACTCAACTATGACCTATTTCATTTTTTGCCATTATTTATTGAGACCTCTAGGAAGTCTCTCCTCTTCTCTGGATTCAGTTTTCTCATTTAGGAAATGAAGACAAACTGTCTCTTTAAAATTTAAACAATAGCTCCTCACTCTGTCTTCCAAGGAACATCACAGGGAGCTGGTAGCACTATTTTAGCTAATTCATTCACCAAATATTTATGTAGTATCTGCTCTGTTCCAGATATTACATGAGGTATTGGGGACACAGTAGTTAGCAACACAGATACAGTTTGGCAGAAGTTTATTGTTCACGCTTACTCCTTCAATGTAAGCCCCTCTGAAGGCAGAGTGGGGGCTGTCTCCTTTAGCCCTAATGGAAACAAGGACTGAGCCGTCCTGAGGCAGGCCTGTCACTGGGATGCCATCATTAAATAACCCTCCCTAGCCGGTAGTGATGGAAAGAATCCAGAAGGCATTCTTTACTTGAAAAGCTCTTCTAGGGAAGAAGATTTTTATTTATTTATTTATTTTTCTTATTTACTTGAAAGAGAACCTCAAGCTTGAAAAGGAGGCCTAAGGGAGTGGCAGGAGCTGGGAGAGAAGTCACAGCCAGCAGATCTGGGTGTTTCCAAGGTGCTAATTTAAGCATTAGTTCTCAGCTAGTGGGAGGAAGAGGAAGAGATCCCTGCCCTGTTGTTGCTGCTGCTGTTGCCACAGCTGCATGGAGCCTCCTGTCTGGGATGGGAGTTTGCCTGAAAGGAGTGGCTTCCCTTCTTTTCCCATCACAGTTATTTAATTGGTCTGGCTGCCTGTCAGCAGCTGAACCAGGCCTGGGCCTATCACTGAGAGCTCCCCAGGGTCTCTTTCTGTCTCCTCATGAAAGGTATGAGAACTCCTCTTGGAGACCTAGTCCCCGTGCTCCAATCCTGCTGTGTTCATTTCCTAGACAATTCTGAGTGTTTCTGAGCACTCAGATTTTCCCAAAGACACTGCCAGGGATAGGCATACCCTGTACTCAGTTCTGTGTCCAAGCCCTACATGCACCTCACTGATCTAGGGAAGCTCCCAGTTGTCCAAGTCTCTCTGTTGAGCAGTTGGATTGCATTTGGGCTGTTGTTTGTGTGAGCAGCAGGGATAGGCTCTCTGGCCCTATATGTTTGTTGGGCTGATTGGTGCAGCCTCATAGTCTTTGTCTTCTCTTTGGCTGCAATTAGGAAGAGATTTGAAAAAAAAAAAATGAAAACAAAACAAACAAACAAAAACCAAATAGTGCTTTTAAGAACTTAATTATGTCAGGCAAAAATCTTACCTCCTGCGTTCTCAGAGACCTAAGAGATCAGGAAAGGGGGAAAAAAAATAGCGTATCGCACCAGATGGGGTCTCTGTGCGCCTGAAAGAATTACTAGACTGTTCTCCCTGAAACCCATATAATCTGTTAACTCATTTGTTTAGTTCATGAGCATATGCTCATTTCCGGGTACTTTAAGGATAGAGACAAGTGAGGTTTCTCTAGTAGGTGACCAGGAAAAGGATGGGCTCAAACAGCTATGGGAAGCTTCTAGATATATGTCAGGAAATAGTGGAAGTCCATGGAGAGTGCTCCTGGGAAATAGTGACACCTCCCTTGGGAAAAGATGAGGAATGCTGAAGTTTTGACCATTTGACCACATGAGTTTGGAAAGATGTCTCAGACTCCTCCTGCCTCTTGACACTCAGAGATGGAGATGGTCAAGACAGTAATTCAGTGAGTAGGCCATAGCAGCTCCTGAAAGTGGTAGAGAGAACGTTGTAAAGATAGCAGGAAGCCACTGTAAAAAATTGACCCATGTGTATTTTGTGGCCTGGGAGCCTTATGTTGCCTTCTTGTAGTCTGATGATTTTTCAGTTTAAGGGTAGATTCTCCTAGTGGGTCCATGTGGCTTATGACCCAGTAGTATTCCCCAGGTTCTGGGAAGAGGCACATCCTTCCCTCTTTTCCTGTATTGCAAAGTGAGGATCAGGTTGGCTCAGATCTCCCACTTTTCCTTTGCTCCTCCTCTCTTTAATCAACAAACCTGAAGAACCTACTTTCTGCCAGATGTGGTGCCTGGCTTAATAACACAGAATCGTGCTCGCTTCAGGGATACACAGTCAAGATGGATTGAGGTGCTGCAGGCAGTGAGCACTGCACTAAGTAAGAACCAGGTCAGGCAGGGCCAAAGGAAAACAGGAAGCACTCTCATCAAGTGATCAGGGAAGGCTTCATAGAGGTGTCACTGCTGAACGGGTGCTTAGAAGAAGACTAGCTGCTTGGCAGACCAACAAGGTGAGGTGAAGGCAAGCATTCCTGCCAGAAGCATGGAAGAAGAAACAAAAGGGTGCATTTGAATGAATGAAGCATTTAATTAGAGGAGTAACATGATCAGCTTTGAGTTTAGGACTATCACTCCAGGAGTGGATGAGAGATGGGAAAGGTGAGATTGGAGGCTGGGAAACTACAGTGGAGGTGGTGCAGTACAAATCCAGGCGGGAGCTGATGAAACCCTACACTAAAGCAGCAAGAGAGGAGGGACCCATATACAGTTACGGATAAAGTGGAATAAGTAGGATATGGTACCTGTTTGGAGGTCAAGGATGTGTCAAGGATGAGTCCCAGGTTTTTAGCATGGATATCTAGGAGGAAAGATGCACTGTCACCACCCCCAGGAAATTGAGGGGTGTCTGTGTACATCTCGGGCTTCAGGGACTGCTTATATGGGAGAAAGCTGCTGTTTTTCCTTGCTCTGCTGTTGAAACTGCATTCTTGGGGTTATGAGGGACCCTGGAGTCCTGGAAAGCCAAAGACCAGAGTGATGCTGGCCCCAACAGCCTCAAAAAGGATACTGAGAAATGTGCTCACCTGCCAGTGACTACTTTTCCCCTGACACCTGCTCTGATGAATGCAAGCGAATTGGTGGCAGCAGGGAGCCACGGTGTGGTGTTGTTGTTGTTGTTGTTTCCCAGCAGCAGTCTGATGAAGGAAAAATAAAATCCTTTGTTGGGTTAGAGAGTGTTTTATGTTGCAGTTTCTAGCCTGGCCTTTTACCATCATCCTGGTTAAGCTTATAATGGTTTTCTCTCTAATTGGTTGAGCTGGGCTCCTGTACTGATTTTTTTTTTTCTTTAAAGATTTGATTCATTTATTTATTTGAGAGAGAAAGGGCATGGAGGGAGGAGCAGAAGAAACAGACTCGGTGCGGAGCCCAACACAAGGCTCAGTTCCAGGACCTTCAGATCACAACCAGAGCCAAAAGCAAGAGCCAGATATTTAACCGACTGAGCCACCCAGGCGCCCCTCACTGATTTCTTTTAGATTAGATGTGTGTGTTAGTGCCTCACCTCCAAGAGTCAGAATGGAAAAGGACACATTCTTGCCTTCTCTGCACTTGGGGTAAAAGCAGTTTCCAGGCTGCTGTCTTCCAGGCAAGGTATGCATGCCAAGGGGGCATGCTTCTGGAGTGAGATCGCTCAGAGGTTATTTGTCATCTTCAAGTCTCCAAGTGTAGTCTCTGTAGGCAGGTGCTTTGATGGGTAGCTGGGTGTCAGGCTGAATCATTTTCAGCCCCCAGCTGCCTGCTGCTTTTGACTGACTATCGCTCAGATTGAAAATGGAAAACAGAAGGGTGCCTGGGTGGCTCAGTCAGTTAAGTGTCCAACTCTTGATTTCAGCTCAGCTCATGATCTCAGGGTCGGGAGATTGAGCCCTGTGTTGGGCTCTGTGTTCAGTGTAGAATCTGCTTGAGATTCTCAATCCCTCTCCCTTTGCCCCCACATGCACGCATACACTCTCTCTCTCAAATAAATAAGTAAATATGTAAGGAAGAAAGAAAAAGAAATTGAATTCAGAGCCTTCTTCACTTAAATCTGATTCACCCTAGGGACTCTCTCTCCTTCTTGAAAGGGCAGATAGAGCCTTGTGTCTAGGAAGGATATAGGAGACTCAGCTTCTTAGGCTTAGCTGCTTCATGCCTTCCAGTAGACCCTGGGAGAACTGGTACAGGGAGACTTAAAGGGGACAGGAAGAGGAGAATCAGGCTAACAGCAGATACCCAGAGATGTTGGCTGAAGAAAGCAAGAGGCGTGGCTAAACAGGCTCTCAAGTCATTGTTTCCTAAGGAGACTCCAATGGGAATATGGCCATCTGGGCCAGAGAAAGGAAGGAAGGAAGGAGGCAGAGCTGAGACCAGAGCTCTGCTCTGGAGTTCAGAAATTGGCACATGACCGAAAGGCTTCACTGTGGGGAAGCCAAGTGAACTCCTGGGCTCTAGAAAGGGACTGTGGAGTGGGGAAGTCCACTAGGAAGGAGACCCAGGAGGTCTGGCCTGGGGGACTTGGAGACAGGAGCCAGTAGGAGTTCACTCTAGGTCTTACCTTCTTAGGAGCCAGTTCAAGCAGATCTGTATTTGCATTTGTTGTTGTTATTGTTGTTGTTGTTATTCAGCAATGTCAAATTGAGGATTAGTTGGTTGTGGTTTTTGAGGGTCAATTTTAAGTTTCTGTGATGATGATGACGTATGTGTGTGCATAAGATGGAACTAATGGCCACAAAGGGTGTTTGACCATTCTAGCTCCGAGGAGTGGAACTATGACAAAAGGCCACACCCAGGCAGAAATGAGCCCAGGTACTGTGGTACCTGGCCTGGTTTTCCCAGTTTTCATCACCAGACTCTTGACTGTCATAACCAGAGTCTACCCCGTCTATCTATTTAAAACAGTACCTGAAGGGGTACTTTAACTAAGATTTATTGAATTAACCGCATCTAAATCTTGGAGTGAGAACCATATGCATTTAAATATGGAGTTAGTTTAAACATAATTATGTACAAGTTATAAATGATTTATAGTTCCCCATATTAATTTCCAATTTTATCCTTATAAAGGAATTGGTGAAGCCATCAGCCAGTCATGGCTTAGGCCAGCATTTCTTTGGTATAATTAGCCTTAGCTAATTATACCAAAGGACTTAGCACTAACCCTTTGGTATAATTCTTAGAAACATTGATCCTTTGAGATAGTTTATGGGGGGATAAAAATGATCTATAGACAAATTCCTTTGGGGAAACACTACACACTCTATTTCATCACAATGTTAACTGGTATTTTAAAGGCACTGAGAAGTCCTGCATTAAGAAACTTCTCCAGCTTTGTTTAACCCAGTGTTTCACAAGCATGTGTAACTATGGGACCTTTTTTCATGTTACATCCATTAACATCTTACAGAACGAATGTGGCTTATGGAATATTCTTTGGGAAACGCTGTCTTAGAAATAAGCCTCTCAGGGCATCCAGGTGGCTCAATCAGTTAAGCATCTAACTCTTGGTTTCAGCTTAGGTCATGATGTCAGTGTCCTGAGATCAAGCCCCACGTGGGACTCTATGCTCAGTGCCCAGTGTGCTTGAGATTCTTACCCTCTCCCTCGCCCTCTGCTGCTCCCCTCTGCTGTCTCTTTCTCTCTCAAATAAATAAATAAAATCTTTATTAATGGGGCACTTGGGTGGCTCAGTGCGTTAAGCCTCTGCCTTCGGCTCAGGTTGTGATCCCAGGGTCCTGGGATCGAGCCCCACATCGGTCTCTCTGCTCAGCGGGAGCCTGCTTCCTCCTCTCTCTCTCTGCCTGCCTCTCTGACTACTTGTGATCTCTGTCTGTCAAATAAATAAAATCTTTAAAAATAAAATAAAATAAATTAGTCTTTCTTCTGATTCAGTCTAGATTTATAGTCTTTCCAGTTCTTTTGAGCCTCTTTTGTAATCCACGCCACTTTGCCTATGCTAGTCTGTCATGGAATGCTGTTGCTTTGTGTCAGGGTCCAGTATTGCCATCAATAGGAAGTTCTTAGTGAACTTTGGTCAAAGCAAAAGCAAATACCTAGTGCCTAGTTTTTCTCATATAATGTTAAAGGGATTTTACTTCCTTTCATGTCCGTACTAAATGTTGGTCTGGTGAAACCAGTATTTTTACCATTAACCTCTTTTGGCAGCTTCATTGAGATATTGAGATATAGTTCATATACTGTACACTTTACCCATTTAGTACTTTATGTTTTGAATCTTTGTGTGGCTGCTGCTTGCCTCAGTTCTGTTTCTCCTTTGTAGCTGTGGGCTGTGCTCTGCTCTTTTGTGTTCTGCTATGCAGGAGAGAATATAAAGATTATAGTCATCAGAAAGAAATCTCCCATCAGAAGGAATCCCATCTCAACTGGGATTCAAGCTGAAAAAAATGATTCCCTGATTGGGTAGGTACAGTAGTACCTACCTCAGCACTTCTCTGTAGTACCATTAAATATGCCCCCTGGTTGCAGCAGTTCAGGAGGCATTCCCACATCATCATTTTACACTCCCTACTCCATGGGCTATATAAAGCATGAATGATAGGCAGGTTTCACTCTTTATGCCAATGCCCATTGATTAGTAGTGGCTGCCTGGAGCTTGTGTTAAGGTGGATTCTGAGGCAGAGTCCTGGTTCAGTAAGAAAGAGTGACATGGTTGATTTTCCACATCTGCTATGGTCTTCAGCAGGGGAAACATCATTCCTGCTTGCCATCCTGGCAGCCCTGAGCCCTGAGTCATCATAGTTATCCTAAGCAAAGAACTCAGGAAAGGAGGAATCTCGGAGATATTAAGCAGCTCAGCAATCTATCTCATGGTGGGGCTGGAGTCTTATGATATGGCTCTTTAAAAAATGAATGGAGAAAATTGATATATCCTACCCTCATATTCAGCATGGATTTTTGAAGTATTGACTTCATATAAATTTAATAATCCTTTGGAAATAGGCCAGGCAAGAGGAAATAACCTTGACTCTGCTGAGCGAGTAAGAGGGGAAAAGAGGCAGATTTAGGAAGAGCCCTCATAAGTACCATACAAGTGGCTGGCCACACTTCAGATGAAACTATAAGCCCTTGACTAAAGGATCAAGGAGAAGGAATAGGCAACAAGAGGAGACCCTTAAGCCAGCAGTTACTGGAGAAGAAGGGCCGTGCTGTGGACTATACAGCCTTACCATTCTTTTTCTCTCAGGCTAAGCAAGCCCTGCATTTTCCTTTTGCCATTTTCCCAGAAACTGGTTTTCAAATCTCCAGTTATTCTGGCTGCTGTAGTGGATTTTTTGAGTTTTTCATCCCTGGAACCAGACCTTTCCATGCAATCTGACCAGCGCAGATTATTGTGGGGCAGCCACTATCCATAATATTGATACTGTACTTCTATTATCATCAGTTGAGGTTTCATGATCATATTTAATAGGTGTGCCTATCGTTATATTGAACTCAAGATACATCTGAAATAGGGCATACCTTTGCCTTAGCAGTGTAGAATCAAGGCAAGAACCTGGAATCACATCTTGGGCTAGGCTGGCTCCTAATACAGGTAAGGGTCCACTGGTGCTAGTGAAATCATAGTTTCATATTCATTAGAAACTATTCCACATGTATGTAATTGATTCTTACTCTCAGAGAGGTAGCTGGCTGAATTCAGCAATATGGGATTTGAATCTGGGTGAGGCTATGTGATTAGGTAGGCTAGGGTAGTCCTTCAGAGAGCTGGTACTTACATGGACAGAAAACTTCATGTCAGTCTACTATGTGACATAGCCATGAACAGAGCTAATGTGCTGTTGAGCTGCATTCGGGCCCTAGGACTTCAGGTCATTGGAGGTGACAGGTCAGTGCCTTCTGAAGTTCTTATGCTGATGCTGTTATTCAAGAGGGAAGTCACTGAAATGAAGGAAGGACTCAAAACCTCACCATGTGAGCACAGTTGGTAGAACTGAGGCTGTTCAGCCTGGGGGCAAACATAGTTGCAGGGAAAGCACTTTCAGGTTTTCAAATGCCTAAAGGACTGGAGTTAAGAAAGGAAAAATAGTTAGACTTAATATTACCCGTGGCTTCACAGGGAGGAACCCGGGCCTTTGGGTTGGGAGTGTGAACATGCTTCTATCTCTGGGCTTCATTGCCTTTGTTCCCTGTGGTAGCAGTTCTTAAACTGGGCCAGAGGCCAGGGCACTGGAAGACATGTTCTTCTCTGCAAAATGCCACAGTAAAGTGGGAGCTAAGAACAACACTCTAGCAATGAGCATGGCTCTATCATATGTGTGTAATATAAACATGCCTAAAAAATCCACTATAGAATAGCCAAACTATGGAAAGAACCTAGATGTCCATCAACAGACGAATGGATAAAGAAGATGTGGTATATATACACAATGGAATACTATGCAGCCATCAAAAGAAATGAAATCTTGCCATTTGCAACGACGTGGATGGAACTAGAGGGTATCATGCTTAGCGAAATTAGTCAATCGGAGAAAGACAACTATCATATGATCTCCCTGATATGAGGGAGAGGAGATGCAACATGGGGGGTTAAGGGGGTAGGAGAAGAGTAAATGAAACAAGATGGGATTGGGAGGGAGACAAACCATAAGTGACTCTTAATCTCACAAAACAAACTGAGGGTTGATGGGGGGAGGGGGGGTTGGGGGGTGGGGTTATGGACATTGGGGAGGGTATGTGCTATGGTGAGTGCTGTGAAATATGTAAACCTGGCAATTCACAGACCTGTACCCCTGGGGATAAAAATATATTACATGGTTAAAAAAAAGTAATAAAATTTAAATTAAAAAAATTCACTATAGAATGAGCAGCAACTCTCCTACTTTTCCGTTAATGTGTGTTTGCTAATGTTTCCTATCTTTCAAGCCCATCACAAAAATGCCACCTTCTTCATGCGTCCTTTTCTTTCCTTCAGTTAGGTATGAACTCCCCATTCTACCTGTCCTGTGGTCCAAATACATTCTCTTTAGATTGTGAAGTTTATGGGTGCAATTATCCTTATTGTAAATTCCTTTCTAAGGTAGATGAAATGATGTTTCCAAAGCACCTGAACCACCTGAAATAGATTGGGAGAGTCATTTTTGCCCATTTTACAGATATGCAAGCAGAATCCCAGAAAGATAAATAGGCTTGGCCATAACCTGGCTGGAGGTTGATGTGACCTAGACTAGAACCCAGGTATCCTGACTCCCAGGCCCATGATATTTCCTTACAATTTGGAACCTAATTAAGTTCTTTTGCATCAACTTAAACTTCTCCACTGGCTTTTGAAGCATCTACACTGGGCTTTGCCCCTCCCAAGTAGCCATATTTTTTACCATTCATGCCAATTTTCTGGTAGGTCTTTCTTTCTAGTAGGTCAAGCCAGGCCCCTCACCTCCTCTTGTCTGTTGATATCTTGAGGCCTTCTCTCCTCCTTTTGTTTTTTTAAAGTTTATTTATTCAAGTAATCTCTATACCCAACATGGCGCTCAAACTCATGATCCTGAGATCAAGGGTCACATGTTCTTTTCACTGAGCCAACCAGGCACCCCAAGACCTCCTCTCCTCTTAAGAATTCTCTCTGCCCTCCTCTTCTGCCTATCCCACTCCTATCTGTCTTTCAGAAGACTATATAAACTCCCTTTCTCCAAGAAGCCTTCCCTGACTATTCTAGGAAGCTCTCAACCATCCCCAAAGCCTCTATAACCTCTAGCATGTAATTTGATAGACATGATATCCTAATTTGACGGATCCACTTTGATGTGCTATGTTGTGACTCTCATCACCCCAACACCCATTTTAACTCCTTGGCAGATCGTTCTGCCACCAAAAATTAGAGTCTGGCAAAGAAGAGACTTGCTTCATGAAACAGAACTACAGAAGAGTGCAGCTGGTTTCTTTAAAGATGGGTAAAAAAGGAGAGGATGTTGGGAGGTGATTCTATGGATGGCACCAGTAGAGACCCAGAGGAGAATGAGTAGGTGGGAGTTGGTGAGTGGAATAGAAGGTACATGTGGGGAATTGTGGGAGATCCAAGGGAATACATGGATGGGGGCACTCATTCATTATTCAAAAAATACCATTGTCGGGCACCTGGCTGGCTCAGTCAGTAGAGCATGTGATTCTTGATCTCAGGGTTGCAAGTTCAAGCGCCACACTGGGTATAGAGATTATTTAAAAATAAAATCTTTAAAAAGTATACCATTGGGCATCTGCTATATGCAAGACACTGTACCAGACACAGGGAATACTATGATGAATAAAGCAAACATGATCCCTGCCTTTATGACTGGCAGTCCAGTGGGAGAGACAGACACGAAACAAATGAAGTGTGTACACAAAATCACAATTACAAACTATGACAAGTGACGGAAAAGACAAGAACAAGGTAGCATGGGAGAAGATAATAACGCCTTACACATTAGATTGGGGAGGTCAGGTACAGTGGCAATGACAAAGTAATATTCGGGGCAGTAGATCAGACCGTGTAACTCTTGGTCTCAGGTTGTGAGTTCGAGCCCCATATTGGATGTTGAGATTACTTAAAAAGAAAATCTTTAGGGGCACCTGGGTGGCTTATTTGGCTGAGCATCTGTCTTTGGCTCAGGTCATGATCCCAGCGTCCTGGGATTGAGTCCTGCATTGGGCTCCCTGCTCAGTGGAGAACCTGCTTCTCCCTCTGCCATTCGCCCCCCAACTCCCACTTGTGCTCTCTGGCTCCATCTCTCTGTCAAATAAGTAAATAAAATCTTAAAATCTTTAAAAAAAAAAAATGTTTGAGCTCAGATCACAGAATGAGAAGGACCTTGAATGTCCTGACACAGAGTGACTTACTACATGTTCCCCCTTGGAGGGAAGGGGCTCCCAGATTTGGTAGTCTGAATCCCTTACAAATTGACCTTTCTGCCTCCCCTCCCTTTGCAGCATTAGGTAAGTTTTCAGGAGTGAGGGACGTAGGAGAACATAGGAAGGCTGGTCCAGCTTCTCTCCTGTAGGTAGCATAACTGATGACTGTGCTACCAGCTTTGTTGTGAGGCTGCAAAAGCTATTAATAGAGTTGTGATGTGTACTATTTAGTGAGCAATTTGACTCTCCTGATGAATAGCTCCTACCTGAGTCTTCCAACATTGTATGACTTGCACACATCCTCCTGGAGATGGAAAAAAATACCTGGAGCTCTTGGAAGGAGGAGAGTGCAAGTCTGGATGGCTTGTTCTTTGTGTAGCAGGCATGGGGTTCCCATTCTCCTTACCAGAAAAGCCAAACACTATAAGCTATTCTGTCCAGGGGCAGGCGTTCCTCTAGTGAGAAGGCCAGTAACCACATTGGCATGTAGATTGCAATAGCTAGTGAGAAGAGCCTCTATTGGACCTCTTGCAAATCCCAAAGGTGTTTCCTAAGGATTTCAGCTTCCAGAAAGTCCTTTCTGCCCTCAGCTGTCCTGCTGCTTCCAGCCCTGGGTCAGAGGATACCATAAACTCAGAGAAAGGCCAAGTGGGGATAATGATGTGGGGAGGTAGTGGTGGTTGTTAGTGGTTTGGGGAAGAGGAGGAAGAATTATGTGGAGTCAGGAAAGGAGACTAAGTGGGGAGGTGATAGTCAAGGTAGCGAACAGTGGCACCAAAGGGAACGAGTCAGGAACCATCTATCAGCCTCCCTATAAATTTCCTGGTGGAACCTCATGTTTCAGATTCTTTATTTGCTAAGGGACTGAACTACAGCAGGGAGACAGTCTCAGGGAACTCCCATGAAAGGAATTGGCTTGAGTATCCTTGAGGGGCTGTGGAGATCAGAGTGAGCTAGTGAAGGGCACTGGCCTCAGGTCAGGAGTTGTGCACAACAGTAGTAGGAAGTCGGCTGGGCACATTCTAGCTCTACCACTTTTGTTGTCTAGCTCTACTACTTTTAGCCAAGCTCCTAAACTCTTTCAGGCTATTTATAAAATAAATAAGATCATGTACATGATGAATGAACTGCAAATTACTGTATCATTTCTGATCTAAGGGTTGATGGTGATTAAGGGGTTGGTGTTTTCCATTTTCTGTTGATGGTTCCCAAGGAAGCTTTTATAGGAGAGGGTGGAGAGATGGCTTATTCTTCTCATCATCAAATGAGAAGAGTCCCTGGCCTCCTTTACTGGGCCATGATGAGACCAGGCTAGAGATGGAAGTGCTCTGTGCTCTCACTGATTCCCAAAGGGGTTCCATTGACTGGAGGAATGGAACTGCCCCTCCCTGTCATGACTGCTATAGCATTCTTTTGGCCAAATGGGGCCTTCCTGAAAAGCCCCAGTACTGATGCTGGTGGAGGGTGTCCTGCTGCTGTTTCAGTTCCCACAGGGCCAACGCTTAGGGCTCCAGAAACATTTGGAAAGGTCCACGTTGCTGCTCCTCTCCCAGCGGGAGCTAGGGAAGGTGTTTTCTAGTCTGCAGAACTTCTTCAAATTTTTTAAATGTTTTGTGATAGAAAATTTTAATCCTGTACGAAGTAGAGGAAAAAGTAAAAAGAATTCCCTGGTACTCACCGAGCTACAACAGTGATCAACCCTGGGTTGCTCTTCTTTCACCTATACCCCACTGGATTATTTTGAATAGTTGTTTCATTTATAATCTTCTCTGTCTCGTATTTCTGCAAACCCATTCTGCAAACTGGTAATTATATCTCAAGGTCTGATTAGATTCGGATACAACTTTTTGTGAAGAATACTTCTGAGGTGTACTGAGTACTTCCTGTTGCATCATATCAGGAAGGAGGCAGAGGACTCATGGTTGTCCTACCTTCTGTGAAAGTCAGATTAATTAATGGTGTAGTTAGACTTGTAGCTCCATCATACACATTCCCTTCAGCCTTTCACCTAATGTTTTGAGCAGCCATTGCTGGTCTGCCTCAGTGCATTATTTAATCAGGATTTTCCTGTACATTTACATAGCAAAGAATTCCTGTTACTCGTAGCCTACAGTCTTTCCCCGCCACCCCCCACCCCCACACAAACAGGTATTACAGATATCCCTAGGCCTTTGTCCTTTAAGGCCTACTTATTTCACTACTGCCCTTATCCTATACCTTCATTTCCTTCCTTATCAGCCCAAGATGGCCTTAGGATATCTGCAGACCAGGTACTCACCCAGCTTCACTGAAGACCTTTATTTCTCTGAGGGAGGATCCTTACTTGGAGTCTGTTCTCACTGAGACAATACTCTCTCTCCCATGAAGTTTCTGGGTCTGTTCTCTTTGAATCTTGCTAAGCCCATGCTTGAGCATGGGGAGAGTGAAGGCAGGTCTAGTGTTTTCCTCCTCTGGGAGGGAATTCAGCAGGGGCTGGGTTTATTTTACCTTCCCAGGGATTTCTTAGCAGCCTTCTTCTCTGCTGAAGACGGTCTTTCTCACTTGTTTCCTGAGCTTCCTGCCCCAACCTGGGCTCTGGCAGGGACCCAGGCCTGATTTCCTGTTTAGCTGGGCTGTGGGTTGGGAGAGTTGGAGGAGGGGAGGGGCAGTCAGCTCTAGCACTTTTAGGCTCTTTTCTCTTTCCAGCCAAGTTTAAAAACCTACTAGAGCCAGAACAGAGCCATCATCTTCTGATACTTTAGCATTCCTGTTCTGTTTAAGATCCCCACGCTTAGGGGCACCTGGGTGGCTCAGTGGGTTAAGCTGCTGCCTTCGGCTCAGGTCATGATCTCAGGGTCCTGGGATCGAGTCCCACATCGGGCTCTCTGCTCAGCAAGAAGCCTGCTTCCCTCTCTCTCTCTCTCTGCCTGCCTCTCCGTCTACTTGTGATCTCTCTCTGTCAAATAAATAAATAAAATCTTAAAAAAAAAAAAAAAGATCCCCACGCTTAGTTTCTCTCCTTACAAAGAAAAGATTGTGGAGACTGTCTTCTGGGCGCATGTGCCCCCAACAAACACAATGCATGTACCATGGGTGCTGTGAGCCAGCTAACCAGAAAGGCACACAGAAGTTGAGAGCTGCTTCTTGCAAGGCTGAACCCACTGCTCCCCACAAGAGTACTGTACCTCTACCACCCCATCTTACTAGCTATTAATCCTTTGTCACCAGGTCCAGTGCAGTAGAGAATCTGTTGGGGCAGAAGTCTGAGATGTGCAGGTTGGCTAGGGACTTGGCCATGCAACAGTCAGAAAACATTAGGAGTTCTGTAGTGACAGCCTATCACCTGTAGAGGATTTCTGATGAGAGTCCCATAGCCCTGAATGCCCCACTCACATTCCTCTTCATGCCTAGTTCTTCCTTGGGCAATGAGGATTCACAGGGCCTCATTCTGTCTTGAGAAGAGACCTGTTGCAGATTACTTTTTTGCTCCTTTCTCCCAGGTGACTACAGCAGGAATTGTGTGAAGACCTGTTCTCTATATCCCCTATGAAAGGAGATAGCAGAGGAAGGTGTTGCCAAGTAGTAGGGGTACCCTGTGCAGCCCCTGACATTTCAACAGCTTCCCTCTTGTTCTTATTATAAAGCCTCAAATCCTTAACATGGCCTGCAAAGCCTTATGTGATCTGGCTCCTGCCTCCTCCAGCTCACCTTGTACCACATTTACCCCCATCACTGTACCCAACCTTACTGGCCTTTCCTCTATTTCTCTGATGTCCCAGAGCCCATTCTGTTTTAGTGCCTTTGCACATGATCCTTCTGCCTGGAATGCTTTCCCTCTACCTTCTACCATTTTGGGATCACTCTTACTCATCCTTCAGATCTCAGTTCAGCTATAATTTGATCACAGAAGGCTTCCTTCAAACTCTAGACATTGTCAGTGGCCCTCTTCTTATTGCGGTTTTTCCTTTATAATTTCACATATGTTTGTATGATTACTCATATGGGTCCTTCTGAAGGCCACATTTCACGAAGGCAGATATTATATCTATTCTTACTTCCCATTATGTCTCCTGTGCCTTGTAAGGTGCCCTGCACACAGTAAACATTCACTAGATATCTCTTGAATGAATGAATGAATGAGTGAGTGAATTCAATCTTATCTCCTTTGCTTAGTTACTCCATGTCATATTCGACTGTCATAGTCAACCCTACACCCTGTGATGTGTCCCCAGCTGCTTATGGGCACTTACTAGGTGTTTTCCACCAGACACACATTTCACTTAATCCTTTCAACAATATGAAGAAGGTATACTCTTAATCTACAAAGTGAGATCCAAGGTCACACAGCTAATAGCAAAACCCTTATTCAAACCCACTTGTGAAGGCAAAGCCTATGCTCTTAAGCATAACACTACACTGCCCCCTTTTGGCAGTTTGGAGAGTTGTAACAGGGTTTTTTCTGTCACAGGGCTTTTTCTGTCACAGGGTCCTGGTTAATTTCAACCCTAAATCAATAATTTTTGGAACTTAAAGCCCTAAAATGATTCAGTTCCAGCCTTTCTGCTTTTAGCCCAGACTGTGGAAGTACACAGGGAAGAGAATTCAACCTGGACTCCCCAGTGACCCAGGATGCCTGTGTCTTCGGGTCTGTCTCCCATCTGTTTTCCTTAGGCCCTTTCTAGCCTCGAGGGCTTAATGCAGTGTCCTATTTTAAAGAACAGAAAGGCCAGCTGTTAGAATGGCCTGATCGACAGTGTTCTGGGGAATAAACATGGCCTGATTAAGATTCTAGGAAAGATCATTGAGAAGGGGAGGGTTTGTCTTTTTGTGATTTAGTCACTAAAGATAGAGTTCTGGAAATTGGCTTCACGGCTTTCCTAGTAAACTGAGACTCAGGAAGAGGGCAATATCTCTTGCTGTTGATTAGAAAAACTTCAGTTAGTCAGTATCCCCAGCTCCTTTTTAGTGGCTAGGGAATTTGGGACTGATGAATACTGTAGACTAGATGGAAACAAAGTAAGTGAGGAGAGAGCAGCATGAAACAAAACAGAACAAAACTCAGCTACCATTTGTTATATGTGTCAGGCATGCTGTGAACCATTTTACATACAGAGTTTCATGTAATTTTAACACTGGCCCTGTGAAGTGGGTGATACTACATGCCTAGAAGGGAAAGGGATGTTAAGAAAGGTAATTCGCGGGACGCCTGGGTCGCTCAGATGGTTGAGCATCTGCCTTTAGCTCAGGTCATAATCTCCAGGTCCTGGGATCAAGCCCCACATTAGACTCCCAGCTCACTGGGGAGTCTGCTTCTGCCTCTCCCTCTGCTTGTGATCTCTCTGTTTGTTTCTTTCTCAAGTGAATAAATAAAATCTTTTTAAAAAAAGGTTTTAAAGAAATGTAATTCACCAAAGGTCATACAACTGACTGTCATAGAACTACTCTAGGTGTTTCTGACTTAAGAACCTGAGTACTTTGCACACCCTGTTGCTGAGAGTATATGCTGCTGCAGCCTCTCTGGAAAAACAACTGGCAGTACGATGTGTGCATACCCATTGACTCCCTCAGCAGTTCTACCTCCAGGAATTTATTAAATTAAAGAAATAGACAAGTGTATAAAGACTTTTTAAATAAGATATTATAGTAGCTATAAATAAATAAATAGTAAAAATATTATAACATTAGAATAGTTATAGTAGATGCAACATTATGATGATGGGGGAGGAGAAAAAAAAAGAAACAACATGAATCTCCATCAGTGGGGACTAAGTAAATAAATCATGATACATCCATCCCACAACAGACCTATAGGCAGCCTTTTATTTTTATATTTTTTAAAGATTGATTTATTTATTTGAGAGAGAGAGAGCACATGTGCATAAGCAGGGGGAGGAATAGAAGGAGAGGGAAAGAAGATAGACCCTGCAGGGCTCTATCTCAAGACCTTAAGATCAAGACCTGAGCAGAAACCAAGAGTCAGAGGCTTAGCTGACTGAGCCACTCAGGTGCTCCTTGGCAGCCTTTTAAAAGGAGGAGATAAAATCTAATATAAGATCTAGCATGGAAAGATGTTCAAGATATATATCTTTTTTTATTGTTGTAAAATGCATTTAACATAAGAGTTACTATTTTCATATATCATTTGGAATATGGATGGTATGATTCATCTTTGCCTACCCAGGAGATAGAGCTTTTACCTCATAATTCCCATATTTTTCAATCAAGTACGCACATCAACAAGTTATTGAGATGAATTGGCTAAGGAAATGCTGCCAGATCCCTGGATGCCACCCATCTGTACAGTCTTGTTTCTGCTGGACACCCCATGCTCTAAAGTGGACTGGCGGCCACACTTGACTCAGTTCTTCTCACTTCCTTCTCAGGTTCTGCAGAGCCCTGTAGCTTTGGGGAAGCAGAACATTTCTTTGAAAAAGAATGCCATATCGCCAATCAGATACATTTCTGTTTCTTATTTCCTTTTTAGAGCTCTCCCACAGTCTCACTTTCACCATAGAAGAGAAGCAAGGGAACAGAATGATTCTCATATTCCCCAAGGTAAAACCATGACACTGATGTGTCAACATTCTGAGTGGTTCTCTTTGGCTTCTGGCCTTCCTCCCATAAGTGTTGCTGCTCATTGTGGTTTTCAATATGGTGTTTTAATGAGTAAAGTAGGAAAGAGGTCAGGAAACTTGGGACCTAGCCCTGGCTAGGAGACATTAGGGAAGCCGATTAGCCTACAGGGTTTTAGGTTTTTTCCTCTCTGAGATTGGGCTAAAGCATAGATGCTGGATTTTTAGGGCAGTGAAAATATTCTATATGATACCATAATGATGGATACATGTCATTTTACCTTTGTCCAAGCCCGTAGAATGTACAAAACCAAGACTGAATCATAATGGAAACGATGGTCTTTGGGTGATTATGATGTATTATTGTAGGTTCATCAGTCATGACAGATGTACTACATGGTGGAGGATGTTGGTAATAGGGAAGGCTATGCATATGTGGCAACAGGGATACATGGGAACTCTCTGTACCTTCCCCCTCAGTTTTGCTCTAAACATAAAACTGCTTTTCCAAAAAAAAAAAAGAAAGAAAGAAAGCCTTTATTTTTATTTTTTATTTTTTTAAAGATTTTATTTATTTATTTGATAGAGATCACAAGTAGGCAGAGAGGCAGGCAGAGAGAGAGGGAGAAGCAGACTCCCTGCTGAGCAGAGAGCCTGTTGTGGGGCTCGATCCCAGGACCCTGGGATCATGACCTGAGCCGAAGGCAGAGGCTTTAACCCACTGAGCCACCCAGGCACCCCAAAAAGCCTTTATTTTTAAAAGAGATGCTATTTCTATCTCTTAGGATTGTCAGAGATTTAATGAGATAATAAGAAAAAAGCTTTGAGAGCCTACGTTGCAATGCAAACATAAAGATCTATATTTTTCTGGACTTAATCTTTTCTGACTTGCATTATAAACTTTTAATTCAAGAAGCATGTCTCTAAATCTGTTTGCTGTGATGTAGCAACTTAATAGAGAGATAGGAAAGATACTGAACAATCTGGAAATCCACTTCATTCTTAAAATCAACCTGAGGGGGGCACCTGGATGGCTCAGTCGGTTGAGCATCTGACTTTCTCAGCTGGGGTCATGATCTTGAGGTCCTGGGATTAAGCCCCAAGTCAGGCTCCCTGTGAAGTGGGGAGTCTGCTTGTTCCTCTTCCTCTCCCCCTGCCCCTCCCCTGCTCATGCTCTCTCTGTCTCTTTCTTTCTCTTTATTCTCTCAAGTAAATAAATAAAATCTTAAAAAAAAAAACAATCTGGGAAAGGCAGAGGGCAGAGGAGAGTCAGAGACTCATTCTGTTTTAACCATTTGGCATTGTTTTAATCATCCCCATTTAACATACATAGCTTTTGTAAGTTAAAGAAACTAACAGAGATTTTTTTGATGGATTAAAATGATAGAGATAGAGATAGAAACTGGAAGTCGTCTGCACATAGAGCTAACAGCTGGGGCAAAGAGAACAAAGGATTTGGAAAGATGAACAATTGGAGAAGCAACCAGATTGTCAAGTTGGGCCATGTTGTTAAAACTACTGAATGCCAGGGGCGCCTGGGTGGCTCAGTGGGTTAAAGCCTCTGCCTTCGGCTCGGGTCATGATCTCAGGGTCCTGGGATCGAGCCCCGCATCAGGCTCTCTGCTTGGCCAGGAGCCTGCTTCCTCCTCTCTCTCTGCCTGCCTCTCTGCCTACTTGTGATTTCTCTCTGTCAAATAAATAAAATCTTTAAAAAAAAAACAAAACTACTGAATGCCAGGTCAAGGAGTTTTTAAGTGATAGGAGCCATTGAAGGGTTTTGAACAAGGGAATGATGTAATGAGAGAAGTGTTTAATTCTCAGAAGGGTAATTTAAGAGTAACGTGTAGGATGAGTTGGAAGAAGAAGAAACGGGATAGGGAGATGAGTGGGTTACCACTGCAGTGGTCCTGAAGTATGTTGATAAGGATCTGAAGCAGGATGTTGGTTTAGAAAATACAGAAAGAAGGGGCTCCTGGGTGGCTCAGTGGGTTAAAGCCTCTGCCTTCAGCTTGGGTCATGATTCCAGGATCCTGGGATTGAGCCCCTCATTGGGCTCTCTGCTCACCAGGGAGCCTGCTTCCCTTCCTCTCTCTCTGCCTACCTCTCTGCCTACTTATGATCTCTGTCTGTCTAAAATCTTAAAAAAAAAAAGAGAGAGAATTAAAAAAAAAAAAGGAAACGAAAAGAGAAAAAAGAATGTTACTATATGTTCATGATTAGCTTGTCAGAAATATAAGGAGGAAAGAGGTAGATTAAAATGACCCCCCAGGCACATCAAAAGGAGATAGGAGCCAACTTGAAAAAGGTTCTAGTAGCCAAAGCTGCAACAATTTGAACGACAAAATAAATTATGGTAGTATTGGATTATCACCCCCCAAAATAAAATAAATGTATATTAGTCCATACTGATATAAATAGTTCAACAAATAAATAAATGAGGGAGAAAGAACAAATCTTCAAGAATTATGATATTTATATAATTTAAAATTTTATTAAAATTTATTTAAAAGTAGTTTTTTAATAGAATGAGAGAAATTTTAAAATTATCCTTAGAATATCATAGTAATAATTGCTGCTGGCAGGATCCACTGATTGCTAAAACTAGTGGTTGAAACTTTAAGGAGAAATAAGAATTTGCATAGCCTATAAGAACTTCTACCAAAATATGTATTAATTACTCTAGTCATCTTAACATACGTCCACAAATTCTTTCATACTCCTCTAGAAAGTGGAACTCAATTCTCCTCCCTTGAGTGTGGCCTGGACTTAGTGACTTGCTTCTGACTAATGGAATATGGTCAAAATAAAAGAAAAATAGAAACTTAAGTGGAGAAACCTGGT
Source organism: Enhydra lutris kenyoni (assembly GCF_002288905.1). Taxonomy (NCBI): domain Eukaryota; kingdom Metazoa; phylum Chordata; class Mammalia; order Carnivora; family Mustelidae; genus Enhydra; species Enhydra lutris. The sequence continues at coordinate 2,973,416 of NW_019154097.1, read as the reverse complement.
AAACAATTCCCTGAATGATTAAAATTAGTACCACCAACAATAAGTCATATACCCCCTGATAGGCTGTGATACAAGGACAGATCACCTAGGTGGTATTCTTCCCAAAATCCATAACCTCTGTCTAATCATGAGAAAACAAAGCAAATCAAAATTGCAGGAATTTTTTTTTTAAGATTTTATTTATTTATTTGACAGAGAGATCACAAGTAGGCAGAGAGGCAGGCAGAGAGAGGGGGGGAAGCAGGTGATGCAGGGCTCGATCCCAGGACCCTGAGATCATGACCTGAGCCGAAAGCAGAGACTTAACCCACTCAGCCATCCAGGTACCCCAAAATTGCAGGAATGTTTTAAAAAATACCTGACCAGTACTCCTCAAAAGTCAAAGTTGTAAAAGTCAAAAAAAGAGGAAGAAACTAAGGAGACCATGGAGACATATCAATGAAATGCAATATGGAACAGAAAAAGGGATTTTAATGGGAAAACTGGAGAAATTTGCATAAAGTCTATAGTTTAATGAATAGTATTGATTTGTTCAATGTAGAATTGATCAACGTACATGGCTGCTAACATTAGGGTAAGCTGTGTGAAGAGTATACAAGGATTCTCTGCACTTTGTAATTCTTCTATAAATATAAGACTGTTTCAAAATAATAAGTTTCTTTAACAACCTTTTATGTTTTGAGTTTATTTAACTGGCAAAGTGGTTTGTGCCATTAACAAGATAAAGGTAGTCAACAGGAAGAAATAGACTGGGGGAAGGGTATGACATCAGTGAAAGTAGTAGGCAGTTGGAAATGTGGGTCTGGAGCTTAAGAGGTCAGAGCTAGGGATATAGATTTGGGTGCAAAACCAAGAGAGAGATATTTGAAATAATAAGTTTATAATATAATACTGTATTTCCACATGCTGAGAGAGCATGTGGAAAATGAGTCAGTGAGCACACTAAGGAGAGGATCTATGTCTAGAGTATCAGAGAAAGAACAGTAGGGAGGGTAGTCGGAACAGATAGGGATAGGATGTTTTTACAAAAGCCAAGGGAAAATAGAATCTCCAGAAAGATCTGGTCAGCACTGTCTACTGATACTGAAAGGTAATGGATGACCACCTGAGAAAAGACCATTGCATTTTATTTAGGAACCCATTCTGACCTCAAAGAGAATAGGGTTAGTAAAGCAGGTATGGAGAGGTGGGGTGGTGGGCATAGTACTCAAATGCCCGGGATGTAGACAGTGAGGAAGTAGGCTTGCCTAAACCAGACAAAGGGACTTGTGGGTGCCAAGAGGTAAGGAACACCTGGAAGAGAGTGGGACAGGAGAGTGGAGCACTCCGGGCAGAGAGGTAGAAAGTTCTGGCTAGAAGAAGCAGGCCAAAAGGCTGGGGCCCAAAGTTTAAGAAGAGGAGAGAACCTTGACCAAAAGAAGCCCCTGCCATTTCCTGGCTGCGGAGCTCAGGCTGAAAGCTAAAGCCCTGGATCAAGAACTGCCTTTTTTCCCCTATTCGAGCTAGGAGGCCATTTTATTTCCCAAGTCCCAACTATCTTCACTGTGGCCTGGAAAGTTAGGCCAGTTAGAAGATGAAATAAACTGAACGTACTCATCCTCTCTCCAGCTTTTCTCTGAGATGGAGAATAGTCTGGTTTTAAAATTAGGCATCAAGCAGTATTAGAGTGATTTCTGGTGTGTGTGTGTGTGTGTGCGTGTGTGTGTGTGTGTATCATGTTTAATAAAAGCTGCCCTTTATTGACTGCTTACCAGGCATCAAGCACTGTAGTTAGCACTTCATATACATTATCCTATTTAATCCTCCCAGCAATCTTTTGAGATGGGTACTATTATTTTCCTTATGTTAAAGGTGAAAAACTGGGTGGGAAAGCTGAGCACTGAGACCTAGAACTAAAGTGGGGAGACTAAAGAAGTGCAGGCCACTGAGGCACTACTCATTCTTCCAGCTCTGATCCGCTGTTGTACCAGGGGTCCAGTCGAGTGTGTGCCTGCCTCCTTCCTGGGTAGGCCAGAGATCCCGTCTAAATAGCCATCTACAGCAGCTCCGTACTCCTCAAGTGGCCGGATGGGTGTCCAGATCACTGTTGTCTCCCAGGACATTGACACAAGTGACCAAGTGGTGCTGGGGCCACTACAGTTGGTGTGACTGGTTCAGGAACTTTGGAATAGTTTTTGGTAGCTTTATCCTTGGCCATGCCAGAAACCCATCTCTCAAGCAGCAGCTCTTCTCCTGTGCTATTCTGGGCTTTACCCTCTCTGAGGCCATGGGGCTCTTCTGTTTGATGGTTACCTTCCTCATCTTCACCATGTAGGCTCTGTGAGGGTCTCCTACCCATCCTGCTGCTTTCAATTCCAGGCCATGCCTATACCAGAGTGAACTAAGCTTTAACAGCAAACACAGTATCTCTCTAAACCTCCCCCCATACACACCAAGAAATTTATGAAAACCAGATCCAATGAGGTCAGAAATTTGATCATGATCACACAGACAAGTAAATGGCAGAGGTAGAACTTACTCTAAGATTCATACTTTTAACCACTGCACTATACTGGCTTTTACTAACACTTGTAGTGTGGGTGTGTGCATGCACACGTGTCATGCGCACACGTGCATACACACAACACACACACAAAAACACACACGCAAGGGCCCAGGCTGTGTGGCAAGAAGTTAACATGGTATATAGCTCTGGATGGTAAGATTTAGGGTGATTTTTTTTCTTCTTTTGTGCTTATCTTGACTTTTTTCAGTGACAATATATTCCTCTTAAAATTAGAAAAAAGCAATATTTTATTTATTTAAGTTTTAAGTTTTGGTATTCTTTGCGGGATTTCTGTAATATCCATGGGAGAACCAAACAGTACATTATGCTAAGGTGTGGACAAAGGAGACTGTGCCTTCTCTGTAGCATTACAGGCTCTGCAGTGACAGAGCAGAAAATCTGGCCTCTGTGTATGTGCATGCATGTGTGTGTGTGTGTGTATTTGCACATGTGTGCAGCGACCACTGAGGTGAGGGGAGGAGTGACTGATCTGTCTGAGGATGTGCCACATGGAGACCTCTTTCCCTTCCCTGTGACCAGCCACCTTGTCCCTGAGCCAGGCCCATTTATTCTTGAGCTCCCAGAGGAACTGGGAGATACTTCTTCACAAACACCAAGATCCTCAATTTCAACCTCATCCCTTGTTAAAAGTCTGGCCAGCCAACCAGGCTGCTAGCAAGGAGCCCAGGCTGCACCCATAGAGAGTGATTTGAGTTATGGTGGAGCTACTTCAGGCAATGGGTCCAAACAGAGATGGACAGAGAGTAGCCAGTAGCATTTAAGGTCGGTATTAACTAGCATGTGAGGCTCTTGTCCAGAGGCTCCAAGATATTCAGGTGGAGGCGGTTCAGAACCTTGGACAGCTCCTAAAGGAGCCCAGTCTCTGTCAGGTCTCCAAAGCCACAGCGCCCAAGTCCTTAAGGCCCTTTTTATTTAATTTTGAATAGCTTTCTTATACATGTCTCTGACCTCTTCTGTCTCCGAGATCAGTCCTATGAATCCAGGGACACCCCCCCCCCCCCCCCCTCCCCCCCCCCCCCCCTCCCCGCCCCCCCCCCCCCCCCCCGCTTATCCTCTCCAGCCCTTGTCCCACCTTCCTCCACACACATCTAGCCTGACTTGAGGTCTTTCTTGAGGTTACCATCGCTCTGAAGGTGAAATAAGCTTTCAAGACAGCATCTGAGCTGTCCCTGGGCAGGACTGCAGGATTTCAGAGGGAGGAGGTAAGAATCCAGTGGAACAAGGGAGTGTTAAAAGAACCTTTGGCTCTATGGGGCGCCTGGGTGGCTCAGTGGGTTAAAGCCTCTGCCTTCGGCTCAGGTCATGATCCCAGGGTCCTGGGATCGAGCCCCGCATCGGGCTCTCTGCTTGGCCAGGAGCCTGCTTCCTCCTCTCTCTCTGCCTGCCTCTGCCTACTTGTGATCTCTGTCTGTCAAATAAATAAATAAAATTAAAAAAAAAAAAGAACCTTTGGCTCTAATACCCCTGCATTCCGATCTTTAGTCTTGTGTGTGAGGCAGGGGAAACTAAGGAGAAGCACTGAGCAGAATTCAAGGCCTGAAGCTAGAACATGTCATGAGCTATCACCGTGCAATCAGTCTGCCACTGACTATGCACTTAATTTAAAGATATTCTTTTTTTTAGAGAAAGAGCATTGACATAGGTTGTTGGGGGCAAGTGTAGCAAGTAGAAGCAGAAATGAAACTAGTGACTCCAGAGGTTCACAGCCTGCCACCCCCACCCTAGCCACACACTTGGGCCCTTGGCAAAAGATAGTTAGATTAACATTTCAGAGGGGTTTCCTTCCTGATTGCCCAAATCATCCAGAGGAGGGGTTTGTGAAGAATCTGGAAGGGCAGAAGAATCGAAGTCACCTACTAGGGATTGGATTTTCTAGTTGAAAGCTCCTTCTCTACTTCCAAGCCTCTTCCATAGCTAAATGAATCAAAGCCAACAGATGAGGCTACTGTGCTCTCACTTGGATTGCCTTAGCTGGTGAGTGAGGAGGGAAGGTAAGTTTACCTGGACTGAAGGTGAGTGAAAGCACTCATGATCCCATCCCTCCCAACGAGCCCTGCTCTGGGCCTTGTGTAAGGCTCTGCATTGTTTTCTTCACCTCTCATAGACTCCTGGATCCTGTATTGAAAGAACTATCTGAGCTAAAAAGGCCATTACATGCCTTACACCTCAAAGAACTTCCTGGTCAAAGAAATAGGTGCTAAAGCAATATGAAACCAGCAGAGAAGAGCTGCAGACTCCCTCTCTTAGCACCACCGGTCATAATGGGACAGGCCAGGGCAGGGAGGAAAAAAGAGCCTTTAGATTTTGCTGAGCCATGAGTAGACCTGACAGAGTTTGAGCTGGAAGGAGTAGAGCTGCCTCCACCCCACCTGAAGAGGTATAGCTAGATAAAAGTCCTGGAGATGGGAGCATTGACAGTGTAGTAACTAATTTTGGGATGAAAAGATACTCAGAGGATCTAGATCCAGACTGTCCCTCAGGCTGGCTCCTCTCATGTGTGGAAACTGTTTTCTAGCTTCCAGGTTAGGCCCTTACTGTGGGATTAAGCATAGGCTATCGACATATAAGGAAGCCTGGACAAGAAACAAGGACAGATGAGGACTCTGTCAGATCCCAAGAGAGTTGTTTGTGTTGGTTTATGTTCAAATAGAACAGGCCTAACCTCAGCCTCTTGCTTTTGGCCTGTTTTCTCAGGGGCAAAGACTCCCCCATGTTTGCCTTCCCTAACAGCGGATGCTCTGTATTCATTTTTATTAGGAGCAGTGATTATGTGACCACAAACCTTACTAAATTAAATATAATCCTGAGCATTCAGAAGAAACAGTTCAGGACTCAGGGGAAGGAGCAACTGGCTGGAAAGAAGGGCCCATGAATTCTAATCCCAGGGCTGCCATCTGGCATTGCCCTGGGACAACTCATTTACTCTCTTCCCTGGAGGCTCTTTCTGGAATCTCAGGCCTGAATAAAAACAGACCTGGGAACTCAGAGAGTGAAATGGCCTATCTAGATTCCAAAGTCAGTGCAGTTCACAGGCAAAACTGGAATCCACAGTCCCTTTTCTCCAGCTAGAGGTATGCTTACGGTTCAGGGAGGTTTCTTGGCGTTTTCCTTTTTTTTTTTTTTTCTCAAAGATTTTATTTATTTATTTGACAGACAGAGATCACAGGTAGGCAGCGAGACAGGCAGAGAGAGAGAGGAGGAAGCAGGTTCCCTGCCGAGCAGAGAGCCCGATGTGGGGCTCGATCCCAGGACCCTGGGATCATGACCCGAGCCGAAGGCAGAGGCTTTAACCCACTGAGCCACCTAGGCGCCCCCTCTTGCATTTTCCTTTGCTGTCTCCTTGCCCAAGCGCTCCCATGCCTTGGATGCTTTGCTGCCTGGTAAACATGGTTGTAAGCCTCTGGTTGCCAGAAAGCAGTTTGAGCAGACAGGATCAGAGCAGCTCTGCCCCCATCTCCCTCCAAAGGGTTTTCTGATGGTTTGATTCCAAGCTGGCTTCCCACTCCCCTAAAACTTTGGTGGTGGAAGTGTGTATCTGCAAGCAATATCTGAGCCTGGCCCTAGAGTCTCAGAGAAAGCTATTTGCTCAGCTGATGATCAGTCCCCCCAGAGGGCAACCTGAAGTTGGGCTGCCACTTTGGATCTTAAGTGAGTTCTAACTAGGACAACCCTTCAGGTGAGTGAGTAAGTGAGGGTTTGGGGACTTCTACTTTGGCTGTTCTCCAAAATAACTTCCTGGAAGGCAATCTTTCAGCCCCCAGCCAGAGACTTACATAGAGAAGTGGTCCTACAAAGAGCACACAATACAACATCTGTCTGGACACCATTAGACAAGGCCCTGGCACGGCCTGGCAGGCCACCGGACTTTTGCCACCTCTGTCACAGAAAGAACCTTGCTGTGGCTCAAACAAATGGAAGCAATCTGTTCGCCTGTCATCAGATTGTGTTCAGTCTCTGTGCTAGGCACTGGGAGGACACAGTAGAAATAGGCATGGTCCCTGCTTGCATGGATGTTTATTAAACAAATTATACAAATATTCAAAGTAAAATTTGATAAGTACGGGAAAGAAATGGAAGGAGGTGGTGCTGTGAGAGTATACTATAGGGGGACCTAACCCAACCTGGTATTCGTGGGAACTTTTTGATAAGAGATGATGTGTCTGCTGAGGCCTGAAGGACAAATAAGATGTAGCCAGAAGGGGAGCATGAGGCAGGAAGGCTCTTCGTGCTCCGTCAGGAACAAAGACCAGTGATGCAAAGTATGGTAATCTGGGGTAAGAGTGGCATGGAATGATGTTGGGGAACTGGGAGGGAAGGCAAGCAGCTGTCTGTCTGACACATTCGTAGCTCAGTCTGTAGCCCCTTTCAAAAAAGGGGCCAGTTGAGACATACCCAAACTGCTGTGGCACAGCTGCTGGGGAGGCTAGTGCCTCCTCCATATCCCCAGCACAGGAGACTCTCACAGGGATGACCAGGAGAGGAGCTTCTAGCCGCAGCTTGGGGTTCACACAAGTGGAGTGGTCATCTGGCAGCAGAGCTCAGAGGAGGGAGAAGGAGGGGCCAAGAAGGACCAGACACTTAACTTCCCCTACAAATGCTCTCTGTACATTTTTCCATTGCTTTGAGCTGTTTATTAATATACGACAGAAGCCATCTCCGCATTTTGATGGTTCTGCTGGGAATTCCACACTATCAGCCCCCTCCTGTAGTAGATAAAAAATGTCAGCTTTCAAGATTTCCTACTTGGATTTCAGAAACTAAATTGCATTGCTATGTCTGGTGAGACGGCGCCATTCCCTGTTCCTATCTGCATGCTCCAGGCACCATGAGGCTGATAACATCATCGTGTCAAAGCAGCTCGATCCCCGACAATTTGTAGCTGGCTGGGGCCGGGGCTGGGGCAGAGGGGGTGGGTGGCAAAATTCTCTTAGAATCCATAGCAGCCCAGGGTTGACTGGATTTTGGGGTTCTTTTAGTACACCATTAGTTCTCTTATCAGTAGAGAGAGAACTTGTCCTGGTCCCACCTAGATGTCACAAGGAATTGAAAAGTACTCTCCTCAACACTGATAGGATAAAATCACTGAAGAGCCAATGGTTTTCCTTGTAGTAGTGAAAGAAGAGAATAGGGAGAAGAGTGGAAGTCATAATAGGAACAAGACAGGTCCCTACTGCCTGTTAAATTAGGTGTCCATGTAGAATCCAAAACACTCCTGGAAATGCTTATTCTCTGCTTCCTTGAAGCCCAGATGTGAGGCCTTGTAACTAACTTTCTGATTGCCGTGAGGTTGTGAAGCAAATGAAGAGAAAGCATTGTTCCCCTGCCAGGAAACACAGGAACTTTTCGGGTTTCTTTTCTAGTTGTAACTACCATTTCACTCTCTGGAACAAACATTCCTTTCACAGCAAAAATTTTCAACTTACTGGGTTATTTCAAACACATCAAATAGCATAAAACATTCATTCAACTCTGGCAACATTCACAGACCCATTTTTGTATATAAGGAAACAGGCTCTTCATTCCCAAAACATGATGTTTTCAAAATGTAGTAGCTCCCAAGGTCAAGGTTTTGGGAGGAGTCAGTCCAACCTCATTAAGATTGCCAGGGCCAGTGCAAGCCCAGTTTTCCTGCCCACTGCCCACTCACCTATAGGTTCTGGTGTTTGGGTGCAGGAGACAGACCTAGTATCTACCCTTAACTCTAACTGCACATATCCTATCTTCTTTTACAGTGGAGGCATGCAGTTTACTGACTCCTTTACTATATCTAAGGGATGAATTAATAATTAAGTCAAATTATTCTTTTTATAAGATTATATTTTTAAATAATCTCTACACCCAGTGTGGGGCTCGAACTTAACAACCTGGGATCAAGAATTGTATGCTCGGGGGCGCCTGGGTGGCTCAGTGGGTTAAAACCTCTGCCTTCTATTCAGGTCATGATCTCAAGGTCTTGGGATTGAGTCCCACATCGCGCTCTCTGCTCAGCAGAGAGCCTGCTTCCTCCTCTCTCTCTGCCTACCTTTCTGCCTACTTGTGATCTCTGTCTGTCAAATAAATAAATAAAATCTTAAAAAAAAAGATTAAAAAAAAAAAGAATTGTGTGCTCTACTGACTGAGCCAGACTGGCACCCCAAATTCTTTTTTTTTCTTTTTTTTTCTTAAAGTAAACTTTTTACCCAGAGTGCCTGGGTGGCTCAATTGTTTCAGTATCTGCCTTCGGCTCAGGTCATGATCCTGGAGTCCTGGGATAGGGCCCCACATGGGGCTCCCTGCTCAGTGGGGAACCTGTTTCTCCCTCTCCCTCTGCCACTCCCCCTGCTTATGCTCTCTTGCCCCCCGCTCTCTCAAATAAATGGATAAATCTTAAAAAAAAAAAAAAAGTAAACTCTATGCCCAATGTGGGGTTCGAACTCATGACCCCAAGATCAAAAGTCGCATGCTCTACTGATGGAGCCAGCCAGGCACACCTAAGTCAAATGATTCTTTAGTTTTATTTGTGTATTTTTATAGAAAAGTATTATTGAAAGTTTTAAAAGTGAGAAATCATGATCACTACATAACCAGACTCACTTGGAGTATAGTTTCCAATGCTGAGCCTCTCCTGGATGTCCATGGTTGGTAGAGCAGGTGTTTCAGATTCTTGAAAAAACTCAAAGCAGTGGTGCCTGGGTGACTCAGTCAGTTAAGCATCTGCCTTCAATTCAGGTCATGGTCCCAGGGACCTGGGGTTCTGGGGTCCTGGGGTCTTGGGGATCAAGCCATGCATCGGGCTCCCTGCTTAGAAGGGAGTCTGTTTGTCCCTCTCCCTCTGCCCTGCTCATGCTCTCTCTCTTGGTCTCTCAAATAAATAAATAAATAAATAAATAAAATCTTTAAAAAAAAAAAAGAAAGAAAGAAAAAGCTCAGGGAACCTATTTGGTCTGTGCAGGCCTCCCGCCTAAAGGACTAGAAGCCTGGGGCTTTTATACTTTTTGCCCTGGCCTGGGGAGAATGGCCCAAGGCTAAGTCATGGGACTGTGGTACAGCCAGAACTTGGGGCAACTGCAGCCTCCTACCCCAACCCAGCTTGCTTCTGCTTTGAGACTTGCTTCTGCTTTGCCCTGGTCAGCCTCCTTTATCTTCAAACCACTCTTACACACACTTCCTAAGAAATAGCGGACTTGCCATGCTCTCTAGACCAGGGCTAGACTTCTCTAATGGGGCTTATTTCTGGGGAGTCTCAAGCTTCCCAAGTATCAGACACATAACATTGAGAGAAAAATAGAGTTTCTGCTGAAATGTTAGCAAACCACAGAGTAAACGTGAGTCTTAAATTCTCTTTCCTGACATCTTCAAGTATCTGGCCCTTCTCCACTGGCTCCTACCTCGTAGCCTCAACCATCCTCCACTCCAGTCTCTCTTGTCATATAAGAGCCCCTTGAGAACTCTGGTTCTGTTTCTCCCTGTTTTACATTCTCATAGCCCTATCCTTCCCAGACATCCATGACACCAGGTTCTCCCTGACCCTTTGCTGTCAGTCCTCTTCTGTCTACCCCTTCAGTATTAATGTTCCCCCAAGTTCTTTCCTCTGATCCCTCTTATTTATGGGTACACACACACACACACACACACACACACACACACACACATGCACATACACTGAAACCTAGGAGTCATCTGTGCCTAGGTCTTTCTCCTCAAACCCAGATCCAGTCAGCCAACTAAGCCCTAGTAGTATGACCTTGATATGCTTTTTTTCTCCGATCCCGTTATTTTCCATTAAAGTCCAAAGTCCTGATTGTGATTTCCAAAGCCCTTCATGATTTTAAGTCTCCCTCCTGTTCTGGTCTCATCACTCGCACTTCACCCCACCACTAAACATTCCAGCAAAACTGTGCTATTCCTTTCATCTGAGATGGCTGTTTTCTTGCCTTTGCTTTTCTTTCCCTCCTCCTTTCTTCAGCTGGTTCATTTCTATCTCCTACTCATTCTTCATGCCTCAGCTTTCTTTGGAGAAGTCTTCCCTGATTCCCCAGGGTGGAATAGGTACTTCTGTTCTGTGTACAGACAACACTATATACAAACCTCTGTTGTAGCACTTGGCATATTATTAAACATTATCTGTTTATTCATTTGCCTTATATGCTGGCTCTTCACCAGTAGAGATCATAGTATCTTTGTATCTGCGAGTACCTAGAATATAAACGGCCCTAAAATTTAGGACCAGAACTGAATTGGTGACTGAGATTCTTTTTTTTTTTTAATTAAAATTTTATTTATTTATTTGTTAGCACGAGAGAGAGAGAGAGCAGAGAGCTGCAGGGAGCAACAGGCAGAGGCAGAGTGCTCCCCACTGAGCAAGGAGCCTGATGCGGGAGTCGATCCTGGGCCCAGGGATAATGACCGGAGCCGAAGACAGACGCTTAACTAACTGAGCCACCCAGATGTCCCATGACTGAGACTCTTTCATCTCCTTTTTAAAATACTGTCATCTTCTTTTCTCTCCTGGGCTCAGCATTCTCAGTCCCCAGTGCTTTTTCTTGCTTGCTGCTTCCTGCTAGTGTGTCTCTCTCTCTATCCTGAGGCAATGACTGCTTCAGTGACTCCAATATTTCCTTCCTGCGGAGCACTTGTTGAGCAGGAGGTTGGTAATCAGAAAGCATCCATGCCATTTTCTGAAGAGGGTCTTCAAATGTGTGTAGAGCCCTGGAGACAGGATGAAACTAGCACCAGCCTTCCAAGTACCTGCTTTACAAGACAGCAGTCCTACAGCCGCATAAGTTCTGTGTTGTTAATCTCTTGACTTTATCTTATGTCTCTAAGAAGGGTTTGGGTATAAGAAATGACAAGTACATTTTAGTGCCAACCACCTTCAAGGCATGATTTTGAATATATTACTTTAGATAACCTGGTTCTTCAATTTTAAAATGGGAATGATATTTCCCTTACTTTTAGGAGGATTAAATGAGGTAATATATACAAACCACCAAGCACCATAGCTGTACATATAGTTGGTAACAGGTTTTGGAGCAATATTAACTAAATGATCTGCTGAATTCCAAAAGGACCGCACCTGGTCTGCATTGTTATGAACAACTCCCTGCCTTGGCCTAGCCAGAGTGCTTAGCAGACCTGCCTCCCCGACATAAGCTTTGGGTCCTCTCTCCTCTTTCCTCCCCCACCAAACCATTGTCCTCTCTTGGCACTAAAAGTATAAAACCAGGTTAAGGTGGAGGCAGAGGGCTGTTTGAAAGGTTGTCTGGGGCTGGTGTGGGTGTGGGTGCAGATGGGGTGGCCTAGAGCCTCTATTCAAAGTGTGGACCCTATTCAGAGCATTGGTATCACTTGGGAGCTGGTATGAAATATAGCCACTTAGGCACCATTCAGATCTACTAAACTGGAATCTGCATTTAAACAGTATCCCCAGGTGATTAAGAAGCAGTATCCTACAGGCACACAGAAAAGCTCAGCAGGTGTGGAGGGACATAGACTATGTCAGAACTCTCTAGACGAGATGAAGGCTGCACAGGTGGGGAGGAGCTGTGAGGGAGTATAGTAAGAGCAAAGGAGGTGTTCCTCAGAGGCATGGGCTATGGAACTGTAGGGGGCTCTTTGGGTAAGTATTGGTTATGTATTGTTTCAGGGCCCCTTCCTGTAGATGCCCCAGGAGTGAGATCATACCTTTGAGTTAGCTGGGTATTGCCACTGCAACAGCCAGAGTGACAGAGGAGTAGAGAAAGGCTTTCTACCACCATAAGCCTGGGGAGACCTTCCAACAGGGACCCCGGCACCATCTAGTTCAGATAAGTACTGTTTCCCTAAAGAGATGCATAACCAGCAATCAGCTGGCTTCACAGCTGAGAACTTGCCTCGAGTTTGTGCTAGGCTAGATTCTTCCCTCCTCCTACTCTTCCTTCACTAACTGGCAAGTCTCTCTCTCTCTCTCTCTTTCTCTCTCTCTCCCCCCCCCCCCCCCCCCCCCCCCCCCCCCCCCCCCCCCTCCCCCCCCCCCCCCCCCCCCCCCCCCGCAACACACACACACACACATGCAAAGCTGACTTAACAGAAACTCAGAGCTTTAGGAGCCTAGAGTTAACCCTGTCTTTCTCCTCTCTGACCTCCTTCTCTGGGCTGGGCTCTGAGCCTCCAGGAGCCTTTAACATGAACATCTCCGCTGCACAAAGCATGCCCCGTAAGAGTGATGGCAGGCCCTAGGCCTGGCTGGAAGCAGCAAGAATTTGTTTTAGTACCACCATATCTCCCTCTTAAGCACCCTTATGACTCTGAATCTCTTTTTGGTTTCCCAATAGAAACACTTCCCAGCCATCCACCTAGAGCCTCTTGACCTTTCTCTGTGGGAGAGTTGTTTGTGCATCTCAGTGGTAAAGAAAAGGCCCTGTTGTACTTGCCTCCACCCCCAGAAACGGAGTAGGCTAAATGCCTGGTAGCATCAGCAATAACTAAAAGTCATTAGAATAGAGTCCTAGCCCTAAGCCTCAACTGTCATTGTTCTTTGCCAGCCACCTAATAGGTGAGCCTCTGGTTTCACCAGGTTTCTGTCCAGGCCCAACCCTCTATGTTAGGGAGGATAACAAACCATCACCACCATCACTCTCTCCTCTGTGCTTCTACAACCCTTCATGCATTCCTGACTCTCATGCTCCTCTTGCTGCCTTAAATGGGCCATTCTGTGTTCCTGTCTTCTTTTTACCATTAGACTAAGTCTTCTTGGCAAGAATCTGGTCTTGGTATTTTTTCCTCCCCAAAGTACATTGTTCCCTGCCTGCCAGATGTTGGTATTCAATGACTATCGAGGTTTTTTAACAAGTGGTGAGCTCATTGATATTTAATTATTGGGATGACAAAAAGGAAAGAAGATGAGACAGCTCTGTCCAGAGAGCTAAGCTTTAGAGCTTCAAGCTGTCTTTGTGAGCAAAAGTGCTTGCCAGGCATAATGAAGGCCAGAGAGTTAGAAGAGGCTGAAAGGTAAGGAAGAGGTAGGAAATTACACAGAAGGGAGAAGCTGTTTGATACCAGCCCTCTGAGTCCATTGTCCATTGCAAACAGGTAGCTTTTTATGCTTCCATGTCCAGAGGAAAAGAATCAGAAATGGCAATTGTGTGAAGACATCCCATAGACTGCCAGATTATTACTTTGTTTTCTTGGAAAATAAGGAGTCCAAAAGATTCATGAACCAGTGCAGGACAGGCTTAGGCCCTTGAGTAATTGAAACTTACAAAAACTCTCCAGTGAGATTTGGGGCCAAGATCCAGGTGAAGATCCACAAGTCAGTCTGGCCTAGACCAAATGTTAATGTTTGTTGACATTTCTCCTGCATCAGCTTCCTACTATGTGTGGGGCTGAAGGACCGTCTCAAGGACTCTCCAACCAAATGCCCTCTATTGATTCCTGGGCAGCCTCTTTCCTCAATGTTCTGTGCTTCCGTCCTTACCTTGGGGAACTAGAATTCATATCCTGGAAGGAAACTGAAAGATCCTCCAGACATGATTCCTAAAGCTTTTTTTTTTTTTTAATTAAAAGATTTTATTTATTTATTTGATAGACAGGGATCACAAGTAGGCAGGGAAGCAGGCAGAGAGAGAGGAGGAAGCAGGGTCCCCGCTGAGCAGAAAGCCCGATGTGGGGCTCGATCCCAGGACCCTGGGATCATGACCCAAGCCGAAGGCAGAGGCTTTAACCCACTGAGCCACCCAGGTGCCCCCTTTTTTAAAAAAAAAAAGATTCCTAAAGCTTTGTTAGCCCTGAACATCTGGTTCCCTTCTTGCCCTCTTCTGGACGCTACATAAGCAGAAGGACCCCAGAAACTCAACCCAGAATCCCTTGACCCCTCCAGCTCCCTTGATTTTAGAGTAATTTCCCCCTCCTTTCATAGGCTTCATCTCCAAAGTCTGTGTTAGCTGAAACTGAAACAAAAAAGAAAGAGAGAGAATAAAGAAAATGAAGAGAGAGAAGGGACTGCCTTCTATCCACTGCCCACCCTCACACATTTTCTCCTTCTGCCTCAGGCCCTACCAGTCCATTTTCTTACCTTTTTTTTCATAATGTAAAATTCGCCATTTTAACCATTGTTGATCTATTTTTAAAGAACTTTATGCCTTCACCCCTTTTGTCATTAAGTGAGATAGTCTTCTCTATAGAGGTGGAAATGGGGGCCAAGGGAGGTATGGCAGGATAGGGAGCTCGGAAACCCTCAGGTCACAAGACTGTATCGGCCAAGACCTGTGTCTCTAGCTAGTCCAAAGTAAGGCAGAAGACTATTGAACATCTGGTTCAGGGTATAAACTTAAGGATAGGGATGAAAGTCACAGGGGCTGGGCCAGGCCAGGTCTCCCAGAAGAACTAAGGTTTCTCAATTCCTGGCTCTGACTTCTGCCTCTTGGGTTATGAGGCTTGTCCCCTAGGCCTCCTTCAAGACACAGCTGCTACAGTGGGTGTCCCTGAGTTGAGGTATTTGTCCTATCTCCCAAAGAAAGGCTTTTTAGTCATAGGGTTCCAGGTGAGTAGGAATGGGAATGAATAGCAGAACATCAATCTGGGATAAGCAATCCTTACCATAAAGGAAGCAGAGCAGGATTCTAAATCTTTTTTAAAACTCACTGACCCTTTGTCTCCCCCATTTAAAAAAATGAATCTAGTCCTTTACCATCCCAGTACAAGCTTCATATCTTTCACCATTCTTTTTTTCCCCTGAGTAGTTTCTGAGTAGCTATTTTTAAAAGATTTTATTTATTTATTTGACAGAGAGAGACACGGTGAGAGAGGGAACACAAGCAGGGGGAGTGAAGAGGGAGAAGCAGACTTCCCACCAAGCAGGGAGCCTGATACAAGTCTTGATCCCAGGACCCGGGGATCATGACCTAAGCCTAAGGCAGACCCTTAAGGACTGAGCCACCCAGGCGCCCCTGAGTAGCTATTTTTGAAAACTAAGTAATGGGCAAGGGAGTAGTAGCTTCCACTTTCACTGGGATAACTCCAGAACCATTTTGGTTCTGGACTTTTCCTATCCCAGGTCTGAAAGCAAGGGATACTCATTCTGTGAAGTTTTCCTCCTGGCTCTGCAATTAGTCATGGATCCTACAGCTGATGTGCTGGCACGGGTCAAGGACCAGCTGAAGCATGGTGGCCAGACACCAGGCAGTACTGTCCCCATTTAGAATTTTCCCCAAACTTCAGTGTAACAAAGTCTTCTCTTCTTTTGTTCTTAATTGATGGTCTCAAGTCATGCATATTTTGTCTAGCAGGTGATGCTCAGAGGGAAATCTTTTCTTTGAAAGAGGATTTCCCAGAGGCCATCAGATAAGTAAGGAGGCACAGTTCTCTTGCAAGATGATAGATAGATGTGATGACCTGAAATCCCCTGGCACACAGTGAGAAATAAAATATTAAAAACCAGCTATAGCCCTCAGTCATGACTGGAGGCATTGTAAATTGGAACAATCCTTTGGGAAAGCAGTTTGGGAAAATGTATCAAGAATCTTAAAAGCACTCCTGCTTTTTGACCTTATACTTCTACTTTAAGAAATTATCCTAGGGGGTGCCTGGATGGCTCAGTGGGTTAAAGCCTCTGCCTTCGGCTCAGGTCAGGATCCCAGGGTCCTGGGATCGAGCCCCATATCGGGCTCTCTGCTCAGCAGGGAACCTGCTTTCCTCTCTCTCTCTCTGCCTGCCTCTCTGCCTACTTGTGATCTCTGTCTGTCAAATAAATAAATAAAATCTTAAAAAAAAAAATTATCCTAGGGGCACCTGGGTGGCTCAGTCTCTTGTGCGGCTGACTTGGTTTTGGCTCACATCATGATCCGGGGGTCATGGGATTGAGCCCCACATCAGGCTCCACACTCAGTGCAGAGTCTATTTCAGATTCTCTCTTCCTCTCCCTTTGCCCCTCCCCCTACTCGCACTGTCTCTCTCTCTCTCTCTAACGTGGATAAGATAAAATCTTTTATTTTAAATGCAAATATATATGGATTTCATCATAACACTGTTTATAATAGTGAAAAATTATAAGCAACCTGAATGTCCAAAATAAGTGAATGGTTAAAAAGTTATTGTACAAAAAAAAAGTTATTGTACATCCCCTCTATGGATATTATGCAGGCATTAAACTAATGATTCCAAAAACCATATAAAAATATGGAGAGTTGATTAAACTCTATTACTGATTTTTAAAAATCCAGAATATAAGGGGTGCCTGGGTGGCTCAGTCAGTTAAGCATCCAACTCTTGATTTTGGCTCAGGTTTTGATCTCAGGGTCATGAGCCTGCTTAAGATTCTCTCTCTTCGGGCGCCTGGGTGGCTCAGTGGGTTAAAGGCTCTGCTTTCGGCTCGGGTCATGATCCCAGGGTCCTGGGATCGAGCCCCGCGTCAGGCTCTCTGCTCAGCGGGGAGCCTGCTTCCCCCCTCTCTCTCTGCCTGCCTCTCTGCCTACTTGTGATCTCTCTCTGTCAAATAAATAAATAAAATCTTAAAAAAAAAAAAAGGGCGCCTGGGTGGCTCAGTGGTTTAAGCCTCTGCCTTCGGCTCAGGTCATGATCTCAGGGTCCTGGGATCGAGTCCCGCATTGGGCTCTCTGCTCATTGGGGAGCCTGCTTCCTTCTCTCTCTCTCTCTCTCTGCCTGCCTCTCTGCCTGCTTATGATCTCTCTCTGTCAAATAAACAAATAAAATCTTAAAAAAAAAAAGATTCTCTCTATTCCTCTCCCTCTGCCCCTCCACTTATATTCTCTCTCTGTCTCTCTCAAAAAATAAAAAATAAAAATTAAGAATATAAGATACAGTTTGTTTTTGTTTATTTTTATTTATTTATTTGAGAGAGTGAGTGAGAGAGGAGGAGTGGGGGGAAGAGCAGAGGGAGAGGGAGAAGCAGACTCCCTGCTCAGCAGGGAACCACACACAGAGCTCAGTCTCAGGACCCTGAGATCATGACCCGAGCTGAAGGCGGATGCCTGACCAACTGAGCCATCCAGGCACCCCAGTTTGTTTTTCTTTTAATGTTGTTCTGGTATGTGTATTAGTTGGCACTCTGGTTATAGTAACAAATTTCAACTCAAGCTATTCTAAGTTAAAAAGGAAACTAGCTATAAGGACACTAGGATTTCTCATAGTATTCAAGGACAGGTGTACCCTTCAAGCCTTAGAAGGGTGGAGCAAGTTCTGGAACCAGAGCCTAGGAAGGACTTTCTGTTATCTCTTGTATCTGCTTCTTTCTGAACATCAGCTTTATTCTTGTCTCCCTGCCCAGTGGCTTTCTCTGGTACCTAACCTACAGTCTTGAACTTTACATCTCCTCTTAGTCCTACTTCGTATTCTGGGGGAGACTCTGATTGGCTCCATCTGATCCAAGCAAAATGGGACCACACTGAACCAACATGGTACATGGAGCCCACCCTGTAATCATGAAGAGAGACACCAGCTCCTAGAGAGGGAAACCCAAGTGTTACTATTGTGCTATACACACAAGACTTAAATACACTAGAACATTAACAGAGCATGTCCCGAGGTAGTGAAACTAAAGATGAATTTAAAAAAATTTTAGCATGTATTACTTTATAATAGAAAAATCCAAGGGCACCTGGGTAGCTCAGTCTGTTAGGCATCTGCCTTCAGCTCAGGTCGTGATCTCAGGGTCCTGGGATCGCGACCTATATTGGGCTCCCTGCTCAACAGGGAGCCTGCTTCTCCCTCTCCCTGACCCCTTCCCCCAGCTCGTGCTTTTTTGCACGTGCTCTCCCTCTCTTCTCGCTCAAATAAATAAATAAATTCTTTTTTTTTTTTTTTTAAGAAAAATCTATTAAACTTGTCATGGCTATGATTGTTATTAGGCCTGGGGTCAGCAGAACACTTCTGCATTTTTGTTCTCCCAATGACAGCCGCTACAAAGATACTAAAGCCTGGTGGTGCTTGTTTTGGGAATGAATTCCATCAAGCTGTTTAAGGAGACAGAAAATGTTCAGTTAATCACAGGACCAATTTGAGTTCTCATACTCTAGCTGTAGCATAAAAATCCTTTCTACTTCTTTGTGGTTAATTTACTTTGCCCCCAAATGCCTCTGCAGAAGTGTGGTATGTATAAAGAAAGAATACTTTTTTGCTTTGCATGCAACCACCAGTAGCTACTCCAGAGATGGAAAGAGAGTGGACATTCAGTGTATTGACTTTATTTGAATTGAGCCTTCTTTTGGTGAAAAACCTAGGAGATTAAGGAGATTTAGACTAATAAGAGAGGCCTCTCTGAACTGGGCAGGATCTTCTGCCCCTCTTAAAAATTTAGGCTTCATAGATTTTTTTTTTTTCAGTCCTCTTCCCCTCTTTGTAAAAGCCACTAGCAGCATTTGGAAAGATGGTCTCTCTTATGTTTCCTTGATCTTCCCCCAAAGACCTTACACTTGTGAGAGGTATTTGTCCTTCTTCATAAGTGGGCCCCATAAAGGTGTTATTATGTCCCCAAAAGATAGAAGTCCTAGGCAATTGCCTGGTACTGCAGGCAGCTCCTGGAGAAAGGGAGATGGGGAGTTAAGGTGGGAGCTGCCCAAAACTCAGACTTAGGAAATAGGACTCAGGACTTCAGTTCATACCAAAAGAGCTTTTATTGGTTACATGATTCTCATGTTGACGTGTGGAGTCAGAAACAGATGGGAATGCCTTTTAGGCTGAATAAACAGCCATCAGCAGGGAAGTAGAGAGGTCTAGCCAATGCCTACATTGCTACTGAATATTCTTAGATGGGAGATTAGGTTTCTGCCCAGCCATGGACATTGGAAATAAAGACATTGAGTTGTATTTTCTGTATCTCTCTCTAAAATATGATATCTAAACCTCTTTATTTCTACCCACTGGCAAGAGACATTTTGGGGAGTGGCATAACCTTGAAAATAGGAGACCCCAGTAGTTTCTGAGCTGACCTCTGGACAAATTGTGACAGAAACAAGAATTGGTCTTTGATGTCTTATCTTGCTGTACCCACGTGTCAGAGAGTGGCCTGAGCTCCTGGTCTTCCCTGCTCTCCTGTTTCCGTATCAGTGTTATCTTTATTCCTGGCCCTGTTCCTGCTCTAAGTTTGCCCTGATTCCTGCTTCCACCCAAGGGAACTGAACAGGGTACAGACAGGACTGTTCCAGAGGTAGCCTTTCGCAATTCAGAACTGCCTCTGCCAACTCCCTCATAAACCTAGAGGAAAATTCAGTGTTCGGCAAAGAAAGCTTAGATAATGTTGGTACAAACACTTTGCCTCTTCATACTTCATTCTGAATCCATTTAAATTTCT
Organism: Enhydra lutris kenyoni; assembly: GCF_002288905.1. Lineage (NCBI taxonomy): Eukaryota > Metazoa > Chordata > Mammalia > Carnivora > Mustelidae > Enhydra > Enhydra lutris. Next base: position 2,953,587 of record NW_019154097.1, on the reverse strand, counting down.
GTTTTTCTGAGAATTAGTGCTTCGAGGTAAGGACAGAGGTTACCTCTCTTGTGGGAAAGCTAAAACTGAATCATGTCTCCGGATCATTCATGTTCGGTCCACAAGGCAAGGGCAAAATTGTTCAGCACCACGGAGAGCGTTTTTTCATCCTGGTCACAACATCAAGGGCACCTAGGTAAAAGATAAGGATTTGTACCTAAGAAGCCCATCCAGTCTAATCTCCTTACTCTTCTGGCCAGTCACCAAGTACCCCTTTTCTCCCCCACACTCTTAGTACTCAACTTCTTCCTTTGCCTTACAAGGCATTTAGGAATAAACTCCTTTAACTTTCCACCTACCTTTCTGCTTCCATGTTCTCTGCATCCCCCACTCATCTTTACCCCCCTTCCATTTCTGTAGGGAACCTTACTTCTCTGGCCCAAGGCTCTGTTTCCATCTCCTCTTGAATCCTCCAGGACCATGCCCTGTCAAACATCTCCTTTTTTACCTAGCTTCTTTTGCCTCAGTCTAGGACATTGTCCAAGCGTTCCGTAGGACCAAAGAAATTTTTCAACTCCAAAGTTCCTTACGGTTATAATTTCTTCTCATTCCTTCTCTTCTCAGTCTGGATCCTTGAAAGAATGTCTACCTTCACTCTTTCTACTTTCTGTTTTCGTCTTCCCTCCTAAATCTTCTGTAATCTGTATTCTGTTCCTACTCTTCAACTAATACTGTATTTTCTGAGGCCACTTATGACTTCCTTATTTCTAAGTACTGTATTTATCTTCTGGGACTCATCTGTGTTTTTTTTTTTTAAAGATTTTATTTATTTATTTGACAGAGAGAAAGAGCACAAGTAGCAGAAAGGCAGGCAGAGAGGAAGGAAGCAGGCTCCCTGCTGAACAGAGAGCCTGATGCGGGGCTTGATCCCAGGACCCTGGGATCATGACCGGAGCCGAAGGCAGACGCTTAACCGACTGAGCCACCCAGGCGCCCCTCATCTGGTTTTTTGACACTGTTGTTAATTACTGGGAACTCCTTAAGGTTGGGACTTTTTTTTGGTTGTTGTTTATCTTTATGACCCCCAGGCTTGCCACTGATAAATGAATGAAGAAAATACTGTGTACAGGAGTAAGGAGAGAAGGGAGGCAGAATGCCTCCTGGTCAGCCTCCTCCTCACCCTGTGGAGGGAGTGCCTTTTCCACAGATACTTCCCTACATGATACAGGTCCCAACCTGTGCGATGCCACGGCTGCAGCTGTGGGCAAGTCACTCCCAGGACATAATGTCCATGATTGTGTGGGCCTTAAGGAACCTCTATTAATACCTTTATAACTAGCACAGATATATTGCTTAATATGTACTATAAAGTGCTCATAGCTATTGATTTATTTTAGCCTCACAAGAACCTTTCACGTAGGTATTAATATTCATCCCATTTAACAGATAAGGAAACAGAAGCTCAGATTACACAGCTAGTAAATGGAGGGGACAAGATTTATTTTTTTAAAAAAAATGGTTTGGGGTGCCTGGGTGGCTCAGTAGGTTAAAGCCTCTGCCTTAGCTCAGGGTCCTGGTCATGATCCCAGGTCATGATCCCAGGGTCCTGGGATCGAGCCCCGCATCGGCTCTCTGCTCAGGGGGGAGCCTGCTTCCTCCTCTCTCTCTGCCTGCCTCTCTGCCTACTTGTGATCTCTGTCTATCAAATAAATAAATAAAATCTTTTTAAAAATTTAAAAAATAAATTAAAAAAAATGCGTTGATGAATTGAATTTGTTGAAGCTGATGATAAGTACCCAGGATCTCACTACATTATTTTCTCTACTTTTGTGTAAGTTTAATAATTTCATAATAAAACATTTTTAAAGGATCAGATTGGATTAAATCAATGGATTTTTTTTAAAAGATTTTATTTTTAAGTAATGTCTACACCCAGCGTGGGGCTAAAACTCATAACCCCAAGATCAAGAATCACTCGCTCTACTGACTGACCCAGCCAGGCTCCTCAAATCAATGGATTTTTATTTTGTTGTTATTGTCATAATTGCAACAAAACCCTTTCTCCAACCAAAATTTTGTAGAAAGGTTGGTGTATAAGTGAAATAAAAGAGGATCTCCAGTCTCACTACTGTTGCTTCCCTCTTGCACTCAGCCCCTTCCAAGGCACAGGGTTCAGAGAACACAGTTTAATGAAAATCACTGGACCAGACCAACTCCAAGGATTCTTCTGGCACTTTTGCCTTCGTCTAATTATATTGGCTTTGACTGGCCATTAGCTTATATATCCTGTCCCAGAAACACTGCGACTGGGTTATTAATCATTTCTGCAGTCTGTGGAGAATTTGTTTGAAGGGTTGCAGAAAGATGGGTTGCTGTTAGAGATGCATTTCAATGTCTGTCTCTACTGAGTGTTTAATAATCTTGCTAATCCCCACTCTAGTTCCCGGATCTAGCTAACTCCTGTCAGATGTCCTTGGGGGACATTTTAAATTCTCCCTGATTTCTTGGAGCCAGACATTTCCCTCTGCTTGGATTCTCTCTGATACTTAACATTCATGAATATTTCACATTTAACCTGATTACATTTCCATGCGATGGTCATGGTGCATTGGCTGTGTCTCTCAGGGAAGACATACAGGAAGCCCACAGTAAAGACTTGAATTTTTAGGCACAGTGCCAGAGATCTTTGTTCTTGCCATTAAGATGGTCTTCTGTCATGGACAGTGACAGGGGAGATGCTGAATGGTGGGCTTTGCATGGGACTTCTCAAGCCTGGGGCTCTGCACCCTGGCTTATGACCCACAAGAACTGGCAGTTTCTCTCAGGGACCAAAAGCCACCAAGACCTTCCCAGTGGCATTGAGGACCAAATGTGGGTCCTTGTGACCAGAATTGCTCAACAGCTTCCCATCCCCCACTCAGACCCTATTCTTCCTGTATAGTTTCCGTCTCACGTTACCATTTCCACCCAGTACCTCCAGACTGAGAAGCAACTCTGATGAACTCATCTGTGCCGAGGAGGGAAGGGTTAGCCCCAAATGCCTGAGGAGCTTGTGTGTTTACAATCGCCCCCAGGGAAAGGACAGTGAGGCTTACATGGATGGATGGGGTGGAGGGTTCTAGAGAAGATGCATGATTGGGAAGGCCATAGATTTAGAAGTCACCACTGTAAAAATGTTACTGTAAACTGTAGGAGACATCAGGGCTCCCCAAGGGGAGAGGTGGGCTGAGGGCCAGAACCTGCTGAAGACACAAAGGGCTGTGAGAGGAGTAAAAAATGATGGTTAAAGAGGTAACATGAGCCAAGGATCACAGCGTCCTCAAAGCCAGAAGAGGAAACCATATCCAAATGGATATGGTATGTGTGACATCTGAGAAATGCTACAGAAAAAGTAATGTGACTAAGGAAATTGGAAAGGTGCCAGTGCTTCCCTGGTAGGATCCCACAGGCATGTTTATGGGCTTTACCCTCTGAGAAGTCATCCCTCAAGCTGCTTTGGGAGTGAGTCCTACCTGTGGCCGAAGGGGAAAGCCAGACCCCAGCTGTCAGGTCTTAATGTGCCCCACAGGTAGCACCTCAAGGCTGTTTTGGCCACAGAGAGTCGTGTAAGGGCTCAGGTCTGCATGGGACAAATGCTATCCATTAGGAGTCTCTCGGGAGGAACTGAGACAAGGAGACAGAGAATAAAGGATTGGAGAGGATGGCAGCATGGGAAGCTGCCCAAGATGCACTGAGGCACTGCAGCACCCCACTTGTTCTGAGACCTACCCCCTACAGTCCCAGCCAAGGGGTGTGGTTCAGAGCAGAGGACAGAGGCCCAGGTTCTGCCTTCAGGAACCCACAAACCACTGTGGCAACAGAGCCCACCCAGAGTCTTGTACTCTGGATGGCCTGAAGGAACACAAGCAAGGCCAGGATTTCCCTCCAAATATTCTAGACTTTTTCCTTTCCCCTTAATGGCAAGCATGTTTTCATCCCCACTGCCTCATTCTAAAGGGAACAGAAGACACCATAATGGTTTTATGTCCTTCCCTTGCTGGGTCACTCAGATCCCTGACCTGACACTGTGGGGCCAATTCTGAAGCATTCTATGAGTCTGTCTGCTGTCTGCACCTCCAGAGGCAGAACAGACACAGCCTTGAGTCTACTCTGCAGTTCTCAGAGCTTGGGTTTACCATTCTTTAATCCTAGGCAGATGCCTAGAGTGGCCATGCCCGTGTCAGTGCTTGGTCATCAGTTTCTCAGGGAGAATGTGCATGACTGCAGCCCCTTCCAACTGACTACAGTAAGGTGGACCAGTACCCTGGGCCTTGTAGCAGAGGCTTGGAGTATTTTGGAGGAAACAGTTATGCCTGATTACTGAGTAGCACAGGACTAACTGGTCCCCAGGTGATTTGCCATTATTCATGTTCTCACCTACCATACCCAGCCAACCCTTCAGGTGACACTCTTTAGGATTCATCTGTGAAATGAAGTTCTCATGAGAACTCTTTTGTCCATTGTCTATAGTCTTGAAGTCTGGTTTGGCTTGGCCAGTTAGTTCTCTGGATCCAGTGAAAGGACCCATCCAGTGCTAGGGGAAACAGAAGGAGAACCCTATCTTAGGGAGCATCTACTCTGACCTTAATCCAGACTTAAACTCACAGGAACCTAGAATGGCCTTTCCAAACAAGTATATAGGAAGGCCTCTGAGGAACAGGGCAACTTGGGAGGTTGGACAAGGAGATCCTATGTATTTAAGGAATCAAACAGTAGGCTTTCTGGGAAGAGGCTGGCTCACACAGGTCTTTGAAGACAGACACCCAGGTGGGTGCAAGTGGGGCTGAGATCCGCGGCTTTTACCCAGGTCAGGGTCTTCTTCCAGCATGTATGGGTCTGCCCTTCCATCCTTGAGTGGCCTGTATACTGCCGGGGGGGAGTGTCCCCAGATGACTGGTGGGAAGACCAGCTTCAGGACTGAGAGCACCCCCATATATTCACTACCTAATAACTTTCTGTCTCTGCTTTCTCCTCACAGGACCCAGCCGCCGCCTCCATCTCAGACGGGGACTGTGACGCCCGGGAGGGTGAGTCAGTAGCCATGAATTACAAACCATCCCCGCTCCAAGTGAAGCTGGGTGAGTGTGTCTGGGGGGTGAGGGAGATGTGGGGAGTGGACAAGGTGCTCTGGGCTGGGTCTGCAGTGAGGTGGCACAAATAAACCAACCCAGAGTAGATGATTGCAAGATGCAAGCCACCAAGTCATTGGCACTGCCAGACACCTTATCTCCTGCAAGGCAAAGAGGGAAGTTACAGTTCTCCGCAGGACCCAAAGCTCTAGGAAGCCTCTCTGAGGCCAAGAAGAGTCCAGGTGTTCCAGGGAATAGCTTCAGGGATAAAACCATGGAACCCCAGAGAGAGGGTTAGAAGTCCCATCAAACACTGGGCCAGGCTTGGAGGAAACTGCCTTAGAGGTAGGTGTCAGTTATTCTGTTTGAGGGGCAGAAAGGATCCCAAAACCTAGAAGCCGAGATCCTCTCCCTATTCCTTCCTCACCCATCTAGAGATCTTCAGGGCCTGGTTGGCTCTTGTTTTGAGGAGCTTTCCCTTGGTTTTTTAGCAAGCCCAAATATCTCCCCACCCCCTTTCCAGGGACACCTTTCCTTTGGGGGGTTATTTCACGTCCATTCCAAAGTCAGTCGGAAGCTGCGTGCTTCTTTAAAGCCACTTGGCTCCCAGCCACTGCCCATAGCTCCCACAGCTGCTCTTCTCACTTCACCCTCTGCAGACATTGCCCTTCTCCCTTCAGGGGTCAAAATTTCACTCACCAAAAGCTGCCGCATATACCAGACTTACTAAATTTTGGTTTCATGAAGAATTACAGCACAGTGCATCTAGGAAACAGTTACAATTAAATATAACTCATGACTGTCCTTCAAAACTCCTCTGCCATCCCTGCGACCCTCTTGGCCATTTTCTCCTCAGACTCTGACTGCCCACTAAATACTAGACCCCTCCTCTTTGGATCCTTTTTCCATCTGTTGTAAAACGTTTTCCTTCTGTAGCTGCTGGAGCTCCTCTTCACAGAATCCTATTCTTTTATTCAGTTTTTCTGGTTGGTTTGTTTGTTTGTTTTCTTTTCTTGTGGTGTGTGTGTATGGGGGGTGTTTTTGTTTTGTTTTGTTTTGTTTTTTCTTGTTTTGTTTTGTGTTTATCTTGCTTCTCTCATTCCAGACCACATCCAGGGATCTCCTCAGGCTGTTTTTCTAAATGAGAGCAGTTCTCTCAGTGGATTTGTTCATCTTCCCAAGACACCAGACTCAAACTACAGCCAGTTTTATTTGTTATTGTTTAACAATACAAGTATTTTAACAAGTGTAACTTTCTATTCCTCCCTCTACTATATTCTCCTCCCCAGGGATAATCATTTTAAGCTTTTCTTAGTTTTTCTTGTTTTATTTTATATTTTAGCATAAGGGGTATCATACTGTACACATTTTCTGAAACTTTGTTTTTGTTTTTGTTTTCCATTTAATGCCTTGGAGCCCCTGGAAATGTCAGTTTATAAAGAATGACTTCACACTTTTAAATGGTTGCATAGTAGTCCATAGTTTGGTTTTGCCAGTTTATTGTTTGCATTTTTTTTCACTATTTCAAACAATTCCAACATGCTTTTGAAATAACGCTTTTTTTCCTCCCCGTTATATTACCAGCAAAGCTCCTCATGAAAACTCAGAACCTTGTCCCAGTTGCACCAAGGAAAATCACCACTGGGAACTTTCAGGCAAATTGCACCCCCTAGAGTCTTAGAATGGTAATGGCAGCTGCTGCCCCCTGGAAAGAAGCTGGAAAAAACTGGAGTCAGAGGAGGAGCAGTGGCAAAGACAGAGGGTCAGAGACTGAGAGATGAGAAACTAAGAGACATGGAGGTCAGGGGAAATTTCAGAGTCACGGTAGCTGGAAAGTCCCATTCCATCCTGCCTTTCTGGAGCTAGTGGTTATTTTATGAAAGCTTTCCCATAGCATCCATCTCCACCCAGCAGTCCCTTTTCCCACACCTGGGCTTAAGATGAGTAGGAAAGGGGAGGCAGGCCCCCTCCAGAGCCCAGGCAGCTACTTGCTACTGGTAACACTGCCACATACCAGACAGTGGGTCACCTGGTAGCCAGCCCCACAGATCTGGTAGACTCTAGAGCCTTGGAGAACTCAAAGGCTAGCACAAGTGTAGCAGCTCCCCAGCCTCTTGCTCTTTACCCTGCCAGCCCCATTCTTCCCCTCCCACACCACAACTTCAGTAGCTCCTTTGGCTTCTGCATTAATCCCAAGTTCCTTTGTCTGTCATTCAAGGCCTTCAAGCTCTGAGTCTGTAACCAGAGGGAGCCCCCAAACCCTTAACACAGGACCTAAGACATAATGGTGAATGGTAAATAAATGAATGACTGAATAAACATATCCTATTTGTCTAATATTTGACCTCCCTCCAGCTTTACCCCTCCATCCCATCTGGATCCATACTTATTTTGCTTACTGATAAATGTGTTTTTGTATATGCTGTCCCTCCTTCCTAGAATCCCCTCCTCTCTCCAGCTCACAGTATCACATCCAAGGCGCCCTGACTTCTCCATCCTTCTGCTTCCTCACTCCTTCCCCAGCCTTTCTCTGGAATCAAGTATACACTAACTGCCCCCCATAGGAGTACAGCTTCTGGAAGACAGGGGTCATCCTCTTCCTATTGCCTCTTACTATCTGCCTCAGGTTGTGCAGGACCAAGTACTGTCTCCTCCAAGAACCAGGGTGATCCTGGAATCCCTGCCTCGGTTCCTAGAGAAGCAAGGGGGTTCACAGCGGAGGCCCAGCCCAGTCAGTCCTAAGCAGTAAGGTAGGGTGGCCCTGGGAGCAGGACACAGCTTCCTTCCCATGTTCTCCTGCAGAGAAGCAGCGGGAGCTGGCCCGGAAGGGCTCCCTGAAGAATGGCAGCATGGGTAGCCCCGTCAACCAGCAACCCAAGAAGAACAATGTCATGGCCCGGACAAGGTAGAGGTCCCCCTACCCCACCCAGACCCTGCCAGTAACATTTATTTCCGCTGGTCCTATGCCTCTCCTTCTTCCCTCCCTCCTCAGGCCCAGCATCTTTGTGAGAGGAGAGTCTCAACAGGATCCAAGGGGCAGGGGGAAGTGGTGGGTCTGGGCCCAATCCAGTTCCTCACCAGGCTATGCGCTCCAGTTGCCAATCCAATCCCCTAAATTTTCTACCCAGGCTTGTCGTCCCCAATAAAGGCTACTCCTCGCTTGACCAGAGCCCAGATGAGAAGCCACTGGTAGCCCTTGACACGGACAGGTGTGTACAAGGATGCTGGGGCAGCCGGGCAAGCCACAGGAACCTTTATGAACGAATAAGTGGGCTCTATGAGCCACACCTGCTATATTGTTAGAATTGGGATGTGGGGTGTTCCTCAGACAGCCAGGAGCTCTCCAAGGATGAATCCCCCGGGAATGGAATTTTTTTTTATCTGGCAGTAGGAAAGGAGCAGAGAGAGGAAAAGGGGACTGGCACAGTCTGATACTGTCCTGAGACGACTGATGCTATCGCTGCCCCTTGACTGGGCCCTGATGCGATGTCCAACATCCTGCTCCTTCTAAGGGAGGAGCCCTGCTGCTGGCAGTGTGCCTGGCTACACTTGAACTTTGGGGAAACCCAACAAGTCAGGGAGATTTGAGCCTAGAAAAGAGGTGAGCGGAATCGGGGTGAGGCAAGTAACAGGTGTTTAGAAGGTTACAGGGGGCAGTTCATTTAGAAGGGCAGGGCTAGGGGAGCTGGGCATTTGCACAGCGGGCACAATCCTTTATTTAGATCTGCTGTTTACTTGGAAGTGTGGGGGAGGGGAGGTATAGACTGATGGGGTGGGGTACAGGGAGTTTTCCATTTAATATCAGGGAATCACTTCTCTGTCTTTTCTTCCACCATCAGCGATGACGACTTTGATATGTCCAGATATTCCTCCTCTGGCTACTCCTCTGCGGAGGTGAGGCCCCACTCTTTAGGACCCTAGATGTACCTGAGCAGGACCACCTCCATCTAGGAAAAGGGGTGGGGCACCACATCACACCCTGAGAGGAGCAATGGGCAGAGCTAGGTGGAGTCCTGTAGGGACTGGACATAATGGGGTAGGGCCTGGGATGGAACAGTGTCGGAAAGAACCCAGAGGCTGTCAGACACTGGCCTCAAGTGTAGGGAGCCCAGTTTTAGGGGTGAGGCTTGAGCCCATGGTTAAAACAAGGCTCCTAAAGAGAATGGAGTGTGAAATCCAGGCGACACTCTTTGGGCGAGACCTGAAATAGGGACCAGCCTAACAGAGGCAGAAGTTGCCCTTAGAATGGGATGCCCTTTGTAGAGAGGTGAGGCCTCAGGGATGTACCTGTAAGGACGTGAGGCCAGAACTGAGGCTGAGGCCCAAGAAGAGGCAGAGCTTGGCCTTTCAGTAACGCGTGATCGGACTGAGTGGGGGTGCCACCTGGCTGTGGGTGGTACCTCCGGATTGCCCCGAGCCTGACCTCCCTCCCCTTTGTCTACAGCAGATCAACCAAGATTTGAACATCCAGCTGCTGAAGGACGGCTACCGGTTAGACGAGATCCCTGACGACGAGGACCTGGACCTCATCCCCCCCAAGTCTGTGAACCCCACCTGCATGTGCTGCCAGGCCACGTCCTCCACTGCCTGCCACATTCAGTAGCGGGTGGGGCCACTGCGGCCGCCTGGGGCAGGGCCCCCGTGGGCCAGGTGGGACAGGGCAGGGGCCAACCCCTCCCCAGCTCGTCCGCCTGCCCCCGGCCCCCATGCCCCCTACAGCCGCCAACCTCGTAACAGTCATTGCTTCCTCCTATGGTAGGACGTGTACCTCTGTGTGTTCATGGAGCCGGAGAAACCAAAACCGGGTCTTTCTCCACCCCGGGGGCTGAGGAGCGGCAGGGGCTGTTTGTTCAGTTACTTGGGGGACCATGCCCAGCACCCTGCCCCCCTCCCTGAAGCTGCTGTCCAGGGGGGAGAGGAAGGACTAGACAGCAGAGAGGCTAACGCTAATGAGTGGGGTAGGGATCACAAAGCCAGGGGCTTGGCCTCACCCCAGCAAAGCCATGAGCCCCCCAGCCCCAGCCTGAAAAGGAAAGGGGGCTGGGAGGGAGAAGGACCCAGGGCAGTGGGAGCAAGGCCCAGCACCTCAGAGCCCCCTCCACACGCCCCCTGCCGGCCCATATAACTATTTGTTTCCCCCTCCTCTCCAGATGGGAAGCCTGGCAAAGCTGCCCAGTGGGATACTGCCCTCCCCCCATAGAATCACTGCCTTCTTCCTCTTCTTTGCCCCATTCACCCCCTTCCTTGCTCTCTGGGTTGTGGAGAAGGGTAAGGTGGGCTTTGGAGACAGACCAGTTTGGGGTGATATGATCTGTCCTCACCCACCCCCAACCAATGCATCTATTTCTCTGCCAGCTCCTCCCACCCCCCACACTTCTGTTCATTGGTCTCCATCCCAGGATGGAAGCAGGAGGTAGGGCTGGCCTTGAAAGCCCCATTCCCATCTCTCTCCAGCCCAAGATCCCAGATACCACTTCCCCACAAGAATCTTCAAGGAGGCAAGCTTAGGAGAAAACAGTGGTAGCATGTGCATGGTAGGGAGAACTTGGCGGAATGTGTGTGTATGTGTGTGTGAGCCTGTCAGGGTGTGTGTCTATGTCTGTGTGTTGGGCCTGTCTCTCCAGGTGTCTGTTTCTTCATGGACATACGTGTCCATGGTGGGAAAGTGACTGTGTGGTCTGTTAGTGACATGAGGCTGCTCAGCAGTGGGCTGCGAGCCCTGGCCTGGGAGTCAGAAGTTTGGGTTGTGACCCTCGTGCTAGCACTCTCTCTATGATCTCAACAAGCACTTGTGTTCTCTGGGCTTCAGTTACCTCAACTGTAAAATGAGCAGGGTCTGAAATTACTCTTAAGGTTTTTTCAAACGAAGGAATTTCTTCATAGGAATTTCTGTGGAGGTGTGTAGGCAGGTCTCCATGTGTCTGAATACACTTGTGGGGCTTCCTGAGTTCTGTTTCTGTGTGGAAAGGAGAGGGGAAGTTCCTGAGGGACCTGTGTGTGTTTGGGATCTATTTGGGAATACATGTGTATTCCATGAACATGTATGTGGGGAGGGGAGTATATGTTGTGTGTGTAGCTCTGTGCGGCATCTGGGAGTCAGAGTGCGTGTGCTGCTGCTGCTGCTGCTGCTGCTGGGGTGGGGAGGGGGAGAACAGAAAAGCTGAGGATGAAAATCAGAGGGAGGAGGTGACCAAGCCCCCCGCCCCTGAACTAGGCAATAGAGACCTGCCCCATGTGAAGAAACACGAAAGCACAGAGAGCCTAAGACTGCTCAGGTCTTATGCCTCACAAACCCCATATCCCAAGACCAGGGTGTACACTCCCCATTCCTCCATGCTGACAGCCCACACACGCTGGTGTATCCACTCTCATATATACCACTCATGTGTCGCAAGTGTGCAGAAGACACCTGCACAGCCCACTCCCTGGCTGCCATTCCTGGGAGAGGGGAGCTGAAAGGAGGGGAGGGTAGTGAGAAGAGAGAATAAGGCTGCTAGCTTGAGAAGGGTAGCCCCTCTCCACGCACCACACCCCCAGGCTGCCAGCTCCAAAGTTTTGAGGTGCAGCTTTCTACCCTCAGTTCCTCCACCTTCTCCTACTTCCTCGAGTGCAGGGACCCTGGTTAGGTGAGTAGAAAATGCCAAAGGAAAGCAGGGACAAAGAAGGCACCTGCAGGGCCTACAAGATCCATACTGGCTCCCATCTGAATCTCTCTCTGCCACCCTGGTCAGCATCCCCATCCCATCAGCTGGGCCCCATAGTCAAGCTTCCTACCACTACTATCATTACCCTGGGCTCCCTGACTCACCCTTCTAGAACATGGGTACCTCCTCTCTTCCGGGCAGGGCCCCCATGAGGGCTCATTTCAACTACTGCCTTTGCTGCTGACTTGCTCTATGACTGGCCCACTGCTCGACCTCTCTGGCCCTGAGGCACCCTACCCACAGGACACACTAGTTCCCTGGCAGGCAAGGGCTTCCAGCTGAGGCAGTGTACAAGTGGAGAGAAGTAGGAAGCTGGTAGCCAGCATCTTCTGGGTCTAGTAGAGTGTGTGGGTCCCTCCTTCCCTGTCTGGGATGTTGGAGGGGTGGAATTGAGGCCTTAGCTTGCCCCCCCCCCACCAGCCCCATCATCCTTCCCCCTTGTAGATACTGCCTTAACACTCCCTCTACCCTCAGCTCTGGCTGCCAACCAGCCAGGTTTCTCCGTGCTCACTAATTTATTTCCAGGAAGGTGTGTGGAAGACATGAGCCGTGTATAATATTTTTTTTAACATTTCCATCGCAGTATTGACCATCACCCTTGGTTGTGTATCGTGTAACACAAATAATGATATTAAAAGCATCAAACAAGCCAGCCTCAACTCCCTACCTGGGTCGTGGGCAAGGGGCAGGTGGGCTGGGAAGGGGAGAGAACTGATTCTCTGGATACATATTTCACTCTGCTTCCACTCATGGGTTCCCAGGCCAGGCCTGCCACTGACCCTGGACAAGTCACTTGATGCCTCAGAACCTCCATTTCTCTTCATCAAAGTGAGGAGTTTGGCCTAGGTGATCTCCAGGGACCCTCTGCACTCTTGGAAATTGGAATCTTTTGAGATGCTTGAGGCAGGAAGAGGCTGGGGGTAGGGAGGGAATTGGATCTCCTCACCTCCCCAGGGATGGGGCTGAGCCAGGTGATATCATAATGGGTGGTGCCCATCCTAGAGGGGGAAACAGGGTGGGGTAGGAGCTGGAAGTTTGTGAGGGAGGGCAACTGAGAGATCCTCTATAGGAGGGGGTCACAGCAGCTAAGGGACACCTGGCAGGCTGGAGGTGTAGGCTTTCTGGCAGTGAGGGTTGTCACTGATGTCTTACAGAGCCCTTGGTAGGTAAAGCCCTCCACAGCATCCCCTAGACCTCACTATGTTCCTCTTCTCCCGCAAGACCAAGACCCCCATCAGCACCTACAGTGACTCCTACAGGGCTCCTACCTCTATCAAGGAGGTCTATAAAGACCCACCTCTGTGGGCCTGGGAAGCCAACAAGTTTGTGACACCGGTAAGTAGAGACTGGGAGCGTGGGCAGGCCAGGGTATGGTCATGTGTGTCTGAATGATGGTAGTGTGTGGTTGTTGTTATGTGTTTGTAATTATTTGTATCTGTGTGTGTGTCCACATGTGCACACGATGCATGTATTTATTCATTTGCCTAGGCATGGAATTTATAATATATAAAATAGTACAATATTCTGTCCTCGTGGTGCCCTCCTACTCCACCAGGGTAGGAGATGGAAAGAGACAGATAATTACCAAGAAATAAACAAGTTTTATAAATTATCCAAAATGCTGTATAGGAAATAAACAGAGTAATGGAAATGGAAAGTAACCAGGCAGAGCTACTTAAATAGGAAGGCCACGGAAGACCTCTTTCTTACAGTGACATCAAGCAGAGACCAGAAAGATACGAGAGAACTAGCCCTGTGAAGAGCTGACAGAATAGGGTTCCAGGCAGAGTGACCAGAAAATGCAAAGGCCCTGAGGCTGTCTGTGGGATATGCCAGAGAAGGTGCTATAAGGATGTTTTCACGCATATATATCACAGTCTCCTTGTGTCTATATGTCTGTACTTGAAGGAGAGTGACCAAGGGGTCTGTGCAGCTTTCATAAAATGGAGACAAGATCTGTGAGTCTACTTGTGACTCTGCCTAACGGAATTTATCTGTGCGTACCGTCCAACAAATGGTGAGTATCTACACATGCCAGGCACAATGCAGATACAAAAAGAAAGGCCAGGCCATGCCTGTGAAGAGATCTCAGCAGACAAGTGAACAAAATAGGGTCGCCCAGTGGATGTACCAGTACAAGAGCTGGAAAAGAGAGAGTGTTCCTGGTTCTTGAAGGGCAGGTCTACTAAGAGATCCTGAGGGAGGAGGCTTCCAACAGAGAAGAGTCAGGGGAAAGGGCAGCCTAGGGACAGAGATCCTCCAGGAATTAAGAACTGGAGCAGAGGGAGAGGCTGGCCCAATGGTGAGAGAAGCCACAGTGGCAGGAGACTGGAGGGGCTGGGGCTCAGGGCAGGAAGCCCGTGAGGTGGTGAAGGATAAGGGAGGAGGGTGTAGGTGATAGATAAGGAGAGACTGTGGCAGTGAAAAGGGAATCTTTTGAATAGGAGAGAATCTTTTAAATAATGGTTATAATTATAAAATAAATATATGCTCAATGCAGAATAATTTCAGATAACTGATATCTGAGATAATAGCTCAGTTAACTCAGAGAAGCACAAAGGAAAAAGGACTATGATCTCACTACCCAAATTATCCATTGTTAATTTATTAGTATATGCCTTTTTAGGAAGCAAACATTTTTTATGAAAATGGCATCACATTGTGTACTAACACTTTGAATCTTACTCTTTGCATATAACCATATATCAGGTACATTTTTTGTGGAAAAATATACTGTCCTTTTAATGACTATGGTATCTTATTTTATGAATGTACCAAAATATGTTTAAGGAATCTTATTGGAAATTTAGATTCTTTCCAAAATATTGCTAGTATAATCATTTGTGTATATCCGTAGACATCAACTATCTCCTTAGGACAAACTACTAGACATGAAAGTGTTGGGAGAAAGGATATGCACACTTTGAAGACTTTTGACACACACTTCAAATTGCTATAATAGGAGTTATAATAATTTACATGCCCACCAGAAAAATATGAGAGTGCCTGGATGTTTTTTGACATTCAATAGGAGGGAATTTTAAGAAGTAGTTCAATAGATCTTGGTCACCATCTGGGTATAAAGAAGAGAGGAGATTAGGATGACTCCTGGGTTTAGGGCTCTGGCAACTAGAGGAATAGTAGTTCTGAGATTTGGAATTGCAGATTTAGAAAAATATTTGGAGTTCCTTTTGGGACAAAAATATTCAAGGACGAACAGGAGATACCTGGTAGGTGGTTGAGTATACTTATCTGAAGCAAAGGGAAAAGGGCCGGCTACAGATACAGATTTTGAAATCATCAACATACAGGCGGTAGCTAAAGTCGTAGGAATGTATGAAATTACCAAGGAAAAACAAGAAAGAGGTCAAGGATGGACTTTGGAGAATACAGATTATTTAAGAGGTAAGTAAAGGAAGAGCCACAAGAGGAGACAGGGTGATAAGAGAAAAATCAAAGAGAAACCAACAAAGACAGCATTTTAGACAAAGGTCAGTGTCAAATGTCAACACAGACCTTGATCTCTTGGATGTAGTAACCCTTAGCAATCTGGCCAGACAGGTTTGGTGAGTGGAAAGGAGTGAAAGCCAGACAGCAGTGGGATTAAGAATGAAGGAAAGGCTTCTGCTTCTGACAATATGCTGATCTAGAAATTCTCAAGTGCCCTCCTGCTTGAAAACCACTAGATCTTGCATAAAAATTAATTTTTTTCTGGACTCTCATGGAGGTGAATGGTAAGTATACTTAAGATGCCCTGAGAATGAATGCCAATATCAGCACTACAAGCAGGAGTTTAAGCCTTAAATGAGGTGAAGAAACTAAGCCTTATACTCCAAAATAACCCAGAAAGTTTAGTGCTCTCTGGCTCCCTGCCCCCACCACACACACACACACACACACACACACACAATAAATGTGTATTCTCTGTAGTAGAATATACCCTTAATGTAGGTTTCCAAGTATGCTTCAGAGTAAGGCCAATCAAATCTGAGTTCGCAATAAGAGATACAGGGAAACAAACCACCATATGACAGTCAGCAGCAATAACAGACTAAAATCTCCAAGGACTTCAGATATTAGAGTTAACAGTTAAAGAATACAAAATAATTACTATGATTTTTAAAAATAAAATGAAATTATCAAAATGAGCAAACAACAAGTGATTATATTTAAAGACCAGACAAATGTAAAAAAGAAGAGAATAGAAATTTTAAGAATAAAAAATATATGTGTTAAAACCAATACCTCAGTAGATGGGTCAAAGGGCAGATTAGACACAGTTTAAGAGTGTCAGATGACACAAAGAAATGGAATGACATTCCTTGCTCATAAATTGGAAGAACAAATATTGTTAACCTCTTCAGCATTGGCTGAAGGTACTTTTTTCTAGATATGTTTCCTGAGGCAAGGGAAACAAAATCAAAAGTAAACTATTAGTCTATATCAAAGTAAAAAGCTTCTGCACAGCAAAGGGAACAACCAACAAAGCTAAAAGGCAACCTAGGGAATGACAGAAGATATTTGCAAATGATATATCCAATAAAGGGTTAGTATTCAAAATATATAAAGAACATATAAAACTCAACCACCCAAAAAACAAATAATCCAACTTTAAAAATGGGTAGAAGAGGGACAACTGGGTTGCTCAATCACTTAAGTGTCTGACTCTTGATTTTGGCTCAAGTCATGATATCAGGGTCATGAGACCAAGCCCTGCATCAGGCTGTGTGCTGGGGGGGCCGGGGGAGCATGCTTAAGATTCTCTCTCCCTCTGCCTCCCCCATGCTCTTTCTCTCTCCTTCTCTCTCTCTCTCAAATAAATAAAATGGGCAGAAGACATAAACAGATATTTCTCCAAAGAAGATATACAGATGGTCAACAGACACATGAAAAAGTGTTCATCATCACTTACCATTAGGGAAATGCAAATAAAACTACAAAGAGCTATCGCCTCACACCTGTCAGAATGGCTAAAATCAGCAACACAAGAAACAACAGGTGTTGGTGAGGATGTGGAGAAAGGGGAACCCTCTTACACTGTTGGAGGGAATGCAAACTGGTACAGCCACTCTGGAAAACAGTATGGAGTTTCCTCAAAAAGTTAAATATAGAACTACCCCGCAATCCAGCAATCACACTACTAGGTACTTACCCAAAGAACACAAAAACCCTAATTCAAAGGGATACATGAACCCCTATGTTCATAGCAGCATTATTTACAGTAGCCAAGATATGGAAGCAGCCCAAGTGTCCATTGACAGATGAAAGGATAAAGAAGGTAAGGTGTATATGTATACAATGGAATATTATTCAGCCATAAAAAAGAATGAAATCTTGCCATTTGCAACAACACGGACAGAGCAAGAGAGTATAATGCTAAATGAAATAAGCCAGAGAAAGACAAATGCCATATTATTTCACACATGTGGAATATAAGAAACAAAATAAAAAAGCAAAGGGAAAAAGAGACACAAGAGGCACCTGGGTGGCTCAATTGGTTAAGTGTCTGCCTTTGACCAAAGTCATGATCCCAGAGTCCTAGGATTGAGCCCCATGTCAGGCTCCCTGCTCAGCAGTGTAGTCTGTTTCTCCTTCTCTCTCTGCCCTTCCCTCCTGCTCATGTTCTCTCTCTCCCTCAAATAAATAAATAAATCTTAAAACAAAAAGGGAGAAAGAGAGAAACAAATCAAGAAACAGATTCTTAACTGTAGAGAACAAACCGATGGTTACTGGAAGGGAGGTGGGTAGGAGAGATGAATGAAATAGGTGATGGGGATTAGGAGGGCACTTGTGATGAGCACTGGGTGATGTATGGAAGTGTTGAATCACTATACTGTACACCTGAAACTAATAACACTATATGTTAACTAACTGGAATTAAAATAAAAACTAAAAAAAAGAGCATTAGTGAAATGAAAGAGCGAAAGACATTTCCCAGAATGCAGCACAGAGACCAAGTGGTTAAAAATTATGAAAGAAACATTAAGCAATATGAAAGACAGAAGGAGACGATCTCCTACACATCTATTCAGGGTCCCAGAATGAAAAAGCAGAAAGGAAAACAGGCATTATTTGAAGATAAAAAGGCTCCAAATTTTCCAGAATAAGAGAAATGAATCCACAGATAAGAATAAATAGGAATTTCACATGTAAGTAACTCACAGTGGAACTGCCCAACACCAGCTTAAGAGATAACCTTAAAAACAGGCAGAGAAGAATCATTTTCAAAGTGTCTTCCTTCCTTTCTTTATTTTTTAAAGATCTTATTTACTTGAGAGAGAGCAAGAGCAGGGAGAAGGGGCAGAGGGAGAGGGAGAAGCAGACTCCCCACTGAGCAGGGAGCCTGAGGCAGGGCTGGATCCCAGGACCTCCAGATCACAACCTGAGCTGAAGGCAGACACTCAACTGACTGAGCCACCCAGTCACCCAAAGTGTCTTTCTTTCAAGAACAAAAGAAAGATAAAGTCTTTACAGGCAAACAAAATAGAAATGTTCACTACCATCAGACCTGTAATAAAGGAACTTCTAAAGGATATATTTTCGGGAGAAGGAAAGTGATCACAAAAGGAAAGTCTGAGATGCAAGAAGGAATGGTGAGCTAAGAAATTGGTAAATGTGAGTGAAATTTAAACAACCAATGTCAATGGAAAATACTTATGATTTTTAATTTGTTAAGTTAAGAAAAGTGCCAAAATTTAGAAAAAAATATCAGATAGGTTGTATTTTGGAAAACAATATTATGTAAGATACAAGGGTAAGAAAGGAATACAAAGAACTTACTATTCACAGATAATACAGTTGTGTACATAGCATCTACAAAGTATTAGAATAAGAATTTAGAAAGTTGGGTGAATATAAGATAAAAGCCAATCACGTTTCTTTACCTCAACAGCAAATATTTAGGAAACATAATTATTTTTAAGTTTTAATTTATTTATTTTAAGTACTCTCTACACCCAATATGGGGCTCAAACTCATGACCCCAAGATCAAGAGTCACATGCTCTTCCAAATGAGGTGGCCAGGTGCCCCAGGAAGCATAATTTAAAAAAACAAATGCATACACACACACATACAAACCTGTATATGATTCTGTCAACAAAAAGATCAGTAGGAATATAATAATGTGTATAAAAGTATATGGATAATATAAAACTTTGCTTAAAAAAATAAACAGGTATAGGGACACCTGGGTGGCTCAGTGGGTTAAAGCCTCTGCCTTCGGCCCAGGTCATGATCTCAGGGTCCTGGGATCGAGCCCCACAACAGGCTCTCTGCTCAGAAGGGAGCCTGCTTTCCCCACCTCTCTCTGCCTGCCTCTCTGCCCACTTGTGATCTCTCTCTCTGTCAAATAAATAAATAAATAAAAAATAAAATAAAATAAACATGTATAACATGCATGTGGGTAGGAAGGGTGACTAACATTTATAAAGTATAGTATTACTATAGGAATAGCCAAACTGATTGTTAGAGAATGAAACAGATCAGATATGGGGCCATATATACATGGAACAATATACAACAAAGATGACTGAAAGTAAAGCTATGGGAAAAGATACATTAGAATTGGGGTAGCATTATATATTGGTGTGGGGGGCCAGGGGAAGGGTGCAGGGGGAGACAGACTATTCAATGGGACAGTTGGTTATCCAGATGGATAAAAAGAAAACTGATCCCTAACTCACACCAATGGCAACTCCTGATAGATTAAAGACTTAACTATGGAAAATAAAACTATTTCCTTTTAGAAGAAAATATAGGACATTATTATCTGAGACTATGGTTGTATTTATTAAACAAGTCAAAAAAGTACTACATAAAAGAAAAGATTAATAAATTCACATATTGTAAAATTAAGAACTTCTTTTCATCAAAAGACACTATAAAGGAAATGAAGATACAAGCCACAAACTGAGAGAAGGTATTTGCAACATGTAATTGACAAAGGATTAGTATAAAGAATATAAAACTATAATTTTCCGGGTTGAAATTGAACATATGTATTTGGACTCGCTCCTGAAACCCTCTAAAACTCCTGTAAATGGATATTTGACACGTAAACTCACGAGACTAGTCGGAAAGAAAGGACAATGGCCACAAAATTTCAGAAGCTAGAAAGTACAATCAATTAAGTAGTACCTGACAGCAGACTTCAGAAAGCTGAATCCAAAGCCAGCAGTGGGAAACACAGGACATGATTCAACTTAAAATTGCAGAATTTTCAAAAAGGCTCAGGAATTGGTAATACTGGACTTCTCTGGAACTGAAGATAGGAGAGGACCACAGCTAAAATAAGGTTGATTTGAAAGCTGTTTAAGAACCAATTAAACCAGGGTTCCTGGGTGGCTCAGTTGGTTAAGCAACTGCCTTCAGGTCACGTCATGATCTTGGGGTCCTGGGATCCAGCCCCTCAACTGAGCCGCACATTGCATCAAGCCCCCCATCCAGCTCCCTGCTCAGGGAGGAGTCTGGTTCTCCCTCTGCTCCCTGCTCCCCACTCCCATTTCCACCCCCACCCTCCTGCTTATGGGCATGCTCTCTCTCTCTCTCTCTCTCAAATAAATAATATATATTTTTTAAAAGCAGTTAAACCCACTAATCCCCTCTTCTATTCTATGCTGTGGGGTGACTGCTTGCCCCATCTCTGCAAAAATCAGAAGGCTAATTTTTTGGTGAGGATCTCAGGACTGGGGCTATCAGGCCCATCTGAGGGCAGGGTACCATAGTGAAAACAGGTGAACCTCTACATACTGAATGCCCAAACCCCCCAGCTCCCCTCTTCTCCACTAGATTCTCAGAACACTGGCAACCAGGCCACTACCTGTAGGCCAAAGACTGAAAGTCTCTTCTGAAGGATCTGATCAGCTCAAGAGAGAAGACCTAGAGATACTGACAGAATTTAACAAAAATAGTTTTCCAGACTACCCTACAATGATGCTCCTGGTTGACAAAACCCACCCACACCTCAAAGCCTCCAATAAGCTTTTTTTTTTTTTAAGATTTTATTTATTTATTTGACAGAGATCACAAGTAGGCAGAGAGGCAGGCAGAGAGAGAGGAGGAATCAGTCTCCCTGCTGAGCAGAAAGCCCAATGCAGGGCTCTATCCCAGGACCCTGGGATCGTGACCCGAGCCGAAGGCAGAGGTTTTAACCCACTGAGCCACCCAGGCACCCTCCAATAAGCTTTTTTAGTTTCCGACTCATAAACCATGAGCAGACAATCAAAGATAGAGACATGTGAGGAAAGCCTCTAGGGGGAAAATTGATGACATCTATGAGTTCTCCTAAATGACTGGAGGTGTGTGTGCCTGTGTGTAAAGGTCAAGGGAATGCCAAGTCATGTGGCTCTTTCCCCCATATGGAATATGACTGTGCAGGATCTGCCCACAAAACAAAACCTCAGCTGGGCACAGAGATCCAAGAAACCCTTCCGTGGGGGGGCTTTGAGGGCAGTAGGGGAACCAGGTCTCATCTTGGCCAGGAGAAGCCTTTGCTCTTCAGCTCATAAGGGGGAAATGCGGGCAGCAGTGTCACGATCCCAGCTCCTTGCTGCCCACTATGAGGAAGTCCTTTCTAGTCTCTGACTTTGCTGGGTATCCCACCCCTGTGACCCAGAATTGGGGTAGCATTATATATTGGTACGTTATATGGTAGCATTATATATTCAAATCGGCTGCGTGCAGAGATCTATTGGTTTACACCGAGACATTCTTCCCTCAGCTGAGGACAAGGGAGCTCCAGAGGTAGGTCTTAATCAGGAATTCCACAGATCTAGCTCAAAAGGAGATTGAAGGAAATAAGACAAGGTAAACTCCAAGAAGCAGAGGAAACCAGGGCCTGAACCAAGATTAGGAAAAAGGTCAGGGTAGGATAAGCACCAGGGCAAAGTGAGTGTCAGGGTCAAGGGTGATATTGGTGTCAAGATCAGAGCCACAGTAGAGTCAGGGTGAGGTTGGAGTCAGGGAGATTTAAAATTAGGTTTCCCTCCGGCCACATCCTTCATCTCCTTCAAGGTGCCAAATTCCCAGAAAGCACTCCCTTCCAAAACACCTGCATCAGGTAGCTGGCTCCCAGGCAGCCAGCCTTTCCTGAGGCTCCAGGTTATACCAGGGGCTTGTTGGTCTGTTTGGGGAGATCCAGGCCCTGCTCCCGGATAGCACAGTCTGCAAAAAAACAGGAACATCCAGCTCTGCCCTTAAAGAGGCCCCAGTCAAGGAAAGGACAGAAATGAGAACATCAGAAAAGCACTCAGAGGACAAATTCCTGTCTCCAAGCCCTAGCCTTGGATAGAAAGAAAGGAAGAAAGTGTGATTCAAACAAAGAACTATGCAGAGGGGGCCAAGACTGGCATGGGGATACCTCTGGCATAGGGAAGACACCCAACTGGGCTTTCTCAATAGGCGCTGGATCTGGGTCCAGCGGGACATGGGGTCTTTAGGCACCTAGTCATTTCCTCTCCTCTCCCCTTGCCCAGGGCCTGACTCAGACCATGCAGCGCCACGTGGATCCTGAAGCCCTGCAGAAGATGGTCAAATGTGCCGTGCAGGACTACAGCTATAAGGGTTCTATATCAGGCCACCCCTACTTTCCTGAGAAATACTGGCTCTGTCAAGAGGAAGGTAGGACCTCACTCCTTACCTACGCAAAGATGACCCTGCTCAGGGACTTCAACAATGACTGTTAACTTGATCCCAACTTGAATCCTGACCTCCACCCTGATCCCATATCAACTTTATCCCCACCCATAATTTGGGCTTCTCCAGTCACTTCCACTCTAGCTTGACTCCCAACCATCTGATCTGACCCTAACCCTGACCCTGGAGGAGGAGATCCAGGCCCTCCCTTTTGGGAATTCCCTATTTGTGCCAAAAAACTGGAAGAGGCTTGGGTCCTATCCTTAGAGAGATGGAGGGAGTATTAACCTCTTCCAAACAAATTCCTCCAGGTATATTCCAGGGCCATCTTTTCCCATCTTCTTAGTGACCCTGTTTCACCAGTTTCTCCATCTCTCCTACATCTCTCTGCCCCACCTCACCACCTTTCCCTTGACCTGGAAGCCTTTTCTAACCCCTTCCTTCCTAAAAATTCTCTCTTGTTCCTCCCCTTCACAGCCAAGATTCTTAGAAACATCGTCTATATCATTGTCTCTACTTTTTCACTCCTTGTTACACCTTATGAGAAATTATCTTTCCCATTTGGTTAGGTGTTTGTGATGTCTCACTGTACATTCCGAAAGAGCAGAGTTGTTTCTTATTTATAGCTGTGCCCCTCCATCTAGTATAACCAGGCCTCATAACTGTTTATTGAATCAAATGATGATAAATATTTATCTAATTGACATTGGGAGTCTTCATCTCCTACATTCAAACATTAAAACTGCTCTTGTTTAGTTCTAATTGCCACATCCATGAGACTATTCAATCTTTACCTTATGAGCCTTATATTATGAGTTTCACTCTCTGACCACTCTACTTCTTTTTTTAAAGATTTTTTGTTTGTTTGTTTGTTTGTTTGTTTGGAAGACAGAAAGAGCAACAGAGGGGTGAAGGGCAGAGGGAGAAGCAGACTCCCCACTGAGCAGGAAGCCCAATGCGGGACTCGATTCTGGGATTCCAGGATCATGACCTGAGCTAAAGGCAGACGCTTAACTGCCTGAACCACTCAAGTGCTCTCTATTTCTTGATACTCCTTCCTTCTTCAGCTTCTCTGATGCCTCCATTCCCTGGGTTTCTTTTCCCCCCATTCTGGAAATGCAGGGTTCCTCGGGGTGCTCTCTTCTCTCCTTATTCCTCTCCTGAGGCCATTTTATCTAACCAGTGTCTTAACGGACAACTCTAAGTCTTTATTTCTACCCTTGACCTCTTCCTAGAATTCCACTCTCCATCTGAGTTATGGTCAACTTTACCTGAATGTCCTCAAACACCTCATACTTAATATGTCCAACTCGCCAATCCAGAACTCCAAATCTCAACACTCTGCCCCACACATACACACACCTGCTCTTCCTCTAGGGCTCCTAGACCTCCTTTCCTAGTATCTTGCACGTGTGTTCTTTCAGACTGTTAGAGTAGTAGATCATGGAGGGTCTTCAGGACAGACTTAGACGACTGGGTGGGTGGGGCTTTGGAGGATTTTAAGTAAGGAAGTGTCTTGATCAGATTTTCATTTGTGAAAATCTGTGTAGAGATTGGATTGTAGAATTTCAAAAGGAGGTAGGGAAGTTAGTAGGCCAATAGTAATAACAGTTTTCTATGTGCCAGGCATTGTTCTAAGTGTTTTACATGTATGAACTCATTTAAATCTCACAACAACCCTATGAAGTAAATAATACTATTACCCCCATTTTAAAACTGAGGAGACTGAGACACAGTGAAATTAATTCATTCAGTCAAGGTCATACAGAGCTATTTGGCAGAGCTGAGATTTGAACACCAAATGTCTGTGAAGCCCATTTTATTAACCACGACATGTTATTGTCTTCTTGTTATGGCACCGCAGAGATACAGGGGTGACTAGAAGAGAGGATAGATTCAAGTGGTTTTAAGGAGGCAGAATAAGCAAACTTTGTAACCTGGATGTGGAAGATAAGAGGGAGGAAATAGGAAGAGAATCCATTTTAGAGTTGGCTAATTCAGAGAGGTTGATGCCAGGATGCAAAGTGATCAGCTCAAAGGATTCAGACCCCACTCAGAAAGTTGCCTTAGGTGAGAAATGGGCTGCATCTCAGTGTGTAAATCTGGGCCCTGGCTGGGCTTGACTGGCCTGAGGGATATTAGTAAGAGTCTAGTTTTATGCTGGGGATCAGAGGAGAAACATCTATGGAGACACAGATCCTGGGGTAGAATGAGGAATAACAATATCTTGTGCTTCCATCCCCATGATCAAATAGACAAATGGACCCCATACTACCTATGTGGTGACCGGTATAACACATGGAGGATGGGACCTTACAACTGCACCGGCTGGAACAAATATACCACATGCCTTCCCCGGCTACCTAAGGTATCTACTGTGACCAGCACAGATGCCTGGGGTCTGGGACATACATCTCCCTCCACTTCCAAACCACAGTGACTGATATCTCACCATTGGTTCTTCATCCCTTTCCCACCAACAACACTCCAGGGCTCTTTCTCAAGTGTGAAACTAGGGTTTGTATTTTCTAAGAGACATGGGAGCCCAGGAGTGGAGCTGTATGAACAGCTCCTGGGTCCCCTGGATCCCAACCTGTGGCTGGGCTCTGTGGGGACACAACGAGTGTCCCTGACTACCTTCCTGAAGCTTGCCACCAGGCCCTTCCCCAAACGGTCTGATTAATGAGAGGTTGAGTCTCCCTCCTTTGTGATGTGAGCAAGGACAAGAGAAGGGAGAACAAGGCCACCCAGTGGCAGGATACAGGATATACAGGATACAGGAGATACAGGAGAGTCTTCCAAGGAGATAGGAAGGAGCCCAGCTGCAGGCCCAGGCCAGAGGGAAGAGGAAATTTGAGAGGACCGAAGGCCAGAGCACAGGTTCTTTTTTTTTTTTTTTTTAAGATTTTATTTTTATTTATTTGACAGAGAGAGATCACAAGTAAGCAGAGAGGCAGGCAGAGAGAGAGGGGGAAGCAGGCTCCCTGCTGAGCAGAGAGCCCGATGTGGGGCTCAATCCCAAGTACCCTGAGATCATGACCTGAGCCAAGGCAGAGGCTTAACCCACTGAGCCACCCAGGTGCCCCCAGAGCACAGGTTCTTAACTGTAGCTGATGGCTGATCCCCTTGACTGAATCCTTTTGAATCAGAACTTCCTCGAGAATCAGGATTTTTCACAAGTCTGCGGGGGATTCTGATGGGCAGGCAATATTATAATATTGACACTACCTCTCCCCAGTTAGGGACACTCCAAGACTTAACTACAGAGTCAGGTAGACAAAGAGAGGTAAAATCAAAGGCAAACGCTGAGGCAAGGGTGCCAAAGGCCTAGGGTCCAGACCCCATACATCTATAGCTCCATTTCCTTCCCTTCCCATCCTCCACCCCCCCACCCCCCACCCCCCATCCCCGCCCCGGAGGCGGAGTACTGGTTGCCAGGTGACAACCCAAAACACTCAGAGCCTGGGAGAGTAGGGGAGCAACTGGAGCGTGGGAGAAGACACCGCCTGGGACTGGTCTGGGTGTTCAGGGAGGATCCCCAAAAGGAGGAACTCTCCCGGGTCAGAGTTTGAGATAGCACGTGTGCCACTTTCAGGAGGCCGGAATGGAGACAGCTGTTCGAGAAATGCCTTTACAGTGCCCTCCTAAGCCAGAACGACTCAACGCCTACGGTAACAGATGGCGGGGCTGTAGTGGGGTAGACCAGAGGGACGGTGGGATGGGACCTAGGGAATGAGGCAAAGGCCAAAGATAGAGGGTGTAACCCTGTCTCCTCTATCCGTCGCTGCTTTTATTTCCATCTCTTCCTATCTCTGACTCTGTCTCTTCCCTTTCCTGTAACTCTGTATCTGGATCTTTCCGGCTTGGGTCCGTGGGTGCAGAGCGCGAGGTGGTGGTGAACATGTTGAACTCGCTGTCACGGAACCAGCCGCTGCCGCAGATCACGCGCCGATGCGGGTGCGTGGATCCTCTGCCCGGCCGCCTGCCCTTCCAGGGTTATGAAAGCCCTTGCTCTGGCCGCCACTACTGTCT
Source organism: Enhydra lutris kenyoni (assembly GCF_002288905.1). NCBI lineage: Eukaryota > Metazoa > Chordata > Mammalia > Carnivora > Mustelidae > Enhydra > Enhydra lutris. The sequence goes on along the minus strand of NW_019154097.1, from coordinate 2,927,130 downwards.
GCGCGGAATGGACTATTACGTCTCCGGCGCACCCTGCGCAGAACGCCGCTTCCGGCCTTTGTGCACAGAAGAGCCGACTGTAAGGTTCGCAGGGCTGCTCCTGCCTTAGGCAGGCGCCGCTCCCCAGCAAGCCCCTAATACCCCCCAATACCCCCACCCCGCCCACCTGCAAGTCCAGCTTTACCCCAGCTGTGCGCACCCCAACCCTCACCAGTTCCAGCTGTGCTCTGCCTCTGTGTCGACCCTACCGTGCCTCCCGCCACCTCTATCCACTTACTAGGCCCTGTCCTGTCCCGCCCTCCGGCGCCAGGGCCCGAACGGACCGCTGAGACCAGAGAACCTGCATGAAAATTCCTCCAGGTTCCCGGCCCTATCCCTTCCAAACTGGGCTCAAGGTCAACCTAGCTCTGGAGGCCCGAAGGTGGTTTGTTTGTCATATCCCCTTCCCACACCTTGTTCCCTACCTGGACACCCGGCCATAGAGACGCAGGTTCTAGCCTCTAGAGTGCCTATGTGTCCTCATAAAAGCGGCCTCTATTCCTGGGTCTTAGGTCACCATCTATGCGCAGGGTCATTGCCGGGTGTTATGTGAGCAAGGAAATGGTAACTGTATTACCAGAGGGGTCCTGGCCTTAGAACACCACACCACCACTTAAGTTAGCCTAGCGTGTTACTGCTGAGGGAACAGGCCCAAGAGCTCAGCTGCAACCCAGACTGCGGAGCAACCCTCTTCCCGCACCAGGTGGCAATCAAGGCAGGCTGAGCCTGGGAGAACTCCAAAGTTCGTGGTCTAGAAAGCTTCTGGAGGAAAAGCGGGGGAGGGGTCCTAGATCTTGCCCCTACCCCACCATGATGTGCCCCGCCCTTCCCCAGGCAAAAAGTCTAATTGTGTGAGGCTGAGTCTCATCTGTTACAAGGGCAGGGGGGAGCGAGAAAGTGCCTGAGCCTTAGAAATGGCTTGAGTACTGGAATAATTCCCTTCCAATGGAGAGGACCCTGGTGCTCCCAGCTCTTCAACGACTGGAGCCCAACACCCCCAGAATCCAGCGTACTCCCACAGCCCAGGCTGGGCAGCGCAAACCAGGCCGAACGAGGATAGAGACTTTCACGTGTCATCCCAGAGGTGATGCTTCGATGGGGTCTTGAAGGGCCAAGAGGCCAGAGGGAAAGATCGCCGCTCAGGGTCTTAGTCTGGGTTTTGAGGCCCTACCTCTCCGGGCCCACCACTTCCTTCTCCAGGAGTGTATCGCCCTACGAGCACCGGCCCGGAATGCAATGTGCTGTTATAACTCCCCCGCCGTCATACTACCCTTGTCCGAACCTTAGGTAAGTTCGGCCCAAATGGCGTTTGGCGTGACGGGGAACGCTGGGACGAGTTGGGGGTGGGGGGATGGGGGCGGAGCGGGGAACTGACCGCTGCGATGCACTGACCAGAAGATGCCACCAGGGGGCGCTAGTGTCATGGGGGGGTCATCAAAGCTGGCAAGGGAATGGAGGACCCTCCATGAGAGCGCTCTGAGGTTCTGGCCTTCAAAGTTTACAGGTTGGCAGTGGGGCTCAGAGTCAAGAGATCAGGGCATTCGGTTCAGGGATTAAAATAGAGGATAAGAAATTAATGTTAGGGAGCCAGTACTGGGAATCAGAAATTTAACAGTACAACCTGAGGTCAGAAGGTCAATGTTGGAGCATGGGGTAAATATTAGGGGCAGGGACGCCTGGGTGGCTCAGTTGGTTAAGCAGCTGCCTTCGGCTCAGGTCATGATCCCAGCGTCCTGGGATCGAGTCCCACATCCTGCTCCTTGCTCGGCGGGGAGCCTGCTTCTCCCTCTGCCTCTGCCTGCCATTCTGTCTGCCTGTGCTCGCTCTCTCTCCCTCTCTCTCTGACAAATAAATCTTTTAAAAAAAAAAATATTAGGGGCAAAATGTTGGGATACAGTTAGCATTGAGAATTGGAATCAGACCTATGAGGGTCCAAAAGGGCTGACCCATTTCTCCCTACAGATGGGACACAAGTCACTTCAAGAAGACCGGTGGCCCCCAGAGAAACAGCTATGTCATCCACCCTGAGTTTGTGTCTGAAATCTATCCTGACTGCTACTGCTGGTAGAGCCCAGGCTGGCGGGGCCAAGGGGGCCCAGCAGTAAATAAATTCTTCACCCCAAAAGCTGCCTCCTGTGTCCTTATCCCACAGGATCTGGCAGTGAGGAACCAGTCACTCAGGCTCCTGCCAAGCCCCTTTAACTGAGATGCATTTTCTTAGTCATCTGTCCTGAGCCCTTCTTGTCCCCACCATCTCAGTACTTCCCTTGGGTGACCCTGAGTGCCCTCCTAATACACAACAATAGCTAGTGGCCTCCCTCTACCCAAAATAATGGGTCAATCTAGCTGTGCAGGGCAACCCCAAAAGGGCTCTCCAGCTGACATTTGTTCAGTATCCCCCAAACCTAAATGTTCCTCACCCCCCTCATCTCAGGAGACGCAGTCTTCCATTCTGCAGATACCTGTCCCTGTACCCAAAGTTCTTGATCTCTACTCCCAGAGTCTCCATGACAGCCCTGAAAAAGCCTATGTTCAGACATCCTTGCTGCCCTCCCTTACCCAAGAATCTAAAACATAATTTTGGAGGGTTTCATGACTAAGAAATTTCAAATTACAGAGCAAAGCTGTTTCTCTGTCCCTTCGGAAATGAGGTGGGGTGTTCTGGAATCTCTGGGATCTTTAGTATTTTTGCACCCAGCTGGTCCTCAGAGCAGGGATATGACGGGGCACGTTCCCCAACCTACAGCATGGGCATTTCTAACGGTGTCACCACGGGGTGTGCGTTGCGGGGAGAGACCAAAGGGGGCACTGCAAAATACCGAGGTCCCCAACCTCAGATACTACCGGTCTGTTCCGGTGGGAACTGACAACTTGGGCCTCTGGCTGGTGGAACTAGGCTCCTTCCGTGGGGTCCTTGATTGGATCCACCCTGTACTGAGCCTCTGCGATTCTTCCAGAACTCCGCCACCCTTTTTCTATATGAGAGAACTTTTTCCATATGGGAAACTTTTTCCGCATAAAGAGCTTAATGAGAGCATTATACAAAGATGGCCTCCACCTGCCCAAATCTGGAGGGAAAGGAATCCCAAGAGCCAGCCCTGCCCCCTTTACCCTGACGCTCGCTCGCTCCTCATACACATCCCAAATTTAGCCTAGAGGTGCGAGAACCCCAACACACTACAACCGCTCCTTTCTCCAGAACTACATTTCCCAGAAGACCTAGTAAAGAGCCCCGCCAGCATGCGGTGACCACGGCCCAGCGGGGGCGGACCTGAAGGCAGAGGGCGGAGCCAGGAGAAACCCTGCTGGTGGCGGGTCAGAGTTGTTCCGAGGTGGGCACAGAACAGTGGGAGAAAGGTTGGGGCGAAGGGGTTGGACCTCAAGTCCGCGTGACAATGTGGGAGGAGGGCTCGAGAGCCAGGGGCGGTGCTGGACGCCACAGCAAGAGGGCGGGTCCCGAGGAGGGCCTCAGCTGTCCCCAGCTAAGCAGCGCCCCGCGCAGCGCCGTGGCAGCTGAACTCCCGCTAGCTTGGAGGGAATCTTCGGGAGCCTCCCTTCGCCCCCACTTCTGGGGTCACTGCCGTGAGTGAGCCCAGGGGGAGGACCTTGGGGGGTTGCTGAGGAAACACACTTCCTGAACTTTCGCTCCTACTGAATGAGTAGGGGGTAACGAGCCTGGACACCTGGGCCCCTCCTCAAGCCGCGGTTTCCAGCGGGCCGCCGGCCCTTTGACCTCAGTCTGTCCCTTCGGACATTGTAGCTGTAGCGCTGGGGTGGGGGTGGAGTATTCCAGGCTGTAGGCGCAGTCACTTGATCCCCTCGGATCCCGTCCTTGGGGAGGGCAGGAAGACGGGCTGGATCGAGTTGCCTTTGACATTTCCCCCCTCCCTGGAATTATGTTCTACAAACGACTCAGTTTGGCATGGCCTCCCCGTTTTGGGGCCGGGCCGGGCCCTCCCCTTCAGATCGGGCTAGAGCCTGGCAGCCAAGACCGAGCTTGAGTGTCAAGTGGGGAAAGGTTTGGCTAAGGCAGACCCCACCTGCCGGCATTAGCCTGTGGTTAGCCAGATGACGGAGCCGGCAGATTACAGGGGTCTCTCGCGCTGTTAACACGGGAATCACAGTTCCTCCTCCACAGCCCCAGTACGAGATGCCATTAAAATTGCCCTTTTCCCACCCCAAGGAGCCTTTCTGGAGCAAGCAGCAGCACCAGCCCTTGAGAAGATAGGCTTCACTATGCACACATCCACCTGATGGGGCGCCTGTCCCACCCTCTGACCCACAGAGCTCCTTTCCTCTGCTGCATTCAGACTGCCAGTCAGACCATTATCTCTCATCTCCTAAAAGTTGTGCTGCAGAGTTAAGCTGGGATTTCAGATTTAGGCAACCTTGCCACCTAGGAACTTCAAACAGGTTCCTTTTTCTGTCTGGACAAGTTTCTTCATCTGTAGACTAGGCACTATAGCTATGCCTCTTGGTCAGTATTATTGTTAGCGTTGGATGCTGTGGTGGCACAGGGAGACCAGCGCAGGGCCTGCATGGAATGGGTTTCCAGGACTGTGAGGCCCTGTCCTTCAACAAAAAACCTTGGAATCCTAGAACATTAAGATTCTCAGAACCTACTGGAAATGGCTTTTGAGGTCATCTTGGTGGCCTCTCCATGCCTCCAGTGTCATGAGATGAGCTGACTTAGCATGAAAGTTTCGAGGATGAGGTGTTCTCTGTCCTCTTCAGATATGGACCCTTTTCCCTTATTCCCTCAGTGCCCCGAATGGAGCCTTGTTTGTCCTGAATGAATGAATATAAATGTATGGCAAGTCTGGCCTGGGCCACCTAAGGCCTTCTTTGGGTTCTGCTTAGCTTGAGGGCATCAGCTAAAAGCTTGTGTGCATTCTGCAGGAGGGCTTTTCTAACCTGTACCCTGGTTTCTGACCTGTACACTGGTAGGGGATGCAATAGAGGAATGGAAGGAATGAGAGGCAGGGAGTAAGAGGCTGTTCCAGACAGCTGTTCCAGCTGGAACTGACCAGCTTAGAGATTTAGAGAGAAGGAGCACAGAGAATGAAGCCCTGAGACAAAATTGTAGTGAGCTGTATATTGACATCTGGGATCAAAATTCTGGTCTGCACCTGTCATTCTTTTTTTCTTTTAAGATGTTTTATTTCTTTATTGGAGAGAGAGAGAGAGATCATGAGTGGAGGGGATGGGAAGAGTGAGAAGCAGACTCCCTGCTGAGCAGGGAGCCCAATGTGGGATTCAATCCCAAGACCCTGGGATCATGACCTGAGCCGAAGGTCGGGTCGCTTAACCAGCTGAGCCACCCAGGCACACTGCACCTGTCATTCTTGATGATAGTCTCTTCATGGGAGAGGTGGGGGAGGTGAGAACCCTGAGAGTTCCGGCATCTCCTTGGAAGTAGCTGAGGACTTAGAGACAGACACTGGCATCTGGGAGGAGGCTAATTACTGTTTGCCAGTCTCCCTCTCTCATTCCTCCCAGCTGGAACAGATGGGCAGCTGCCTGGCTGGCAGCATGTATATCTGTGTGTACACCTGGCTGGTGCTATTTCTTTGTTGAAATCTGCCCTGAGTGCAGAGATATGGTCAGTGGCCTTGGGCAGCAGATTAGGACACATACCTCCTCCCCCCAAATCTATGGTTTTTTTGCAGTCCTATGTTTAACATACAGTATATGAGGGTCTATGTGTGCGGTAGGGGGTGTCCACTCCTTGGAGAGCTGATAGGTGGGGGAGAGACATTGGCTCAGTGTGGGTAGGTGAAAGTTCCTAGAGCAGATGGCTGAAGGATTTAGGTTAGGGAAAGAATAAGCTTGGTGGTCATAGGATAGGCCTGGTCGTAAATGAAAGTCAGAAAGGCAGATGAGACCACATCATGCCTTGACCCTCAATTGCAAAGCTTATACTTCTGAACTTAAACCTAGGGATCATGAGCAGCTCTCTAAAGTAAGAGATATTGTCTCATAAGTGCTTTAAAAAGATTGCCATAGTTGCTGTGAGCAGAAGGCACTGGGGCAAAAGAAAGTGGAAGCAGGGAGGCCTATTGGGGAAGTACTGCAGTGATACATGGGAGAAATGACAGTGCCCAAAGTAGGGCAGAGGCAGAGGAGAGTGACTGTGTAGTGGAGACAAAGCCAAGAGGTAGCCAGCCAACAAATGTGTTGCCAAGAGGAGAGCAGGAAGGTTGGCAGAGAAATGGACTTGGTGATCAATTGCTGAGAACAGGGTGGAATTTGAGAGCAGAGAGAGAGTGATCTGAGAAGTCACCATGACCCCCATGCTAAACTTTTTATCCCAGCCCTAATGAACAAACCCAACCCTGCCTCTCTCCAAACCAGGCCCATGACTGCATCTGGCTTTGGGTATCTTCTCTAATCTCCAGATTTAATCTGACTTTTGACTAAAGATTAAATTCCATGCCTAAGATGTTCCCCCTTCCTCTCTCCTCTCCCCCTGCAGGGGCAGGAAAACCAGCCTACTGCCCTGTTAAAGATCTTAAAGAGCTGGTTGGATTATCTGCCCTCTCCCACCATTGCCTTCTCCAGACCCCTTGCCTGCTCCTCAGCCTGAACTGGCCCAGGCATGATCCACCTGGCTAATTCTGTGATTCTAGACAGCTCCCTGACCCTGTCTGGGTTGTTTCTCCACCAGGACAATGAGGATGCATGCCATCTGCCTCCTCCATTCAGAGTCCTAACTTTGGCAAAAGCTCATGCTCATGAGGAAGAGTGGTTTAGACACAAATAGATGGTCCTGGTAAGGGTCAAGCCTTTATGCCCAGACCTTACATCCCAGTAATATAACCTTCCCAAAATATACACCTCTTTCTGATGCAGCAAAGGGAAATACTACGGAATGAGAAACCTCAATTCTACATCTCTCTTCCCCTTTCAGAATCAGGCAGTCCAGTTTCAGATGTGCTTTGTCAGGTGGTTCCACTGCCCACTCCTTCCCTAACTGGGGACTGATGTCCCAGAACCCTCAGGAGAAGAGCCACGCCTACCCCCGCCGCCGCCCTGGGAGCCGCGTAGACCATAAGAGCTCCAAGGCCATTGCAGCCGCAGCTATGTACACCTTCTTGCCTGATAACTTCTCGCCCGCCAAGCCCAAGCCCTCCAAAGAGCTGAAACCACTACTAGGCTCCGCAGTACTGGGGTTGCTGCTGGTGTTGGCTGCAGTGGTGGCCTGGTGCTATTACAGCGCCTCTCTACGCAAAGCAGAGCGCCTGCGCGCCGAGCTGCTGGACCTCAACCGAGGCGGCTTCTCAATCCGTAACCAGAAGGGCGAGCAGGTCTTCCGCCTGGCCTTCCGCTCAGGTGCGCTGGACCTCGACTCCTGCAGCCGCGACGGCGCAGTCCTCGGTTGTTCTCGCACGGCCGATGGGCGCCCCCTGCACTTCTTCATCCAGACTGTGAGGCCCAAGGATACAGTCATGTGCTACCGCGTGCGCTGGGAGGAGGCGGCGCCAGGGCGCGAGGTGGAACACGCTATGTTTCTGGGCGATGCAGCTGCTCACTGGTACGGCGGTGCTGAGATGAGGACCCAGCACTGGCCCATCCGGCTAGAGGGCCAGCAAGAGCCGCAGCCTTTCGTCACCAGCGACGTCTACTCCTCTGACGCGGCATTCGGAGGCATCCTCGAGCGCTACTGGCTGTCATCGCGTGCAGCTGCCATTAAGGTCAACGACTCAGTGCCCTTCCACCTGGGCTGGAACAGCACGGAGCGCTCGCTGCGGCTGCAGGCACGCTACCACAACACGCCCTACAAGCCACCTGCTGGCCGCCCTGCCGCGCCGGAGCTCAGCTACCGTGTGTGCGTCGGCTCTGACGTCACTTCCATCCACAAATACATGGTGCGGCGCTATTTCAACAAGCCCTCGAGAGTGCCGGCCCCTGAGGCCTTCCGGGACCCCATCTGGTCCACGTGGGTGCTGTACGGGCGTGCCGTGGACCAGGACAAAGTGCAGCGTTTCGCCCAGCAGATCCACCAGCACCGATTCAACAGCAGCCACTTGGAAATAGACGACATGTACACACCTGCCTATGGAGACTTCGACTTCGACGAGGCCAAGTTCCCCAATGCCAGCGACATGTTCCGCCGTCTGCGTGATGCCGGCTTTCGCGTCACGCTCTGGGTTCACCCATTTGTCAACTACAACTCCTCCTGCTTTGGTGAGGGAGTGGAACGCGAGCTGTTTGTGCGCGAACCCACCGGGCGGCTGCCCGCGCTTGTGCGCTGGTGGAATGGCATCGGCGCGGTGCTCGACTTCACACGCCCAGAGGCTCGAGACTGGTTCCAGGGGCACCTGCGGCGGCTGCGCTCGCGCTATGCTGTGGCCTCCTTCAAGTTTGACGCAGGCGAAGTCAGCTATTTGCCGCGGGACTTCAGCACCTACAGGCCGCTGTCCGACCCCAGTGTATGGAGCCGACGCTACACGGAAATGGCGCTGCCCTTCTTCTCTCTGGCGGAGGTCCGCGTGGGCTACCAGTCACAGAACATCTCATGCTTCTTCCGCCTAGTGGACCGCGACTCTGTGTGGGGCTATGATCTGGGGTTGCGCTCGCTCATCCCTGCGGTGCTCACCGTCAGCATGCTGGGCTACCCGTTCATCCTGCCTGATATGGTGGGCGGCAATGCAGTGTCGGAGCGCACAGCCGGCGGTGGCGAGGTGCCCGAGCGCGAGCTCTACGTGCGCTGGCTGGAGGTGGCCGCCTTCATGCCCGCCATGCAGTTCTCGGTCCCACCCTGGCAATATGATGCTGAAGTGGTGGCCATCGCCCACAAGTTTGCCGCCCTGAGGGCCTCGCTTGTCGCCCCGCTCTTGCTGGAGCTGGCTGGTGAGGTCACTGACACAGGAGACCCCATCGTGCGTCCGCTCTGGTGGATTGCGCCCGGTGATGAGACCGCGCACCGCATCGACTCGCAGTTTCTTATCGGAGACACACTGCTGGTGGCGCCAGTCCTGGAGCCGGGCAAGCAGGAGCGAGACGTCTACCTGCCTGCCGGCAAGTGGCGCAGCTACAAGGGCGAGCTTTTTGACAAAACCCCAGTGCTGCTCACCGATTACCCGGTCGACCTGGACGAGGTCGCCTACTTCATCTGGGCATCCTGACCCAGCCCAGGACTTAGGAACCCCACAACCGTAGCCCCTGCCTTCATGCAGGCCTTGAGCCCTCCATCACAACCACACTGTGTATCCCCAGGAAGTCCCCACCTCTGCACCACCCACCAAGCAGGTGCTGACAGAAATGTGCTCCAGCCAGCCCCGGGGGACAGGTGAGGGGGCGCTGAAGCAAATTCCCATTCTAAGGCTCAATCCTAAAGACCTTTTTCCCTCCACACTCACTCCACTCTGCAGAAACCTATTTCCTGAGGTGAAAGAGAATCCAGAAGGAAAATATCAGCTCTCTTCCTGCTACACATGATTGTGTTTTAAAAGCACAAAAAGAAACTTTACCCTCCATCCTGGCCTGAATGGCCATCTTTGCCTTTCTGAGGTGGGGACCTGATCCCATTTAAAGTCCCAAAATAGCCCCCTGCTACACTTAGAAGGGCACGTTCTTGATGTTGGAAGACAAGCCCAGAGTTCCCAGCAGTGACCTGAAGTGTGGCTGACCTGGTCCCACCCCAGCTAGGGAGATGGGATGGAGGTCTCTGGGCAGCAGACAAGGAGGAAGGCGGTCCCATCCCAGAGGACAGGAAGACTGGGCAGAGCACGGAGCCATCATTGTTGTCCCTCGTTTGTGAAGAGACTCCTAACACTGTACTTACCCCATTTATGTAAACACAGGGGCTCAGCCCTAGGCCAGGGCCATGGCCTACCAGGCAGACTTGCAAGGCCATGCAGGCCAGACTTGATGCCTTAACTCAAGAAACTGTGTGTGTGTGTGTGTATGTGTGTGTGTGTGTGTGTGTGTGTGTGTGAGAGAGAGAGAGAGAGAGAGAGAGAGACAGAGACAGAGACAGGCACCATGTTTTCCTGAATCTGTGGAATAAACACAACACTTTTGAAGCTGGATAAGCCTGGAAAGAGGGGGCAGGGAGCAAATTAGAGGTTTTGATTGTTGAGCTGGCCCCCTCCTGGTTGATGTCCCTGGGACTATAGTAGGAAATAAACAGCCCTTTCAAGATCTCTCAGCTGCTTCACTCCCTGCATACATGGCAGGAGTGTGGCCTAAAAGGGAGCACTGTTCTTGTGGTGGTGGTGGTGTGCTTCCGCACAGGAGCTCCACAGGCACGTCAGCACCTGTAAATACCCATACAGGGTAAGCTCTTTCATTTCAGCCATTTTCTCTTTCTAAGAAGAGCAGCCCCAGCCAGAGTGAGTTGTTCTGCCTTCGCAGCCGAGTCTGAGGAAGAGATGGCTTGCCAAAGTGGGGAGGTGGGAAACAGGGCAGGGCTCAGCTTCCCTCAACCCCTAAAGAATGCATCATTTTGCCCACTCCTCCAACCCCTCTCTTTGCCCTATGTGAAGAATGCCTAATGAAAGTTCTGGGCTCTTTCAGAGGTCCATGTTGACTCCCGATTCTATCACTCTCATCTGTAAGCTGTGTGATTTTAAGCAAGCCACTTAACCTTGTTGAGCCTCAGTTTCCTCATATGTAAAATGGTGATGATAATGCCTACCTCCCAGGTTGTTGTGGGAATTAGAAGCACTGATGTATGTAAAGTGCCTGGCACGAGTAAGTGCTCAATAAAAGGTAGCTATTATCCTGTTATGCTGTTTCTTGCGGGGGGTTTGCACAAAAATAACAAGGATTTTTCCAGGCCCTAGCTCGTCGCCCAACTGGCTTCCTCTGGGCCTGCCTGTGATAAATTTTTCCCAAACTTTGGTACATAACACCCAGCTGAGCTCTAAGTTTGTGACCCAAAGGACACTGTGGTCCAGGAAAAAGGCAAGAGGAGAGCTGTCTGAAGATGAGATGTCAGGAGCCAGGATTCCTGTGTCTCCAGGAGACGGTGAGTAAATGAATTAGCTTCCTTCTCCTTTTTGTCAAGAGCATCCACCAATTAGTACTCAATAATGAACCTCCTGGGGCTCTGGCACCTACCCATAGGCTGTGAAGTGACTATAGAGGCAGAACACCGAGGCTGGGCCCTGAGAGGTTCCCTAAGTGGCTGGAGAGCATAACTCTTACTTGAATGGCCCTCCAGCTTTCTGTGCAAGCTGAAGCCAGTTTAACCAATCTCTTGAGCTTTGGTTTCTGCATGTTTATTTTTATCTTTTTTTTTTCTTTTTTTGAGGGAGAGAGAGAGAAGAGGAGGGGCAGAGGGAGAGGGAGAGAGAATCTTTTTTTTTTTTTTTTTTTTTAATTTGACAGGCAGAGATCACAAGCAGGCAGAGAGGCAGGCGGAGAGAGAGGGAGAAACAGACAGGCTCCCCGCCGAGCAGAGAGCCCAATGCGGGGCTCCATCCCAGGACCCTGGGATCATGACCTGAGCTGAAGGCAGAGGCTTTAACCCACTGAGCCACCCAGGCGCCCCGGAGAGAGAGAATCTTAAGCAAGTTCCATGCCCAGCACAGATCCTAACGCGGGGCTCCATCCCACAACCCTAAGATCATGACCTGAGCTGAAATCAGGTGTAGAGGCTTCACCAACTGAGCCACCCAGGCACCCCAGTTTCTTCATCTTCTGAATGGAATTTCTAGGATTCATTGAGATGTGCCTGCAAAAAAATTTTATGCAAAAATTGTATGTAAAAAAATTTTATGCAAAAACTAGCAGACAGTAAGTGCTCAATAAGTGGTAACTCCTGAATTTGGGGAGATAGGGGGAGGTGAGGGAACTGGGCTGGAAGCTATATCTCGCCTATTCTGGCCCCTTCCAGACTTGTCCAGCACCCCATCTCTGCCCCATCCTCTTATGCATTCCAAATTTATGTCTCCCTGCACATCTGGATGGGAGGACTGTCTCTATTCCATGGGACTTCCAGCACCCTTGTATGATCAGGATTTCTCATTTGTCTCCCCTGTACTACTGGGCTGGTTGATGGGGACTGATATGTGGGAATGGGAACTCCTCCAGAGGTAATGGAGAGGTTCAGGAAATCTGGACTGGGGCCTAATGCCCCCATTCTGTGACCCTATGTACCCTGAGAGTCTACTTTAGTCTCCCTTCTAATACCATATGAATCAGCTGAACCCTACCCATGCCCTCTAAGCCCAAGATGTGAGTTTTCTGAGCGTCTTTGCCCTGTTCCTCAAGATTTGGGTAAAATGTCTCTCACCCTGGGTGGCTCCAGAGCAAGTCTTCTGCTGGTTCCCTCACCAAGTTTCTGGTTGCTTTTCTCCTCCTCAGGTCCAAAGCTAATGGTGACCTCTTCATTCCCTTACCAATTCTAGACTGGACCATGGCAATGCCCCCCTAACCTTTTCAATTCTTGACCCTTCAATCTAATCCACATAGAAGCTCAGGAAATCTTTCTGAAATTCAATCAAATCACTTAGGAAAATATCTAAGCTCTGATGTTCAAGGCCTCTAATATCTAAATACTTTTCATACCTCTGTTTCTGTTTTACTCACACACACATACTTATGAGTATATTTTGAAAAGCATTTGAAGAACTACTACCTTCTGTTCTGGGAACAGCTGCATGGCCCATCCCTCCAAGGCGAGGCCTGCCTGGACCCAGCCTTGAAGAAAACCGCAGTGGCAACTGGGTGATTTCCTTTCCTGCCATTGTCCAACTCAGTGGGACTTCTGCTGACGCCCTCCCTTCCAAGGAAGAACCTGGTTTTTATCTTAAGGCTGGTTATTTACTTCATCATGACCAAGAATCTTTCCAGCAGCTTGAGGGGAAGGGAGAATCCTTTTTAAAAAATTTTTAATGTACTTTACCGTTTTAATGGATTACAAGGGAAAACAGAGGCTGACCTTTTTTTATAATGAGATATAATTGATATAACATTATATTAGTTTCAGGTGTACAGTGTAATGATTGGATATTTCTATGTATTGCAAAGTGATCATCATAGTAAGCCCAGTTAACATCCATCACTATACATACTTACCAAAAAAAAATATTTTTCTTGCAATGAAAACATTCAAGATCTACTCTCCTGGCTATGTACAAATACGCAATAGTTTTATTAACAATAGTCACCATGCTGTACATTACATCCCCATAACTTACTAATTTTATAATTGGAAATTTGTACCTTTTGACTCCTTTACCCATCAGGGTATGGGAGAATTCATGGCTTTACATGGCAAGCCCTGAGCTTGGCTGGGGTTGGGCTTGGATGAGGAATGGGAAAAGACAGAAGAGGCGGTCCTGTCCCTGAGAATTCCCAGTCTGACGAACAGGAAGAGATTGAGCCTCTGTACTCTGTATCCTTATGCTGTTTTTCTCTCCTTAGCCCCCTTCTCCCAGCAAGACATGAATTGGGAGGGGAAAGGAAAGGGAGGGGGGTAAACGTGGAGTAAGGCACAGAGCTGATCTCACTGGGTACCTATAGCACAACCTGGAGGGCGCAGCAGCGGGCCTGACACAGCCCTCCTCTAGAAGGGAAGGGACATGTTGGGCCACAATCTGGACCAATAGAGATGTAAGCCTCTGCTCCCCAAACATGGGGGCCCCACTTGGTGGGGGTCTCATACCTGCACAAGTATTTCAGTTGAAATTCTACCATCAAAACTACCATTATAACTTCATTCTTTGGGTCTTCGATTCAGCAAAGAAGTGCATACTATGGGAGTGTCAGGTAGTGTGTCTGGGAGTCAAGAGGGCATTTTAGTTTTCCAGAGCGCACCCTGGTGAAGATAAGTCTGGTAAACACTTCTTCACCCTCGGGTGGTGGAGGCGGCACTGGGGAAAACAAGTGGAGCTCCAAGAGGAGCCTTTTCAGGTGTAGGTGGGGAAGTAGGATGGTATTTATAGCCCGGGAGGTGATTAGGGAAGGCTTCCAGGAGGACGTGCTCTGGAGCTTGGAGGGCCTGGGATTGAAGGGAAACTGTGGTCTCGGTCCCGCATCTCTGGGTGAGCCGGCCAGAAGCAAGGTGGCTGTGCTGCCAGAGCCCAGTCAGCTGGCACGTCCGGTGCAGTTCCACTTTCCTGCCTCACCCACCTCCTGCAACAGGCCCTGGTCCCACCTGGCTGGGAGTCCTTCCTGCAGAGACGAGACGAATGTAATTTATGGGGCTCCCCTCGCCAGGGTAACTGTGTTTTATTTTTTTATTTTTAAAAAGACTTTATTTATTTGACACAGAGAGAGAGACAGCAAGAGAGGGAACACAAGCATGGGGGAGGTGGTAGGGGGTAGGAGAGGGAGAAGCTGACTCCCTGCTGAGCAGGGAGTGTGATGAGGGCTGGATCCCAGGACCCTTGGATCATGACCTGAACCGAAGGCAGACGCTTAATGACTGAGCCACCCAGGTGCCCCTATTTTTTTTTTTTTAAGGTTTTATTTATTCGACACCGAGAGCACAAATAGGGGGAGCAGCAGGCAAAGGGAGAGGGAGAAGCAGGCTCCTCTCTGAGTGGGGAGCCTGATATGGGGCTTGACCTCAGGACCCTGGGATCATGACCGAGCCGAAGGCAGATGCATAACCAACTGAGCCACCCATGCGCCCTGCCCTCTACCTTTTTAAGCCTCAATTTCCCCAGCTATAAAAAATGAGCAGCAAAATTAGGTCGTTTTCCAGGTCCCTTCCAACTCTGACGTATAAGGTTTTAGCATCTTAAGCTTCAATAGCCCCCCATGCTGAGAGCACGGGGCTGGCCAGCCCTTGTTAGGAGGCAGCTATCCTGTGGTTTGGCACCACTGCCCAGCCGGCATTTATTAAATCAGTGGGATGTGGTCCCTGCTGGCCTGGAAAGAGAACATTAAGCTCCAAAAACTTCCTGCAGCAGGCCTCCTTCAGAGAGCACTGTTCAGAGGGGTGAGGAACAAAACCATTCAGGTTCTTGGCGGTGCTCCAAGATCCTGTTCACTAGTATTTTTGCCCTGTCTGCACGGAGAACCAGTGACTGAAAACATCTGGAAGCCTGCTAAAGACTTGGGTGACTTCTCCTTCCTTCCTTCAGGAGTGGCTGTTCTCGACCTTGGTAATCCAAGTTGACCTTTGCCAATGCCCTTTCGCATCCAACATTCTGCACTTCACTGGGCAACAACCCTCTAATAAAATCCACATGAATCCCTCTGCTAACAGCTCCTGGAAGAGCTGGAGGGTCTCACACCTGCCCTGCATTCCTTGAGCCCTAGTAGCAAGGGAAAACAGGGCTGAGACCCAAACTCTTGTGCCTCCGGGTCTTACAGTGGAATTGGAGAAAGGGAGTAGGAAGGAAGAGAGAAATGTCGGTGATGAGAGCTTGCTAGGGGTGCAAAAGGCAGCTGCAGGCCAGGAGTGCCCAGGTGGAGTGACAGGGCTGCTGGGTAGCCTAGCAGAGTCCCTCAGGCCTGGGCATACCTCTTGCCGGTGACCTCAGTCATGCTGACCAGGTCCATGATGACCCTGGGAGACAGGACTGGGCTGAGAATTTGGGGTCCATGTGTCATGGGCCTGGTGTTCCAGAGTCGTCTGTTCCTGTCTCCCTCTTGTGACCTGGGATATGTCGCAAATTCCTTGGGTCTCTGTTTTAGGAAGTGCCTACTAAGCACCCACAACATACGTGCCTGGTGCTGGAGAGAGGATGCATCAGAGTAGAACACGCCCAGCTCCTGCAATCTGGCCCCACTCGTTTGTATATCCTGTCCGACTACAGGCCACAAAGTTGCAGGGACACTGGTGGTCTGGGGTCAGAGTACTTGGAGTTCCACAGGCAGGACAGCCACCCTGGCAGTGTCTGCTCGCTCCTCCTCGACTTCTCCCTTAGCTTCTCTGGGGCACAGTGTGTGGACACAGGATTCCCGCTGGCTAAGGTCAGAGCTCTATTTCACACTTTCTCCCCACCATGGGCAAGAGTCCAAGAAATAAAGACAACAGGTGAGAGGGACAGATAAGCTGCCTAGTTTATTTATAAAATACAAGAACGCATTACAGCGCCTAGACTTTTTTCTTTTTTTTAAATTGCTCATTTGCCTTCTTTGCACCCAGCTGAAGCTTTTGTTTGCTCTTCTCTGAGAGTTCTCAGCTGATTTTACTCAGCGATCTGTTCTTTGCTACATTAGCCCAAGACCCACACAACCTTCCCTGGAGCTGACAGTGTTCATCTCGGGAGGCCCTAGAGGATCCTCCTGAGGTAAATGACTCCGCTCTGGTCAGCTCAGGATGCTGTGGAGCAGAGAAACCGGTGTCCTTCTTGGAGAGCTGCCTTCATCTCCTTGAACTGAGCCAACTGGCAGGCCTCATCCAGCCCCAACCAGCGGTAGGCTTGGTGCTCTCGGGAGAGTCGGATCTCCACATTGTAGTCCTTCACCTCGGCCAGCCAGTATATGACTGTTTTCGGCTTCTCCCAGGCCACATATCTGAGCTCCCTTCTGAAGCCCTCAATGATTGTCAGCTGGTCTGCCGCTATGCCCGCTTCCTCCTGAGTCTCCCGCAAGGCTGTTTCCAAGTCATTCTCTCCTGGTTCCACATGGCCTGGTTAGGAAACAAGAGGAAAAGGAGCAAGAGATAATCTTCAGCAAAGGTGGAATTTTTAGGTCTGATGATTTAAAGATGGGGTCTTTGGTGACTTCTAGATGTTGCTAGGCTAAAGGGGGCCTAGAGATGGGCGATATCCTAACATGCCTCGGAGTGGGGCACAGAGTGGGTAGTGTCTGGACAATTCCTCCTCTGCACCCCATCTTCTCTGCAGAGGGTTAAACAGACCATGTGTTTGGCAAGTCTGCTCTAGAAGATGGCTCTTCAGTGGTGAGAGAGATGGCCTCCCTCAGACCTTCACTTTCTTATCCTTTGGAGCTCTCCTCATCCCATGTTCTCAGGGAGACCTTTCCCCTGGAGACCTTAAATTGGTTTTCTGAAGGAGGAGCAGTCCCTTCTTGGCAGACAGGAGTTGGCTGAAGAGGGAGCACTTTGCCTACAATCTGCAGTGAGGACTTAACACTGTCTTAGTTGGTCCCCGAAGTCCCAGGGCCAACAGGCTCCAAGCCCGGCACTGCGGCACCGGCAGCTGTTTCCAAGTAGCTATCCAGGCTTTTCCAAATTGTTTTCATCTTTTTAACTGAGCAAGGCCAGATTCCAGTTTCACAGGGAAATTCCTGATGGGAACTCAGACTAAGGACACAAGCTGAGAGCCAGTTCTAAGAAAATTTGTTGGCAAGACCCAAACCCAAGGAGACAGCTGCCAGGAAAGTGTTCTAGGAGAGCCTGAAGCTCTGCAGACTGGGAGCAGCCCGTAGTTTTGCCTCTAGGCCCTCCCCGCAAATTCTCAGCCTGCCTGAAGGGGCCAAGAAGGACAGGGAGGGGTCTGGCAGCCTCTGTCAACACATGGTTCCAGTGAGTTGCTGGGGGCCTCCTGGTTCAGGAGCTCCTGGGGAGCAGGAATTGTTAGCTCTTCCCTTCTTGGTTCAGGGACAGGCCTATATCCTACTCTCCTCCTTCTCAGGGTTCTCATAGCAGTGCCCTGAGCCAGAGGGGCTGCTGTAAAGCTCCCACAGAAAGCAACTAGGAGTCAGGACTTAAAAACCTATCTTAGTTCCTGGCTTCTGGGGAATTTTCTCTGTACAGCACTTCATGTAGTGGTGTACACAAAGTCAGGGAGGTACTGCATGGGGGGCGGGGAGAAAGGGGTGTTGGTGGTGAGAGGTGACACTGATCCTGATGCCCCATCTGCCCTCAGAAATGTGGGGAATCTGTGAACATGCCCTTCCCAAAAGCATCTGTGCTCCATTCTACCCAGCAGTATGAACTTGATAACCTCTTTCCAGGCCCAAGCAGGACAAAATCTAGAGAGGTCCTTTGAAATCTTTCAGTGAGAGGTACTATGCATTATGACTTTGGCGATCAGGAGACAAGTGTGAACATTCCTATTCATAGTATTTGTGACACTTCTGTCCCTCTCTTTCACCTTATTTCTCCTTAGTGAAACGCAAATGTGCAAAGTCTATTTCCTGTTCCCCTTTCCTTATTTTCCTCCAATGCTGGATCCTTGTTCACCCCTCTCCCACAGCACTCCCCTTTAAAGTCCCTGTTCCCTTCTCAATGGGTTGCTCATTCAGGGCTCCTGACCTGTAATCCAGAAATGACTTGACCCCAAGGTCAAGGCCTTTTCTCTTACCCAGCCATTTACCACCAAGGCTGGCACTCCAGTGAAACACACACACACATACACACGTGCTGCTTCTGCCCGGGGATTCAGAGTTGTATTTCCAGCTCCGACCTGGCATGTCAGGTCCTTTCTGTATGTCAGAAAGGATCAAAAGTTCCTGCCCACCCTACCCCCTCCTACTGCACAGTCACTGGGATGTAAGCTTTATGGGGGGCCTGATAGGGTAGCTTTCCAAGCAATGCTTGGCACTTTCTCGAAAGCCAACCCTTCTGCCTTGCACCTTTGGGAGGAGTCCAGTGATGAATGCCGTCTGATGCCTGCAGCAGTAGAAACTCAATTTTAGGTTTGTCCACCGTAGAAATGAAGCATCTTCGGAAGATGATCAAGCCACACGCTCTCAGGGCCATGGTCTATCTGAGGACTTAATGAAGAAGATGGGAAACATTAGGAAGTTACACTAAACAGGAGGATCGGGGCACCTGGGTGGCTCAGTGGGTTGAGCCTCTGCCTTTGGCTCGGGTTGTGATCTCAGGGCCCTGGGATCGAGCCCCGTATCAGGCTCCCCACCTAGCAGGGAGCCTGCTTCCCCCCCTCTCGCTGCCTGCCTCTCTGCGTACTTGTGATCTCTCTCAGTCCTATAAATAAAATCTTTAAAAACAAAACCAAAACAAAAACCAGGAGGATCCATCCTGGAGGCAGCCTCTGGTGCTGGGGAGTAGCACAGATCAGCTAATGGTGACCTCATCAACTACAGAAAAAGGCAGCATTCCAAGGACCAGTGTGTGGAAACCAGGAATCAGGGACTGATTTGTGAGTGATGGTAGGACCCTGCCCTCTACCCCTCAGGGCTGGCGAGTGTGTCTTAGGAGAACAGAGGTCCTCAGAGGCAAACCCACTGAACCTGGAGAGATGCTGGGAATGGGTGAGATGAAGAACGTCATCCTCAAACCCATGGTCCCATTTCCCTCAGCCTCCAGCCTGAATCTGAGGGACAGAGACTCCAACGATGGGGTTTCTGATGGTCTGAGGGGTCACTTAGGAAAGGGAGCTTGGTGTACTAAAAACATTTTTGTTATTGATGTTGTATATTGTATACTAAAAACATTTTGTTATTTATTTTTAGTCTTTTATCCATGTTTTAGAATGTTATACATTCACATGGTACAAAATTCAAAGTACAAAAAGGCACACACAGTAGTCAGTCTCTTTCCCACCAGTGAGAAGCACACTAGCATAGTGGTCAAGAGTGTGACTCTACAACCTAGGGTTAAGTTCTGACTTTGCCACTTACTCACTGTGTGATTAGCTCCTAAGTCTGTTTCCTCTGCTGTGAGACAGGATAGTAACAGTTCTACCTCAAAGGGTTGCTGTGAGAATCACATGACTTAACTTTTGTAAAGTTAAGTTTTGTAAAGGTTTTGAACAGTGCCTGGCATCTAATAAGCACCCAGTAGGTTTCAATAGGCATAGGAAAATGTCTGGAAGGATACACATCATTAATAGTATTTTCTGGAGGATGAGATTATGGCAAGACTTTCATTTGCTAGTCCCTATACCTCTGTATTGTTTGGAAGTTCACAGAGAACATTTATTAATTTTACAATCAGCAATTCAGTAAAGACTGAAAATTTTTAGTCTTCTTCATTTTAGTTACTTTTTTTTTTTTTTTAAGATTTTATTTATTTGAGGGGCACCTGGGTGGCTCAGTGGGTTAAGCCTCTGCCTTCAGCTCAGGTCATGATCCCAGGGTCCTGGGATTGAGCCCCACATTGGGCTCTCTGCTCAGCAGGGAGCCTGCTTCCTCCTCTCTCTCTGCCTGCCTCTCTGCCTACTTGTGATCTCTGTCTGTCAAATAAATAAATAAAATCTTTTAAAAAAAAGATTTTATTTATTTGAGAGAGAGATAGCGAGAGAGCACGAGCAGAGGGAGAGGGAGAAGCAAGCTCCCTGTGAGCAGGGAGCCCGATATGGGACTCGATCCCAGGACACTGAGATCATGACCTGAGCTGAAGGCAGATGCTTAACCGACTGAGCCACCCAGGTGACTCTTTCCCACCCAGTGAGAAGTGGTTACTTCTTTCCATTTCAGTTATTTTTCTTTCCATTTCAGAAAAGAACACCACCAACAACAAAAGACAGAAAGGGAGAAGAGCGGGAATATCTGCAGCAGTGAAAAAACAATGCATCATCTGAAGGGGGCATGTCATCAAGGTAACAAAGAATATGGAAGATCTCTTATGTAAGCCTTGCTAAAGAAAATGTCAATGGTTCAGTCAACAAATATTTATTGAGTACTGACTATGTAATAAGTACTGTGCTAGACCTTTGCTCTTAAGCAGTTTATATTCTAATGGGAGAGGCAGATTTTTTTTTTTAAAGATTTATTTATTTGAGAGAGAGAGAAAGAGAGCACGCGCACATGAGCTGGCAGGGGGTAGGAAGGGGGAAAGAATCTTAAGCAGATTCCATGCTGAGCTCAGATCTCATCCTGGGGCTTGATCCCACAACCCTGAGATCATGACCTAAGCTGAAACCAAGAGTTGGACACTTAACCAACTGCACCACCCAGGTGCCGTGGAAGAGGCAGATTTTAATAAAATAATTAAGCAGATTAGAAAATAATCGCCAATAAGGAATGTGCTACAAAGGAAAAATGTGTGATTGGTAACCTGACCTTGTCTGAGGGATCAAGGAAGGCTTCCTAGAATAAGAGATGTTTGAGCAGAGATGTAAGGAGGAGTAAAAGATGAGTTGGCAATGGGAAGGAGGGAGAAAGTGTGTCCCAGGTGGAGGGGACAGTATGGGCAAAGGCCCCGAGGTGGGATGGCAGGAAAAGAAAATCAGGTGTCTCAAATGTAGCAAAAGCCTAGGACAATGGGCCCCGCAGGAAAAGATTCAAATCAGTTGGGCCTCATCTGCAAGATTCCAAGGCCAAAGAAGGCACTGGTGGACAGATAGCAGAGCTGATGCACGGCTGGAGCTGGAGGTGATTGTCTCCATGGCTCCCTTGCTGTTAATCAATATGAGCCTGGGGGCCCCTGGGTGGCTCCGTTGGTTGAGCGCCTGCCTTCTGCTCAGGTCATGGTCCAGGGTCTGGGGATAGAGCCCCACGTCTGGGAAAATCCCTGCTCAGCAGAGAGCCTACTTCTCTCTCTCTGTCCCTCCCTCCTGCTCTCTCACTATCTCTCTCAAATAAATAAAATCTTTTTAAAAAATAAGGTAGAGCCAAATGTGCTGCTTTTAAAAGATTTTCAGATATACTTTCAGACAAGTGAAAAAAGTCTGGTTCAGCATAAAATGTATAACACATCCTGTTTTAAAATTCACATGTAAATTGGTAACAGGCCTTTTTAAAAATGTATTTATTTATTTATTTATTTGAGAGAGAGAGAGAGAAAGAGAGTGAGCACGCGCGCAAGTATGAGCAGGGAGGGGAGGGGAGAGGAAGCAGACTCCCCACTGAGCAGGGAGCCACACCTGGGGCTCAATCCTAGGATCCTGAGATCATGACCTAAGTGGAAGGCAGACACTTAACTGACTGAGCAACCCAGGTGCCCTAGTAGCAGGCTTTTTTAAACATTATATTCTAGTTTCCTGGTCTCCCTATTTATGCCAAGAACTTTTCCCATTCTGGAAACCAGAAAGCAACACCCTGTCACCACAGAACTCGCAGACAGAGATTTCAAATTACTGGTTCTGGTTCAGGTAAAAACAGGCACCTGATCCCCTGCCCTCCTATCAAAATGCTCATTAAGTATTAGCAAGTTCCAGATGAAGGGCACCTTGTTCCTGCTTTGTGTAGAGTCTCATGGAATGAATGCTGGAATCCCTAGATAAGCTTAGGGATCTAAGACTAGAGGGTAGTGCCCTGCCTGGGACAGGAAGCCCCAGAGCTGTACACCATTGCCATCACCCATACACCATGGGGAAACAAAAGTACCTGGATGAGGGGCCAAGAAAAAAAGGCCTGAGGGGCGGCCATGTGGAACCACTGGAAAGAGGGGAACAGGCCATATTTTCCCATGGGGGGAGAACCTTAGGGTAGTGACAAGGGCATATCTAGCAAAAATGTATCTCAGTAGATACCAATGCATAGGGATAACCACATCTAAAAACCAAACGAACCAATAGTTCATCTCAATGGAACCAGAAGAGCTAGAATCAAGAGCTAGGATCAGATGTCCACTTTCTATCTATGCTGAGGACCCATGGAGAGGACAGCTGTTCTCTGAAAGGCAAAACTCCCATCCACCCTTTGGCTTGAGCCAGCTGTTCTTTAGAATCTCTCCCCTTCCCCCATACACATTACTTCCTACTCATGCTTTCAAAAGTAGCACAGAAGAAAGCTCTTTTGTGAAGCTTTCTAGCTTCTCATCATTCCATCTTCTGGGCCTTTAACATGGCTTGAATAAACTTCTGCAAGGTTTGATCGGAGAAGTAGAACACTAAGAGAAAATTAAAGAGTTAGTGTAGGGATTAGATTTTGTGCAATTATAGAAGTTGATGGAGAAATCCATGCAACTCTGTCACCTCTGCATCTGGTGTTGAGGCTGAAGTCTCTATATTTCAGCAAGGCCAGCAAGGGGGAAGGGAGGCTGGATGCAAAGTGGAGAGCAAGGAAACTGGAACTTGTGAAGACAAACCAGATCCTATGAGGACAAGTAGAACTCCTGAGGACAAACCAAAACCTGTGACTTCCTTTCACCATCTCCTAGCTCATTAACGTGGGTAACTTCAAGGAGCTGGAGCCCTTTGCCATACAGTTAAATGTTCATCTGGCCCATCACCCGGATTATCTGCAGGAGGAGATTCAGCAGGAGTTGGAGAGCTGCAGGCCTGGGTGCTTTATCTGGCACCAATAAGGTGAACCAGCACATCAGCATCCAAAGGGAGGCATTGCACATGCTTGGTATCCTGTTCTGTCCTTCACAGTGTGCTGGCTGCTAATTCACTTCAGCTTTCCAAATCTTGCACACAATTTTCCTGAGGTTGACCCTAACTTGGAACCATATAGGAAGGGAATCCTGGGAAACACAGTTCCAGCTTAGCCAAGTGGACACAGTACAAAGCCAGCACAAGCACAATACCTAGTCTGGTAAGTCTCAGTCTGTACCTTTGGCAGGGAAGAGCCAGACTACGCACTCTGTCTTCTTGGGACCCAGCACAGCAGCTTGCAACAGATGTTCGTGGACTCAACAGAACACTCTCCCCACATCCCACTCAAACAAATGCTCAGGGTATGTTCTGGGATTTTGGGAAACAGCCCAGTGTTTTCCTGAAGAGTGCCATTTACATAAAAGTCAATGGAGCTATTGTTGTAGGTTTTCTGTTTTTCTGGAGATCAACTAGTAAAACTGTCCTGGTGTTTGAAAGGAGCCAGCTTATAGAGAAACACACACACATACACACACACAGACACACATCACACATGCTCCAAGTGGATTCAAACCTCAGGGGGTTAAAGAACATAGCATCCAATATGCAAATGTGCTTGCAGCCAGGATTGCAGAGATGAGAACTCCAGGCTGACAGCAGGCAATTCACACTTCAGAAAAGTGGCAAAGTGCCTTAGGTGGTTAAAAAAAAAAAAAAAAAAAAAAACCTGAACAAAAAACTCCTCAATGTCATCAGAAGGTCCCAGAAGCTAAGGAAAAGTGCTCTTGCCTTTCTCTAAATATACATTTCCCTTACAGCTTAGGAGATTCAGAACCTAGGTGCCAAAAAATAATTCACAGATAAATGGCTGTACTGATATGTTGTGTTCCAGTGTTTTCATCAAATTAATCAGTGTGCAACTGCAAGCATAGCTCAGCCCCCAAAGCCCTCACAAATATACCTTTAGATACAGAAAGACCTCCCCAAATCCTCTCAGTGTGTTCCTTATAATCTAAAATCCCTTTTGCAGAAATGGTTTCATGCCACCATGTTATCAATGAAGCGTTCCCACTGGGCCAGCTACACTGTGCCAGGTTCTTCACGTGTGTATTTTAAATGCTCAAGACAAATCTTTATCATAAGCAGGATCGTCTCCAGTTTTGGATGAGGAAACTAGGACTCAAAAAGGTTAAAATACTAGCCCAAGCGCATAGCCGGCCTGTGAATGGCAAGATTGGAATCCAAGTAAGCCTAACTCCAAAGTGTGTATTTTTCCCCCTTCCTCAGTTCTGCTTAAGGTGAAAAAGCAGACCTTAGGGCACAAATGGTCCGGAGAGAGGACACACAAATAATTTATAAAATTATTTCCAGTTCTAAAATTCCCAGTCTTTGATCTATATTCGCATTGAGGATTTTTAAGGTACCTGGCTGGAATCCTTTCCACAGGACCAGTTTTAGTTGGGGCGGAGGAAGGAGGGAGGGTGTGTAGATGAAGGTCCTGGTGTCCAGAGTTGACCCTGGAGAGGTAAAGTATAGCCTGAGGCCCCGAAACTTTGCCTATCTGATAAGAGTCTCTATGCGTTCTCTCTGCTTTTTCTCTGGGAAGAAGGAACCTCTATCACATGTTCAAAACCATATCAGGTAGCCTGGGGGTTCCCAAGAACCAAGTGTTGGGAATACCTTTAAATGCCAGCCTTGGACAAGCACACAAGCAACTAATTTAGCGTGCTGGTATCCAGGAAAGTTGCCCAGGCCACTCCACAGTGAGGAGGAAGGACAACTCTGCCTGCCTACAGATAAGCGGCTCTGACTGCTCGGTTTTCCCTCTCTTCCCACATCATAATGGTCTTTTCTGATTCTCCAACTCCCTCCCTTGCAAAGGATTGAACAGAAATGAGGTGCCCATCTGTGAATAAAGCTCCTTATAAAAACAACAACAAAAAGAGAAAAAGAAAAAAGAAAAGGAAAAAGCTCCCAACTACTGTGAATAAATTGAAACAAAGAAAATGCCTTCTCAATTGGACATTTTCCTGGACATCTGCCACTCTTTTCTCATAGAAACCAACCTGCTGAGTCATCTTGCTATCTTTACTATTTGGCTGATATAGGAGGGCAGAAACAGGAGATTTCACCTGTAATGGCATAAATATTGGCTTCTAGGATGAGGCCAAAGTCAGACAAGGTTGGAACAGAAATCATTCCTCATAAAGGGGATCTGTTAAGTGGCCTATTAGTGCCACCTGCTGTACAATTCTAGAAAGCAAACATGGGGAATTCTAATATTAGAGCCTGAAGGGATTTACTTACTCATCTAACATCTGTTGAGTGTGTCCCACTTGACAAGCAGTGTGACAGGATTGAAGAGTGGATATGAAGCTATTATAAAGCCCCAGCTTTCTAAGGGTTCACAGCCTCATGAAAGCGGAAGGGACTTAGACAATTTGCCAGTTTATTTTGAGCTCCATAGGGGTATGTGTAAGATGTAAAGGAAGCAAAAGTGACTATCTTTGGGTCAAAGGGGCACCCCATAAGGATTCTGATGGATGGCTAGGAATTCACCAGGCAGAATAAAGGTGCAGGCAAGGGGCATTCCAAGCAAAGGGAGGAGTGTGGGCAAAGACCCTTAAGAACAAAATGACATTCCAATGATAACAGTTTAGTTTATACTCTTTGGCAATGAGGAGTAGCTTTTGACTGGTTTTAGGCAGGGCTGGCAATATGGTCAGACTGACATTTTACAAAGACATTCTGGCAGGGTGCCTGGATGGCTCAGTCGTTAAGCATCTGCCCTCAGCTCAGGTCATGATCCCGGGGTCCTGGGATCAAGCTCCGCATCGAGCCCCACATCAGACTCCCTGCTTGGCGGGAGGCCTGCTTCTCCCTCTCCCACTCCCTCTGCTTCTGTTCCCTCTTTCAGTGTATGTCTCTCTCTGTGTCAAATAAATAATAAAAATAAAATCTTAAAAAAAAAAAGGCATTTGGGCAGAAAGGAAGGTGGAGAATAGATTAGAAGATTGCAGGCAAGAAGACCAACTAACAAGCTTATTGACAACAGTCCAGATGACAAATAATACAGAGTTAAGGCAGAGACCCGGAGAAAGGAGAGGAGGGGATGAATTTGAGAGATATCTCAAAACCAACAGTATCTAATGTTTCATTGTCCAAGGAAGAGGGGCGGGGGAGGGGGAGGGAGAGAGAGAGAGAGAGAGGTTGTTTGGTTTGGGTGACTAGAGAAGTTGGTGGAACAGGGAGTAGAAAGTAAGCTAATGATTTGTTTGGGAAAAGATGAATTTGAAGTGCTGTTGACTACCCACAAGGTAAATGAAAGGATGGAATTATGCTCAGGGATCATCTCATTCCATCTCTTCATTTCCAAAGGTGAAAATTAACCACTGGAGAGAGATTTTGCTCCCACCGTAAAAACCTCTGCAAGTCACCTCCCTCCACTTGGGTAGTCTGCCTGTGCATCTGGTATTCAAAGGATTTTATCCTCCTTCAGAGAGTTAAAAACATGGAAAAGCATGGCTAGCTTTGCAGTGAGAAAGACCCAGCTCCCTAATTCAACAGTTATATTACTTTAAGCAAAATACTTCTCTAAGGCTCATTTTCCTCATCTGTAAAATGAGGGTAACTTCTACTTTACATGATTGTTGTAGAGTTTAAAATAAAAACACATACATAGGATCTGACATATCAGAAGTACGGAGCATATATGAGTCACTTTCACCCCTGTTATCATCAAAGGTCATCAGGAAGCTTCTGGCATGCTCTTACCTTCTATTGATAGTTGAATCAAGAAATGGTTTTTCATATTTCCAGCAAAACTGCTCACCACACCATTATATTCCTTATGCATAAAATACTACAAGATAAATTTCTTTCAATATAAGTACTAGGAAGAAATTCCACTCTTTTGAAAAATGGTTTGCCTTTATTATTTCTCTGACAAGTTTTGAGCTAAATTGGGTACTTGCAGTTAAGTCTACTGGCCTTGTGAGCTAATATATTTGTTTGTTTCTATTATGAAGGTAATAGGTACCATTTTTTGAGGCATTGTGCCACGTGCTTTACTTTCATTATTTCGCTTAATTTTCACAACCTTCTGAGTGTTTACCACGATTTTGCAGAAGAGGAAAAAGGAAAGCAGCTCTGCCTGACTTCCAACATTATTGCTCTTAACCTCGACTCTGTATTAGCGTTTTACATTTGGCTATTTGATTGCATTGTTTATTTTCTCTCTCTCCCTCTCTCCTTTCTTTCAGAGATACAATAACAAATACATAGGTGCCAAACCAGGCCATAGCAAAGGAAAAGTAAGTTTTGTTTTAGGTGGTGGGGCTCTCGTGTGATTTTTTTTTTTTTAACTACTGCTATAATTGCCAAGATATTATCAGTTCAATAGATGAAGCCATTAGAACATACAAAATCTCGGGGTGCCTGGGTGGCTCAGTGGGTTAAAGCCTCTGCCTTTGGCTCAGGTCATGATCCGAGGGTCCTGGGTTCGAGCCCCGCATGGGGCTCTCTGCTCAGCAGGGAGCCTGCTTCCTCCTCTCTCTCTACTTGTGATCTCTGTCTGTCAAATAAATAAAATCTTAAAAAAAAAAAAACATACAAATTCTTTTCTGGAAAGCAGACAGGGTATAAAGGGTAACGACAAAGTGAAACTGGGGCCGCCGGTCGCTAAACTCGGAACTCTGGAATTCCGATGTCCCACCCCATCACCATCAGCAAGCGGGCCAGCAAGCTCAGAGCCAGAGAACCCTCCCCTGTGCACAGAGGAAAACTAAGGTCCTGCGAGCGGCCGGGGCCTGGCCTGCCCACGCCTCAGTGACAGCCTGCTGCGTCCACCCTTGACGGTGCAGCGATTCCCATCGCTCCAACGCTCAGTTCCTCCGTGGAGAAGAGCACCCAGTGAACCCTCTCTAAGACTACTCACCCAAAGCCTAGGGCCGCAGGAGGCAGGCCTTGAACAGAAAGGGGGAAGTACGACGACCAATCCCGAAGGTTCGGTTGCGCTTATAGCGACCAACAGGATAGGGCAGAAGGCCCCTCCACCCGCCTCAAAGATGCCATGCTTTCACTTAGAACTCGCGAGATCTTCACTCAAGCGGTTCGATTGGTTGAGAGACGCAATTTGAGTTACGCCCACTGCTTCCTCGGATCCCTGATTGGTCTTCTGGAGAAGAAGGACTCACACGTCAACGAGTTTCCCCGGTGCCCATTGGTGGATGAGGCGGGGCTGCCGGCGCGCGGGCGCCAGCGCGGGCGTTCGAACCCGCGCTTGGTGGCGTTACCATGGGGATGCGGCCGGGCCGGCGCCTCAAAAGCTGGTGAGTTGACAGCACGCCGGCCAACTTGGGGCTCTCCTGTCGGCATTGTCTTCTGTCTTCAGACAGGGTTGACCGAGGGGGACCTGGGAAGCCACTGAGGTGAGAAATGGTGGGGAGAACCGGGGAGGAGTGGGGTAGGCCTCTGCCCCGCGGGAGAGGGCACTCTGGACGCCTGCCGAGCGCGAGAGGAGGCGGCGGTTGCAAGGAAACCGGGGTTTGGCCTCGCCTGGTTGTTCGAATGCTCGCCTGCTTTCCTACCCTTTATCTCCTTATCTCTGCCTTTTCTTCAGTGATTCTCTCGAGTGCTACTTCTCCCACGAAGCCTTTCTGAGTCTCGAAATCTTGCCTTTGAACCGATGGCCCTGAGTGGAACCTTTTTTAGGGCACTTCTCTTCGGCCTTGGGTTATTTGTGTACTTCCGTGAGCCCCATTCTCCTTGTTCCTCCCTTATCATTTAGAGTTCTTTGAGGCAGAGCGACGTCTTTCATTCCCAGTGTCTTACACACAGTAGAGTTTTCAGGAAATTTTTGTTGAGTTGAATTTAATTCACCAGAAATAGATTGGATTTCTCTCTGTGCACTGCCCTGTTTTTCCTCCCATTTAGAGGGTTTGTTGTTGTTGTTGTTATTTTTATGGGAATAGAGGGAGGGTACCCTAATCTCATATTCGGAAGGGCCAGAAAGTCCACCGTGGGCCTTTCCACTGTTTGTGAAAAGGAAAATCTTTTTGGAATGCTTGCTACAACTCTTCTGGCATTGTGGCTTTTAGTCTTAATATCCCACTGCTTTTATTAAACTACTTAATGAATCTTTGCTTAAAACAAACCATTCTGTTGTTGCTGAATGCCAGGAGTATCTCAGTTTCTCAGTGACCCACAGCTGTTGTCACAAAACGGTTTTGAAGCATTTTCTCCTTTGTATTCTCCTTGTAGTCTCTGTGCTTCAGGTGCATGTAGCAGCTGCTCTGGTAGCTATCCGTTGGTCAGCTGTCGGTGATAGAAGTGCATTGCCAAGGCTGTTGTTTTGTCAACTCATGAGACTATATTGGCCAGTCTGGATTGTTGATGATTCTCATGTGAAATTCGTAGCTCAGTGATGTTTTTAACAAAAGGATTGGAAAAGTCGGGTATAGCAGCTATGTTATTATTATCTTCTTATAAAAGTTTGACCACAACCATATAGCTGTGACATGTAATAGAAATTGGATTGGGGATTCAGGGTTTGTCTTTGGCTCTGTCTCTATTCACTTACTGTGGCTGGCTTTGCAAGTCATTTAGCCCTTTTAGACATCACTTTTTCCAACACAAAGTGTTGAATTAGATTAGAATTCCTGTGGCTCTATCAACTTAGTCAAGCAACTGGATATTTTTTAAAATTCCAGTATAGTTAATATACAGTATTATTAGTTTCAGATGTACAATATACTGGTTGAACAATTCTCTACATTACTCAGTGCTCATAAGTGTTCTCTTAATCCCCTTCACCTGTTCACCCATTCCACCCACCCACCTCCCCTCTGGTAACTATCAGTTTATTTTCTGTATTTAAGAGTCTGTTTTTTGGTTTGTCTCTTTTCTTTGTCCTTTTGTTTCTTAAGTTCCACATATGGGTGAAGTGAGACAGTATTTGTCTTTCTCTGACTTCTTTCTTTCTTTTTTTAAAGATTTTATTTATTTATTTGACAGACATAGTGAGAGAGGGAACACAAGCGCGGGGAGTGGGAGAGGGAGAAGCAGGCTTCCCGTCGAGCAGGGAGCCCAACTGGGGGCTCAATCTCAGGACCCTGGGATCACAACCTGAGCCAAAGGCGAATCTACCGACTGAGCCACCCAGGCGCCCCCATCTGACTTATTTCACTTAGCTTTTTACCCTCTAGATCCATCCATGCTGTTGCAAAATGGCAAGATTTCATTTTTTTTATGGCTTCATAATATTCCATTGTATATATCTTCCATCTTCTTTACATGTTCATCTATGAATGAATACTTGGGCTGCAAGTAATGCTGCAATAAATAATGCTGCAATAAACATAGGGATGCATATATACTTTTTTTTCTTTTGAGAGAGTGCATGTGCAAAGAGGAGAGGGGGAGGAGCAGTGGGGGAGGGAGAAAGAAACTCCCCTCCCCCCAAAGATTGTATTTGTTAGGGGCACTGGGTGGCTCAGAGGGTTAAGCCTCTGCCTTCAGCTCAGGTCATGCTCTCAGGATCCTGGGATCAAGACCCACATCTGGGGACGCCTGGGTGGCTCAGTGGGTTAAGCCGCTGCCTTCGACTCAGGTCATGATCTCAGGGTCCTGGGATCGGGCCCCGCATCGGGCTCTCTGCTCAGCGGGGAGCCTGCTTCCTCCTCTCTCTCTGCCTGCTTCTCTGCCTGCTTGTGATCTCTCTCTCTCTCTCTGTCAAATAAATAAATAAATCTTAAAAAAAAAAAAAGACCCACATCTGGCTCTCTGCTCAGCGGGGAGCCTTAAGAAAAAAAAAGATTGTATTTGTCAGAGAGAATGCATGTGCACGAGAGAGAGCATGCACGGGGGGACAGGAGGCAGAGGGAGAAGCAGGCATCCCACTGAGCAAGGACCCTGGATCATGACCTGAGCCGAAGGCGGACACCATCCAGGCCTTCTGAGAAAGAAAATCTTAGGCAGGCTCCACACCCAGTGCGGAGCGCAGTGTGGGGCTCAATCTCACAACCCTGAGATCATGACCTGAGCAGAAATCAAGAGTCTGTTGCTTAACGGACTGTGCCACCCAGGTGTCCCTATTTTCAAATTAGTGTTTTTGTATTCATACTTGTATGCACCAGTTTGCATTCCTCCCAACAGTGCACCAGACTCCTTTTTCTCCCTTCACCAACACTTGCTGTTTCTTGTGTTTTTTTAACTTAACCATTTTAACAGATGTAAGGTGATATCTTTTTGTGGTTTTGATTTGCATTTCCCTGATATTATTGATGTTAAGGATCTTTTCATGTGTCTGTTGGCCATCTATATGTCTTCTTTGGAAAAATGTTCATTTCTTCAAGCAATTGGTTATTGATGTCAGGTGAACATCACATGTTCAGCCTTCCAAGGACTGTACAGCTGAAACTGATAGCTGCCACTTATTGAGCATTTACCCTGTGCAAAGCACTATATCAGGGCTTTATATAAATATTACATTTTTCTTAGCATAGTATATCAGTGTACTGCCTACATAG
Source organism: Enhydra lutris kenyoni (assembly GCF_002288905.1). Classification (NCBI taxonomy): domain Eukaryota; kingdom Metazoa; phylum Chordata; class Mammalia; order Carnivora; family Mustelidae; genus Enhydra; species Enhydra lutris. The sequence continues at coordinate 2,895,518 of NW_019154097.1, read as the reverse complement.
CACTTCATTAAAAGCTTTTGGTTTATGTTATTCATTTAAGTTTTAGCTGTTATATGTCTTAATACAGTGTCTGTGGGGCAAACTAGGGCATGATCCTCTCATCTTCCGGTTCAGGAGAAACAGCAGTTTCTTTGGGCTGCCATTTCATTGTTTGTAAAGGAAGATGTTGATCTCTTCTCAGTCCCTTACAAATTAACTGATCAATTAATCCACTTTCTTGTACTGCCTTAGCAAACCTGTTCATAATTTGTACAGAGTAAATCCTCAATGAATTTTTTGTTAAATGAGTAATAGAGTTTTTCTCATACCTTGAGTGTTGAGTATAAGTATTGTGTTCATTGTATACTTCCCTAGTTATTGTCTTAAGGATTTTGATGTTCATATCCTGTTAAACAAGAAGACTCTTCAATAGGCATAAACTAATAATAGGTACCATTTGTATTGGGAAACTCAGTCTTCGACCATAAGGCAGATGCTTAACCAACTGAACCACCGAGGCGTCCCTCAAAAATGATTTCTTGAGTGACTAGATGGAAGGTTCTTGTTGGAGCTGTGACCATAGCTGTGTCCATAGCAATTCATATGAGGAATACAATCTTGTTTCATTTTATTGCCAAAGGAGCAGTGAGTCAGGGCACCGACTCTGATAGAATTTTCCTGAGCAATCAAATTAACCTGATAGAAAAGTTTCTACCACCTATAGCTATAAATGGTATTAAATGCTTTTGTATAGTTTTAAAAATAGTGTAGGGATATTTATTAATTTATTCATTAAATAATTATTGAATGTTACTTATTTCCAGACACTGTTTTAGAAACGGGATAAAAAAGGTGAATAAGACACATTCCTTTACCAGAAGGAAATCTTATATTCTAGTGGAGGAAATAGACACTCATAGATAATTACTACAGAATGTAACTGCAGTGGTAGAGACATACAAAAGGTATGATATGAACATATAAAGGACTTCCAGCCACATACAAGGAGATCAGAAAAGACCTCATTTATGCTTTAATCATTGGGTAAGAAGTAGGCAGGTAAAATGAGGTTTGATGAGATGGGAGGAGACCATTTAAAAGCACAACGTGAATAAATCCACAGAGAAAACAGTCTAAGAAGTTGACTAAACTGGAAAGAGGAGGGGCCGGACCATAGGAAACTTTGTGGGTGTGCTAAGGAGCTTGAACTTCCCCCTTTAGATAGGTGACAGAATGACAAGGGTTTTAGATAGAGAAGGGTCATGGTCATAACTGTTCTTTCTAAACACTGGTCTGCTGTAGTGTAGAAGTTGGTTTGGAGAGGGCAAAACTGGAGGCAAGCAGAGCAGTTAAAAGAGACATGTAATTATGTAGGTGAAAGGTACTGGGACTGAACCACCAAAGCTGTGGTGGTTGGAACGTGGATCGAGAGAGGACATTTAACAAGTATTTGTTTTTAAATAGACTGAACCTGTTGATTAATTTTGGGATTAAAGCAGAGGAAAGTAATCTAGAATGCTTCTCACTTTAGCTCTGAGTCATTGGTGGATGATAATTGTCATTTACCCACGCCCATGCCACTATCAAGGCAAAAAGGTGCAGGGGCAGTTTTGTGGAGAGGTCATGAGTTTGGTTACTGATGAGCAGTTTAGATGCTTAATCATGGAAACATTTTGATAATGATCCCAGCGTGTTTTTTGCTGCAATACACCTATAAGATTGTCGACTTTATTGTGAGGTGAACTAAAGTTACACTGGAATTCTAGGAGCATCCAATAATAATATTGTACAATATTAAAGCCAGAAAGATTCTAGGTGAGGTTTCACCAGCAGTGAGGAACAGTTTTGTTTTTTTTTTTTAAGTATTTATTTGTTTAACAGAGAGAGCGCACACCTACAAGCAGAGGGATAGGGAGAAGCAGGCTCCCTGCTGAGCCAAGAGCTCAACACCAAGGCTCCATCCCAGCTCTCTGGGATCATGTCCTGAGCAGGAGGCAGCCATTTAACTGACTGTGCCACCCAGACACTCTGAGGAGCAGTCTTTTAAGTTAGTTACCTGCCTGTGTTGAGATTTGATTGGCATAGAATTGCATAGCCAACATACCAAATTCATATAGTTGGTTTTTGTTTTGTTTTTTTTAGGATTTTATTTATTTGAGAGAGAGAGAGAGAGAGAGAGAGAGAACACAAGTGATGGGGGGGTATGAGCAGAGGGAGAAGCAGACTCCCTGCTGAGCAGGGAGCCAGACTCTGGGATCCATCCCAGTACCCTGAGATCATGATCTGAGCCCAAGGCAGATGCTTAACTAACTGAGCCAGCCAGGTGCCCCTCATATAGCTATTTTTGATTATCTATGCCCTGGTTTCTTCATTTTTATTTATTATTATTTTTTCAATAAAGATTTTTATTTATTTATTTGACAGATCACAATTAGGCAGAGAAGCAGGCAGAGAGAGAGAGAGAGAGGAGGAAGCAGGCTCCCCACTGAGCAGAGAGCCCGACGCTGGGATCACGACCTGAGCCAAAGGCAGAGGCTTTAACCCACTGAGCCACCCAGGTGCCCCTGGTTTCTTCATTTTTAAAAAGGGAGGTGATAATTGCCTTGTATCACAACTCTTGGAAGATTAATTAGGTAGCACAATTAATTACATATTTTAATAATTTAGATCCCAGTGAATGGAATTATTCTTTGAATTTTTCATTGCTTTTTCAGCATCATTTTTTTTCTTAATTTTTAAAAATTTATTTTTTAAGCAATCTCTACACCCAAGTTGGGGCTTAAACTCACGACCCTGAGACTAAGAGAATTTTTAGTTGGACTCTACATGATTTTTTTTTCATGTTATTTGTTTCAGGAGTACAGATCTGTGATTCATCAGTCTTACACAACACCCAGCACTCACCACAACACATACCCTCCCCAATGTCCATCACCCAACCACCCCTCTCCCCTCCACCAACCCTCAGTTTGTTTCCTAAGATTGAGTCTCTTACAGTTTGTCTCCCTCTCTGGTTTCATCTTGTTTGATTTTTTCCTCTCTTCCCCTATGATCCTCTGCCTTGTTTCTTAAATTCTGCATATCAGTGAGATTATATGATAATTTTCCTTTTCTGATTGGCTTATTTCACTTAGCATAATATTCTCTAGTTCCATCTACCTAGTTGCAAATGACAAGATTTCATTTTTTGATTGCGGTGTAATAATTCCTCGTACCATTGTGGCCACAGTTCCCAAAAGGATGTAACTTTGACTAAAAGAATCTATGTCATTTTAGTAATTTATAAAAACGGATTATAATAGGGGACTCTGGCAGTCTGTCAGCGGAACATGTGACTCTCCATCTTGGGGTTGTAAGTTTGAGCCCTATATTCAGTGTAGAGATTACTTAAAAATAAAATCTTTCTTTCCCCTAAGATCTATTTATTCATTAGAAAGAGCACATGCACATGCCTGAGCTCAGGAGAGGGGCAAAGGGAGAGGGAGAGAGAATCCTCAGATTTCCCGCTGAGTGTGGAGCCACACACGGGTCTCCAAAATCATGACCAGAGCAAGAAACGAGTCAGTCATTTAACTGAGTGAGCTACCCAAACACCCCTAAAAATAAATCTTAAAAAAAAAATGATTATAATAGTTATTCTTCCAGTGAAACACATGAAGATGTATTTTGTTGAAAGTATTTTAGGGGCGCCTGAGTGGCTCAGTGGGTTAAAGCCTCTGCCTTCAGCTCAGGTCATGATCCCAGGGTCCTGGGATCGAGCCCCACATCGGGCTCTCTGCTCAGCAGGGAGCCTGCTTCCTCCTCTCTCTGACTGCCTCTCTGCCTACTTGTAATCTCTGTCTGTCAAATACATGAATAAAATCTTAAAAAAAAAAATTCTTTATAAAAAAAAAAAGAAAGTATTTTATAACTGCAAAATAGCAAAAATCTGACAATTTATAATTGGATTAGACCAGGATTTTAAAATTAAAGCACTGAATTTAAATCCAACATTGGTTACCACCTATTCCTGGAAATTCTTAAAAAATTAAACCTCTGTATTTAGAGAGAGTAATACTTGTACTGTTTTCAGATAACTGAGTTCGGTTTTGTTAAGTTTATTTTTAGGTGATTGCTTCCATGCTTTTTACCAAACTTAGAAACTTAATAAGCTCATAGTGGGACTTTGGAAAGAAATTGCAGTAATTTCAAACTATTAGCTACTTAATCATAAACTTGAAACTTTTCTTTTTCCACTGAAAAAATCTCTCAAAAACTGCTTTTGGGTATAACTCAATGATTGGTTGATTGGTATCGCAAAGTCCACATCTAGCCCTAAGAATTCCATTAAGTGTCATATAGTCTCATTCCTTTGCAGCTGTTGTTTTGAGCAGTTGTTTAGTATCACTTGTCTTCTGTTGAGATCACTGGTCTATATATAGAATAATCCTAGAGTTCGAAATAACTAACTCCCTTGTTGGGAGAAAAGTATGCTGTATCATTCACCTTTTAATCTTCCAATGATAATACTGAATTGCTTATGTTATTATTAGGGACTTTATGCCTAACATGGGGTACAGAAACATTTTAATGAAAATTGATTGGGAATGTTGGGTTTGTATTATATACATTTCTAACGGTACAGTGGACCCTAATGACTTTGTTAACAGTCCCCTAAAAAGTGATCATTGTTGGTGTGTCCTACAGCTGAATGGGTTGAAAGTTTATGATGCGAATACACATTAAAAGCCACTGAATTCACTTTAAGTGGGTATATTGTATGCTTTGTGAATTAGATCTCAGTAAAGTTGTTTTATATTTTTAAAAGTGGTCATTGTCATAATTTAGGGGAACTCAGGTGAAGAAATATTTCTTGGCAATCAAGCTATTTTAGTTGGGGCACTGGGGTAGCTTAGTCAGTTGGACATCTAACTCTTTTCTTTTTTTTTTTTTTTTTTAAGATTTTATTTATTTGACAGAGAGAGAGACAGCAAGAGAGGGAACACAAACAGGGGGAGTGGGAGAAGGAGAAGCAGGCTTCCCACCAAGCAAGGATTCCAACGCGGGGCTTGATCCCAGGACCCTGGGATCACGACCCAAGCCGAAGGCAGACACCCAACGATTGAGCCACGCAAGCGCCCCATGGACGCCTAACTCTTGAGCTCAGCTCAGGTCGTGATCTCAGGGTCCTGAGTTCAAATCCCATCTTGGGCTCCATGCTGGGCGTGGAGCCTACTTTAAAAATAAAAAGCTATTTTCATCCTTTTATTTCCATACTCCTATGATAATAATTAGAGTACAATATGTTCTAATGCCTGCTGACCTTCCTACGTAGTTCCTTACTTTCAAGAACAGCATATTCATTTAAAACATACATAAGTGAATATATAGAGAGTGGAAAATAAGAGGTTTAGCCTACAAAAGCTATATGATCTTGCGCAAGTCACTTAATCATTCAGAGCTTTAGTTACCACATAAAATGAAAGTGTTTGACTACATCCTGGCTCTCAAACTCAGATGCCCACAGGGCTAACCAATTAATGTAAATTAATAAAGTTGGTTGGTTGGCATAAAGAAACCCGGAGCAGAGAGACCATGATATATAAGGTAGTATATGCTCTTCTAAAGAAAACAGACACAACTCAGTTTTCATCTGTTGACTTATCTTATTGTAGGCCCAATGTAACTATCTTTTAATCTTCAAGAAAAGTAGAAACTGGATTATCTTTAATTGTTCTTGATTTTTAAATAGTGCAGCTAATTCTAAAAAAAGAATTTAAACACTCTGTAAGCCAAACTGCAAAGTATGAAGGAATCCTTCATGGGCTAAATATTCTAGATTAGGTCAGCTGTTGACTGGATGATTTCTATTGACCTGGCTAGCTGTAGAATTCCTTTTCTTTTCTTTTTTAATCTTATAGAAATACAGTGTGGTGCATACCAAACAATAAATGTGAAACATATATGTAGGTTATAAGGCATAATACAAAATGAATAAATATCCAAGACCCAACGCATGATCTCCCTATCTTTTTTTTTTTTTTTTAAAGATTTTATTTATTTATTTGACAGAGATCACAAGTAGACGGAGAGGCAGGCAGAGAGAGAGAGAGAGGGAAGCAGGCTCCCTGCTGAGCAGAGAGCCCGATGCGGGACTCTATCCCAGGACCCTGAGATCATGACCTGAGCCGAAGGCAGCGGCTTAACCCACTGAGCCACCCAGGCGCCCACAACATAGTTTTCTAGGATTTGTTTTTCTCATGATGTTTCTGAGATTTGGTAAGTTACTGAGTGTAGCTGTAGTTTATTCTTTTATCACTATTATATAACATTCCTTTACATGTATATAGCCAGATTTATTTATTCTCCACCCAATAATATTCAGGTTATTTTCAGCTTTTGGCACTTGTGAAGAGTGTAGCTATGAACATATTTTTATATGCCTCCTGAACCATGTGCAAACGTTTTGTGAAGTATATACCTAGGAGTTGAGTTGCTTGGTTCTATGATATAGGAAGGCTCAACTTCATAAGATAATGCCAAACTTTTTCAGTATTACTGATTTAGCCCCATGATTCTTGATTCTGAAAGTTTTCCATAGCTCTCCCCTCTCTAATTTATTCTGTTTTTTTCTTGCACAGTTCTTTTCCCTTGGTGAAGATAACCTGCTTCACTGCCCCTCTATTTTCTTTTTCTCAAGAACTGTGTGTTCTCTGCCGTTTCATTAAAGAACTTCTTCTCTAATAGAATATAATCATATTTAGAAGTAGATATTATCCTTTCACATTTCATAAATGTAACTTGCTAAATAAGACTTTTTAAAAGCTTTTCCATACAGAAATATTTACTTAAAATTTAATGGTCATTGAAAGATTTTTATTTACTTGAGAGAGAACATGAGAGAGAGAGAGAGAGAGAGAGACAGAAAACACAGAGGGAGAAGCAGGGAGCCTGATGCGGGACTCAATCCCAGGATCCTGGGAACATGACCTGAGCTGAAGGCAGATGTTCAACTGATTGACCCACCCAGGCCCCCCAAACTTCAATGGCCATTTTTTTTTTAAATTTTATTTATTTATTTGACAAATCACAAGTAGGCAGAGAGGTAGGCAGAGAGAGAGAGAGGAGGAAACAGGCTCCCTGCTGAGCAGAGAGCCCGATGTGGGGCTCGATCGCAGGACCCTGGGATCGTGACCTGAGCCGAAGGCAGAGGCTTTAACCCACTGAGCCACCCAGGCACCCCACTTCAATGGCCATTTAAAGAGCTTTGTTATTTGTCATGTTCTATATAGGATTAGTTACATTTAAGTTCTGTTTACTGTATGGCTGTGTTTTTTTTTTTAATTTCCTCACAAATGATCTGGATAATTCTGGCATTTGTGAGCTCTTAGTTGTTTCAGGAGTTGCTTAGCATATATAATTTGAAATTTTAGGGCCCCTGGGTGGCTCAGTCAGTTAAGTGTTTACCTTTGGCCCAAGTCATAATCTCAGGGTGGTGGGATGGAGCTCTGTGTGTGGCTCCCTCCCCCGCCCTTGTGCTCTCTCTCACTGTGGCACTCTCTCTCAAATAAATAAAATGTTTTAAAAAAGTAAATAATTTGAAATTTTATTGTTGAATGGAGAGGATTTTTTTTTTAATTTGGGAATGTGAATTTTTTCTGTAATCAATTTGAGTATTTTTCTTTTAAAAAAATTTTGAACACACGCATGTTTTCAGATCCTATAAAAGCTACCCAAAGCCACATTTTGCTTTCCTCTTCACTGTATTTATAATAGAAATAAATAACCTTTAAAGAGGAATTATTTAATCAACAATTATCAAAATAACAAAGATTATTTGATACTCTGAAGTCCATGTACAAGTGAGTCAGGCTTTTTTTTCCTCTTCTAAACAGATTTATTTTATGTAAAATATGTAAGGAGGGGTGCTTAGGTGACTCCGTTGGTTAAGCATCTGCCTTCAGCTCAGGTCATGATCCTGGGGTCCTGGAATGGAGTCCCTCATCGGGCTCCCTGCTCAGTGGGAGCTTGTTTCTCCCTCACCCTCTGCTGCTTCCTCAGTTTGTGTTCTCTCACTCTCTCTGTCAAATAAATAGAATTTTTAAAAAATAAAGAAGGATAGGGTTCCTAAGCATCTTAATAAAATGATTTTGGTTTATCTGTTATTAGGCTAATACTGAATTACTTTTTTTTAATTTTTATTTTTGTTCTTTTCAAGATTTTATTTATTTGAGAGAGAGCAGGAGCCGGGCTAGGGGAGAGAGAGAGGGAAAAGTAGACTCCCTCCTGAATAGAGACCCTGAGATGGTGCTCCATCTCAGGACCCCAAGATTATAACCTGAGCCAAAGGCAGACACTTAACCAATTGAGCCACACTGATGACCCTACTTTTTTTTTTTTTTTTTTAAAGTAATATCTACACCCTCTGTGGGGCTTGAGCTTACAACCCGAAGATCAAGTCACATGCTCTACTGACTGAGTCAACCAGGCACCCCCTGAATTACTTTTTTTAAAAAATTAATTTGTTTTTAAGATTTTACTTATTTATATGATGCACAGAGACACAGTGAGAGAGGGAACACAAGCAGGGGGAGTGGGAGAGGGAGAAGCAGGCTTCCCGTGGAGCAGGGAGAGCCTGTTGCAGGACTTGATCCCAGGACCCTGGGATCATGACCTGAGCCGAAGGCAGGTGCTTAACAACGGAGCCACCCAGGTGTCCCCTTGGATTACTTTTTATTTTTATTTTTATTTATTTTTTAAAAGATTTTATTTGTTTATTTGATGACAGAAATCACAAGTAGGCAGAGAGGCAGGCAGAGAGAGAGGGAAGCAAGTGCCCTGCTGAGCAGAGAGCCCTATGTGGGGCTTGATCCCAGGACTCTGGGATCATGACCTGAGCTGAAGGCAGAGGCTTTAACCCACTGAGCCACCCAGGTGCCCCTTGAATTATTTTTTAAAAACTATAGCCATCACACCCACTTAAAACAGGTTTATTATACCTCTCTAATTTATTCAAGTAAAGCTCTTGAGATTTTCGTTCTCTGCCTAAAGAATCTAAATAAGTGTTCAGCATGTGCATTTTTTTAAAAAAGTAGACTTCATGCCCAACTTGGGCTTTAACTTAAGACCCTGAGATTGAGAGTTGCATGCTCTACTGAGCCAACCAGGCACCTCCGCAGCTCAAATTTCTATAGAAAATTTTAGTACATTTTCTCAGTTTCTTCCATGGTTAATTTTGGTTTTGATAATTATAGAAGTGAACGCTTCCGGGGAAGAGCTTTTCCCTTTTAGATGTTAATGTAATATCTAAAATTTAATGGTAGAGGTTTCTTTTGGAGTGATAAAAATGTTCTAAAATTGGTTTGTGGTGATGGTTGCACAACTCTGAAAATACTAGAACTATTGTACACTTTAAATGGGTGAGTTTTATGGTATATGAATTATATCTCAATAAAGTTGTTAGAATTTAATGATGTCCTGGAGGGATTTATTGACCCCTTTTTCCTATTTCTTCTTTGATAATTCAAGTATATGTGATGTCACATGAATCTGAGAAACTAAAAATAACTTGGGTCCTTTTGAACTGGGCCATCATTTGCCCTCAGTTTTTCTGATTAGCAAGGAATATATAGACCTTAGATTTAGATTTTCTACTTTCTTCTAGCAATCAGGAACTTTTATTAGACATACTGAATAGTCTGCTTATAGAATTGTGAGGATAACAATGGATTCTGATATTTTCTTCAAGTTTTTTGAAATACTAATACCTGTTGCTGGGTTCATGTTAGTTACTCAGTTGTCTCCCCCTTGATGTAGATGAACTCATTTAACAAAAATATCCTATTTACTGGGGTACTTGGGTGACTCAGTCAGTTAAGCAGCCTCCCTCAGCTCAGGCTGTGAACCTGGGGTCATGAGATCTTGATTTCAGCTGAGGTCATGATCTCACGTGTCATGAGATCGAGCCCTGCAGCGAGCTCTGTGCTGGGTGTTGAGCCTGCTTGGGATTCTCTCTCACCCTATCCCTCTGTCCATCCCCCACCTTGGCCCTCCCTCTAAAATAAAAATTTAAAAATATATATCCAGGGTGCCTGGGTGGCTCAGTCGGTTAAGTGGCTGCCTTTGGCTCAGGTTGTGATCCCAGGGTTCCAGGATGGAACCTGTTCAGCGGGGAGTCTGCTTTTCTCTCCACCCCTGTCCCCCCACTCCACCACTTGTGCTGTCTCACGCTCTCTCTCAAATAAATAAAATCTTAAAAAAAAAAAAAAAAAAATATATATATATATATATATATATATATATATATTCTTTGTGTGTGTGTGTATAGTCTAGTTTACCCATGGGATCACTTCAATTTTTATAAGGAATATTTTTCCCAAGTCATTGACACTGTATATATATATATATATATATATATATATATATATATATATATATATTTCACTAACTCCTTGTTTTCTCAGGTTGACCTAAAAAAATCAGACTGATTTAAGAAATGTCTTGCCTAGATGACCTATCATCTAGGTCAGTGAAAAAAGTTATGAAAACTGGTATCATTTTAACTTGTTTCCAAAGACCTAAGAAAGAAAAATTACACAGTAGAAAATCTCTTGTTTCTATATGTTACATGGATTTAAAATAACAATGACACTATATGATTTTATTTAATGTGAAATTCTAGAAAATAGAACTCATCTTTAGTGACAGAAAGCAGGTCAGTAATTACTTTGGGTCTATGGGTAGAGCGGAGGACTGCCAAGAGTGAATTAGGACTTTTAGAAGTGATTGATGGGACTGTCTTGATTGTATCTTGTCAAAACTCATAGGTAGCTCAGTCAGGGGCACCTGGGTGGCTCAGTCATTAAGCATCTGCCTTCGGCTCAGGTCATGATCCCAGAATCTTGGGATTGAGCCCTGCATCGGCTTCTTGCTCAACGGGAAGCCTGCTTCTCCATCTCCCACTCCCCCTGTGTGTGTTCCCTCTCTTGCTATGTCTCTCTCTGTCAAATTAATAAATAAAATCTAAAAAAGCCAAAAAACCTCATAGAACTATACTCCTAAAATGGGTTTAATTTATAATATATACATTGATTAAAAGAAAAATCAAATAAGACCACACATACACCTGACTTCTATTTATATCAGGTGTTAGCCTTTGAATATATAACATCATCTACTATCTCTGCGTTATATGTGTAATCAGACATTAATGTTAACTATGCCAATGAAAGAAAAGTACAACTGTCATTGATAGTTTGAAGTTAATAGATGCCTACACATACTATTACTATTAATCAGTGTATTTTACAAACTTATCTAATCTCTAATCCCTTACCTTTTGATTCTGTTTTATATCTTATATACATATAAGATATATATTATATATATACATTCTATGTTGTATATTCAACTTTTCACCAAATAATAGAAACCATCTTTTAACAATGTTAAAAGTCTTCGTACAGGACATCTGTTTGTATCTAGCCAGGCAGCCAACACTTCCTTCATGCCAGGCACAGTGATCAGTGCTGAATAAGAGAGCATAGCCCCATCCTTATGGAATACTTTACAATTTTTAAATTAGTTTTACATAAATATCTTATTGCATCCTTTGAGAGCAGAAAATGAAACTCAGAAAATTTGACTTTGCCCAAGTTTTCACAGCTCGATGACCGAGAGTTAATCTGATTCCAAGTTCAGTTTCAGGCAATTTAGGTGGATAAAGTTACATAGTTTAGGTAGATGAATGGAGAGTTTGAGAGAACATGTGAAATAGTTGGATCTTTTCCACATCCTGGAATGTGAATAAACTTCCTTAATTGTGTATAAAGTCGCATGTATTCCTTCCAGTTGATTTTCTCTAACACCAGCATAAGAAAGTTTGAATTTCTGCCAACTGGCTTTCTTCCAAGACTATTTCTGATTGTTACCCCAACAGCTGAGACCTAGCAGATTCTTGGTGTCACAAAGGAGAACTCTGCATACTTGTGGCATTGAATGTGAGTGGGCCATATGTATAAAAATGTGCCCATCAGAGTGCCTGGCAGCTCAGTCGGTTGAACATCCAACACTCGATTTTTGGCTCAGGTCAGGATCTCAGGGTTGTAGGATTGAGCCCTTCTGTCAGGCTCCTTGCTCAGCAGGAAGTTTACTAGAGATTCTCTCCCTTTGCCTCTGCCCATCTTCCCCCAGCCCCTGCTTGCATACACTGTCTTCTCTTTCAAATAAAATAAATCTTAAACACACACACACACCCCTGCCCATCTGGCCCCATTTGGATTTCACCGATTTGCAGGGAATTTTCTTGGTGGTGGCAGGTGTGAGTCATTCCCTGGGGCAGCACAAATGCAGGAGGCTGCTGGTCTGCTGAGCAGTGTAGATAGTAGGTCTGTCCTGGCAGGAGGATGGCAGTGTGGCTGTCTTTGCTACTACTTGTGAAGGAGGCACCATGGAACAGTGGAAAGAACATGGGACTAGCCATGAGAAAACTCAAGTTCCAATCTTAGAACTTACTTGAGAGCTATATTACTTTGGGCCACTCACTGATTCGTTCTAGTTTTTCTCCTTCTAAGTAAAATGTGGGAGTGATGTGTATCACAGATAAATCCTAAAATCATCCTGTTAAATGAAAGAAGCCAGATGCAAAAGAGACTATATTGTAAATTCCATTCATATAAAATTCTAGAAAATCCAAACTAATATCTAATGACAGAAAGCAAATCAGTGGTTGACCAGGGGTAGAGAAAAGAATGGAATGCAAAGAGACATGAGGAATCTTTTGAGAGTAATGAAAATGTTCTATATTCTAATTGTGGTGGTGGTTTCACAGGTACATACAACTGTCAAAATTCATATAATTGTACGCTATTGTGTACACACACCCAAAAAAGGAGATTCCAACTTTTAATAAGGATTTAATAAGAAAAAAAAAACATTGAAATAGATTTGGAGATTATTTACCATGGGTATAGGAAGGGTGAAAGCAGCACAGATATGTACTTGAGTATTTGTATAAATATGTATATATTTACCCACTTTGCTCTGTAATTAATATGGTAGGAATGCTCAAACACTAAACAAAATCAAGTCATCAGCCTTGATCTCTAACTCCTTTATCCATTTGTCATAATCTAAAATGTTATGAACTAGTAGTGGTAGAGGACATTTGAGGTCAAATTTCTTAAAATATTTGAAATACTTAATTTACTAAAAATTTTGGTCCTAATACCATTTGATAGTTTGCTTCTTGGTGGTTATTGTATCCTATCACCTTTATGTTGCAGAAGTATTTACATCATTTTATCACAGTGTGACAAAGGTGTCAGTGGTAAATTCTTAACTCCAATATATGAGGAGCACAAGAAACAAAATAGAAATGACTTGACAATACCCTCTCCCCCAATTCTCATCCTGTATTCTACTAATGATTTAACATACTCAAAATCCTTCTTAATAAATACTTGCAGAAGCCAAAACTAATTGTTTGAAGTTGACACTGAAGTTGAAAATTGACCTAGAGAGAATATTCAGTAACTCAAATATGAAGTAAATAGTGACCATTCTGGATTAGTTGTGGCTGTATAGAGCTATTCATGATCTCCTTCTTTCCCTAATGCTCAGGCTCTCTGTGCTTATGACTTTCTGGGAATGCATAATCTTTAGCTGGATGTGGGACAGTGGCAGTTTCTTCTAAGAGACATGTTTCTTGGAGGAAAGCCAATTTTAGGTTTTGGTCAGGAAATATACAAGATGAAGCTGTCAAAGACTAAGGTAATTGAAGCACATAGAATATATATTTAAAAAACAAAAACCATGAGTTAATCATGAATTTTTAAAAAGCACCCACTCCCTCCAAAAAAGGCAAAACCCAAATCCTAAAAGAATTAGATACCACGCCTCCCTTCATGTACAAACTCTTCTTGGATAATCAAGTAGCCCTAGTTGTTGACAAAATGTTGTGTTTTTTTTTAAGATTTTATTTATTTATTTGATAGAGACAGAGAGCAGAAGCAGGGGGAAGCGGCAGGCAGAGGGAAAGGGAGAAGCAGGCTTTCTGCTGACAGGGGAGCCTGATGTGGAACTCGATCCCAGGACCCCGGGATCATGACCTGAGCCGAAGGCAGACACTTAACTGACTGAGCCACCCAGGCGCCCGACAAAAAAGTTTTCTTCACGGGAAAATTCCACCAGTAATGATATATTGAGAAAATCACCATTTTACAACCCTTCATGAACTAGTTGAGGCAGGTAGCGGTCATCACTGGATGAAACCATTGGAGTAATTGGCTGGTGAGAGAACTTTACAATGAAGGAATCATGCTGCAATTCTAGCAGACATTTGCATGTATTCTGATGTGATGATGATGTATCTTAAAGCACATGGTAACACCTGTGAAGTATTCGTTCCTGAAATGTAGAAATGTGGAACTTGATTCTAAAGATTATTTATTTATTTGACAGATAGAGATCACAAGTAGGCAGAGAGAGAGAGAGGAGGAAGCAGGCTCCCTGCTGAGCAGAGAGCCTGACTCAGGGCTCGATCCCAGGACCCTGGGATCAGGACCCAAGCCAAAGGCAGAGGCTTTAACCCACTGAGCCACCCAGGCGCCCCATGGAACTTGATTCTAATATTGGGTTGCAAGATTAGGCCAAAACAAAATAGGAAACTAGTTAAAATTGAATTTCAAATGAACAGTGTTTTGTTTTGTTTTAGTGTTAATATGTCTCATACTTGGAGCATACTTGGTTTATGTAACAAGTCAAGGAATAGAAAAAAATGAAGGGTGGGGTACTGCTCTATAAGGTAAAAGACTTGAGAGACGTAACAACCAAATGTGTGGACCTTGTTCAGATTCTGAGTTAAAAATATTTTTGTAAAAAGATACTTTAAAAATATTTGTTTAGGGGTGCCTGGATAGCTCAGTCATTTGAGCATTGGGCTTTTTTTTTTTTTTTTAAGATTTTATTTATTTGTCAGAGAGAGAGAGGAGGAGAGAGCGAGCACAGGCAGACAGAATGGCAGGCAGAGGGAGAGGCAGGCTCCCTGATGAGCAAGGAGCCCGATGTGGAACTCGATCCCAGGACGCTGGGATCATGACCTGAGCCGAAGGCAGCTGCTTAACCAACTGAGCCACCCAGGCGTCCCGAGCATTGGGCTTTTGATTTCAGCTTAGGTCATGATCTTTGGGTGGTGAAATTGAGCCCAGCCTTGAGTTCCATTCTCAGTTGGCTTTCTCTCCCTCTGCTCCTCCCCCTGCTCATGTCTTCATGTCATCTCTCTCTCTCTCTCAATAAATACTAGATAGGGCACCTGGGTGGCTCAGTGGGTTAAGCCTCTGCCTTCGGCTCAGGTCATGATCTCAGGGTCCTGGGACCGAGCCCCACATTGGTGTCCCTGCTCAGCGGGGAGTCTGCTTCTCCCTCTGCCTCATCCCCTGTTCATGCTTGCTCATGCTCTCTCTCTCTCTCTCAAATAAATAAAATCTTTAAAAATAAAAAATCAAATGGAATTCTGGTTTAGCCAGATTGAACAAAATAGTTTATGTAAGGACTTACACATACATAGTTCTTGGCATAAAATGTAACCATAAATTTTAGTTTAATCAGATCATCAAAGTAGAATGACTGTGCACGAAGTGCTGAAATAATATGATTAGCTTTGTTACATAAAATGTTTTTTGAACTATATTAAGTGTTCAGGGTGACGTTGGTAAAGATATTCTGTTGGTATCAGGCTCTTATAGGTTGTAAGGACCCTGAGGTTGTCCCCATTACTTTGGGTGATGGGACTTGTAGAGAGTTAGGAAACAGAGAAAATGGCTTCATAGCCACATAAGCAAGCTTCATGCAGTGTTGTAATCACATAGTTGCCTTGGTTAAAAAGTAGAAATGGTAGAACTTTTGTTCTTTGCTCTGTCTAAGCAGATTGTGTTCCTCCAGCAAATAATTGTTACATACTTTCCTAGCTCAAGTGCTAGACTAAACGGATCATACTACTTTTCTCTTGAAGAATTCACACTATAGTATAAGGCAGAGCCACCTTATATCATCTCTCAAACAAGGCTGGCAACAAGTAAATACATATGACTCTGTAATAAGTGCCCTATCCGTTTTACAGTTGAAACACTAGAAGTTTGGAGAGAGAAATCACATCTTCCTGGGGTAATTCATCTACTCACCAAATATTATTTATAATTGTGTGAATTGTTTTTAATGGCTGTAACAAACAACATATGAAAATGCCTATGTTAAATAAAGTAGACTGCAATATGGTTATGAGAACAATGTTACATACAACATTAAAAAATGCATTAAAAAATAAAAGGTTAGAGGGGAAAACACCAAAATAGTAACAAGTAGCTGTATTGGGTCAATTTGAGAAGGCTGGGAGGGAGGAAGTTAGGTGGATTTAGAAATATGTTTTTAAAATAAATTATATAGTCACATAGTTTCAAAAGTTAAAAAAACAGCTGTTCTAGGTCCTCCTTTGGGTGATGGGGACAACAGTGAAATAGAAATAGCAATAGGTGGGACGCCTGGGTGGCTCAGTTCGTTAAGCGGCTGCCTTAGGCTCAGGTCGTGATCCCAGGGTCCTGGAATCGAGTCCCACATCTGGCTCCTGGCTCAGCAGAGAGCTTGCTTTTCCCTCCCACTCTGCCTGCTGCTCTCCCTGCTTGTACTCTCCCTCTCTGTTAAATGAATAAATAAAACCTTAAAAAAAAAAAAAAAGAAAAGAAATAGGAAAGGTAATAGCTGCTGGCATTTACTGGTATATAATAATCTCCTTCCCACATTGCCCTCTACCAACTAGTTCCCCTCCCTCCTATTACTTTCTTGTACATCCTATCAGAAATACTTTATGCCTGATAAGCAAATATATAGATCTATCATAGATAGTTACCTCTCTTTCATTAATAAGTGGTACCTTTACAAACCCTTACAAACATACAAACTGTTCTATACCTTGCTTTAGTCACTTTTCAATATATTAGAGAGTTTACTTTTTCCTCAATAATACATTGAGAGTTTACTTATTCTCTGTAAGTGCTTCATAGTATCCCATTTACTGGGTTACTGTTATTTATTTAACCAGTCCCTGTACTAACACTTTTTATAAAAAGTATTTATTTCTTTATTTGAGAGAGAGAGAGAGAGCACAGAGGGAGAAGCAGACTCTCTTCTGAGCAGGGAGCCCGATGTGGGGCTTGATCCCAGGATCCTGAGATAATGATCTGAGCTGAAGGCAGCTGCTTAACTGACTGAGTCACCCACACACCCCCATATACTAATTCTTTGTTATTAAATAAAGTGCTGCAGTGAATAACTTTGTTACCTATGTCATTTTGTACTTGTACACAATATCTGTAGGATAGGTTCCTGGAAGTGGAATTGAGGGTCAGTGCATTTGCATTTGTAATTTTGATAGAGATCAGTGGACTAAAATAATCACCTGGGGAACTTTTTCAATGTTCTTATGTTTGTCCCCCTCAATACCTGGGAAGGTTTTTTTGTTTTTTGTTTTGTTTTTGTTTTTTTCTGTGCATCTGAAATGGACCTCACTATCTTTATATTTTTTAAGTTCCTAGGGTGATTCTGATGTTTACCCCAGAAGAAGGAGGAGGTGGGAACTTTGTAAAATGGAATGTGGTACCAAAAAAGCATATCTAATTTTAAAACAGAAGAGCAGCTCTTTCTAACCGTGGGCCCTGTCCCTGTGCTTTAATAAAAACACCTTTTTTGGGAATGCAGGCTGGTGCAGCCACTCTGGAAAACAGCATGGAGGTTCCTCAAAATGTTGAAAATAGAGCTACCCTATGACCCAGCAATTGCACTGCTGGGTATTTACCCTAAAGATACAAACGTAGTGATCCAAAGGGGCACGTGCACCCGAATGTTTATAGCAGCCATGTCTACAATAGCCAAACTATGGAAAGAACCTAGATGTCCATCAACAGACGAATGGATAAAGAAGATGTGGTATATATACACAATGGAATACTATGCAGCCATCAAAAGAAATGAAATCTTGCCATTTGCAATGACGTGGATGGAACTAGAGGGTATCATGCTTAGCGAAATAAGTCAATCGGAGAAAGACAACTATCATATGATCTCCCTGATATGAGGGAGAGGAGATGCAACATGGGGGGTTAAGGGGGTAGGAGAAGAGTAAATGAAACAAGATGGGATTGGGAGGGAGACAAACCATAAGTGACTCTTAATCTCACAAAACAAACTGAGGGTTAATGGGGGGGTGTGGGGGGGTGGGATTATGGACATTGGGGAGGGTATGTGCTATGGTGAGTGCTGTGAAGTGTGTAAACCTGGCGATTCACAGACCTGTACCCCTGGGGATAAAAAGATGATATATGTTTATGAAAAATAAAATTAAAAAAAAAAAAAACACCTTTTTGCACTGACAGAAGAAAACACAAAAAATAAAAAGAATATAAGCTAACTATAGGACTCAGAAAGGCAGCATGCTGCTGGTTCATGTGGAAGTTTGCCAGCGGCTGCTTTAATCTGCATATCCAGATTTCTGCTATCTCCAGCATCCTCCCCTCCCATGATATTATGGGACATCTAAGAATTGCAAGATGAACACATTAGTCTTTCAGATACTGATTAAGAGATGCAGTAGAGGTCATGGTAATCAGAGTTTGGTATGTCACCAAGAGAATGGATGTGTGAAATACAGGATTTTGTACAGCCTGTAGAAATTAAGAAGAATGTATAGCATTTACCCTGTTACTGCTCTGAGTCACATAGGAAATGTAACTGCTTAGAAGTAACTTAAAACATACCAAAACATCAAAGGCTTATTCTGTTCTAGCTTCTGTGCTAGATGAAGATTAGTAATACAAAAATAAATCACAGTATGGGGCACCTGGGTAGCTAAGGGTCTGCCTTCAGCTCAGGTCATGATCTCAGGTTCTGGGAGGGAGCCCCACATCGGGGTCCCTGCTCAGAGGGAGCCTGCTTCTCCCTCTCCCTCTGCCTGTCGCTCCCCCTGCTTGTACTCTCTCCCTGTCGAATAAATAAATAAAATCTTAAGAAAAAAAAAAAAAAGAAATCATGGTAGTAATAGCTACCAACTCTTCCTGGGCGCTGAGTATGTATCTGATATTATATTGAAAGTTTTACAAGTATTTTCTCATTGAATCTTAATCCTAGGCACTGTGGGGACTATTACCTTCCCATTTAACAATTGAGGAAAATGACTTTCATAGATGTTAAATAAGTAATTTGCCAAAGATTACACGTGTATCTACTTCATAGGATTGTTTGAAGGTTAACAAATAGTACTTTGACCAGTGCCTGCTACATTATAAATGCTCAACAATATTAGTTGCTACTATAATTATTACTAAAGTACAGAGGAAATACCAGTAGTCCTTTGCCTAGGGCATACCGCACAGAAGAAAAATATAAGTACGGTTTTTCTTGGGAAAGACAGATATTCCAGGTAGAAGAGACAGTAGTAAAGGGGATTAATGGCCTGATTCGGCTACTACATAGGGTGCTTGGTGGTACAATGGTAGTAGAGGATGAGAAATGAAAGAAGGCTTCATGGGAAGGTGGGGCAGAGAGCTATGGAGCTATTTTGAAAGGATGAGCTTAACTCATTTTAGGAGACAGGGTTCAGAACATTTCAGGCAAAGATACAACACTTAAAATGGCATAGAAGCAGTGTTGCAGTTATCTACTGCTGTACAGTAAACTGCCCCAAAATTAAGTGGTTTAAAACAATTACTAGTTTATTTACCTACAGTTCTTTTTTTTTTTTTTTTTTAAGATTTTATTTATTTATTTGAGAGGGAGAGAATGAGAGAGAGAGTGAGAACACAAGAGGGGGAAAGTCAGAGGGAGAAGCAAACTCTCCCTGTGAGTAGGGAGCCTGATCAGGAGTCTTGCGAGCGGGACTTGATCCTGGGACTCCAGGATCATGACCTGATCGAAGGCAGTTGCTTCACCAACTGAGCCACTCAGGTGCCCTACCCACAGTTCTTGAGTCACATATTTGGGCTAGGCCTAGCTAGGTAATTCTGGTCTCACTGGGGGTCACTCATGTGGCTTCAATCATTTGGTGGTGCCACTGGGGCTAAGTATTCTAAGATGGCTCCTGTCACATAGCTGGCTTTGATGATGGCTGTTGGCTGGGCTTCCTCACATGGCAGCAAACAAATTGCAGGACGACAGCAGAAACTGCAAGGGTTCTTGAGGCCTAGGCATGGAAGTCACACAGTGTGGCTCCACCACATTCTGTCAGGCAAAACAGTCACAAAATCAGCCTAGATGCAATGGGAGGAAAAAGACACTGCCTCTTGATGTGAAAGGACATGCGAAGAATTTGTGGCAAATATTCCATGAATGGGAAAGGGCAGAATGAGTTTAGGATGTGTAGCATCTTTGGCCTTTCCCTTGCCCTAAGTAGCATTTCTTCCAAAGTTAATTATACAAGTTACTTTAATCACCTTTATTATCTGGCCTTGAACTCTGTTTCACCTAGAAAGAAGACAAAGTATAAATTGAAATGGAAAACAGAAAAGCTTTACCAAGAATTAATTAACTGAATTTTGAAAACTGAATTATAAAACAGTTTTTAGAAAGAAAATTTAGTGTTTAATATTTTCATGAACTTGAACTTAATTAACAGTGGTGTGGAGAATTCCTCAGGGTCCTGATTTTAGTAATGCACCAGGATTGTGTGTTATTAACACATCATTTATTAGTATTTGATTAAATACCTTGGTGTTAAAAATTTTTTAAGCATTTCAATATTCAACCATATAAAATCTTTTTCAAGATTTTGTTTTAGAGGGACGCCTGGGTGGCTCAGTGGGTTAAAGCCTCTGCCTTCGGCTCAGGTCATGATCCCAGAGTCCTGGGATAGAGCCCCACATTGGGCTCTCTGCTCAGCAGGGAGCCTGCTTCCTCCTCTCTCTCTGCCTGCTTGTGATCTCTTGTCTGTCAAATAAGTAAAATCTTAAAAAAAAAAAAAAAAAAGATTTTGTTTTAGAGGAGAATGCAAGTGGGGGAGGGAAGAAGGGGGAGAGAGAGAGAATCTCAAGCAAATGCCCCACTGAGTGTGGAGCCCAATGTGGGGCTCAGAGCCCCGGGAGCATGAGCTGAGCCACAATCGAGAGTTGGGCACTTAAATGATTGAGCCACTCAGGCACCTCTAAGATCTTTTTTTCTTTAAGAGTATTTATTTATTTATTTATTTTTCAGTAGTCTCTACACCCAGTGTTAGGCTCGAGCTCATGACTCTGAGATCAAGAGTCATATACTCTTCTGACTGAGCCAGTCAAGTGCTCCAGCAACCATATAAAATCTTGACCACAGTATTACTTTCCTAGGTTATTTATTTATTTATCCTAGGTAAATTATTTTATTCATATTCTGTACAAGTTAACATCTACAACCACCTACCTTCACCTACCTTTTAGAATAACCTGAGATCCTGAATTAATGGTGTTTTTAACCTCTTTATTCATTATCAGCACTCAGCAGATACAAATGTGATTTCCTGAGTTATATCAGTTCTGTGGTTTGCTATTTAATTCTGCTTTCCATTCTGAAAGAGTGCTTAGCCTTTGTTCATTAATCATAGGAAACAGTTGTGCAACATGCCTTGACATTAACTTGGACATCTAAAATTAGACCTGCTACAATCAGTGGTTGGGAACAAGGTTTCAGTAGTTGGTGGCATGTGTTAAGTAGACATTGCAAGGTTGGAAGGAACTCCCTAGAAATAAGTAAGTCTCTTGCATTGTGTGTCTATGTGCATGTACCTGAATATATATGCAATTGAAATTCCATTTGTATTAAGCAGATGAACAAATTACATCTGTTACTACAAATGCATCATAAGCATCTTTGCTTATGCACTATGCTGTCTAATTATTTCAGAAGAAAAATATATTTGAAAACTTGGTATGCTAGAATGGATTTTTCTGCATGTTTGTTTTGTGATTTTCATTTTTTAAAGGATTAATTATACTATATTTCAAATAAATGGCTTTTTTTTCCTTTTCAGAATTTATAAAAACTCATTCACAAAAATGACGTCCTGGTTGTATGAATGTCTTTGTGAAGCTGAACTTGCACAGTATTATCCTCATTTTACTGCCCTTGGCCTTCAAAAAATAGATGAATTAGCCAAGGTTACAATGAAGGACTACTCCAAATTGGGAGTCCATGACATGAATGACCGCAAACGTCTCTTCCAACTTATCAAAATCATTAAAATAATGCAGGAAGAAGATAAAGCAGTCAATAGCCCGGAGCATCCTCTTCAGACAGACAGCTTGTGTAGTAAGCCTCGGGAATCCAGATCTGGCCCTCGCAGACAACTGCATTTTGATTCTCCTGCTGACAACAAACACAGAACTACCAGCAACAGTGGGTTTGAAAGGCACAGTTTATCAGATTTTTCTGCAAATGAACAGAAGTCTAGTTACCTAAAAGTGCTGGAGCACATGCTGCCAGATGATTCCCACTACCATACAAGAACAAGAATTCCGAGTGCTGCAGCTGCTGGTTCCTATGTGCAAACAGAAACTAACACTTCACTCTTTTCATCAAATCACTTTTCTCCACTCCTGGGGGATTATGATGGTCCCATTATTCAAAGAGTCTCTCATGTTTCAGGGTATAACTATGGAATCCCTCATTCTTGTATCAGGTAATTATTTTTATCTTTTTTGGGAGGGTGTGGGGGAGAGGGTAGCATCAGTCAAGGGCAAGCCTCTCCATGACTGAGAGCAGCTACTCCTTATTTACAGAAAATTAGAGTGAACAGTTTCTGCAACAAATAGAAGTACCTTGATGGGGGAAGGATCGTGAGGAATTGGGACTTTCCAGATGGGAGAAAGATGATATTGTTCATGTATGTCAAACAGCTGCTACTTGCCAGGATCTACTATTATTCCGCTAGCAGAACTATTTCTATTATTTATTATAGTGTAACATGATACATCTAATGCATCCTTGAAGGTAAAATAGTTAACTAGCCTTCTGCAATGGGAAAAATGTGTGTGTGTGTGTGTGTTCCACAGGATTTTTTTAAGGCTATCAAATTCACTTCAGCCAACCAGGAGACATAAAGCTTAGTTAAAAACAAAGAGCACGCAGCTGAATTGAGTAGGTCTTTCATGCAATTAGCTTACCTGCACACACTGAAATACGGTCCTGATTTTGAGTGCTTTCTTCAATTCCAGCCCTGCAAGAACATATGATTTTGGTGATTGTAAAAGAGTAAGACACTTTTGATATAGTTTAGACTTGGAGAGTCAGGGTGACAATAAGTTATTTTCACCAGTGCTTTAAGTTAAATGTTGAAATAAGGTCCCTAAGAGCTGAAATATTGAAAAATCCCTAATACCAGCACTGGTATAATAGAAAACATGTTCTTTTAAAAATAGCATATATTTGTTGTTTCGTTATTTTAAAAGTTAATACATGGTGAGTTATGGAGAAACAAAATACATTTTTTTTAAGATTTTATTTATTTGACAGAGGAGACACAGCAAGAGAGGGAACACAAGCAGGGGAGTGGGAGCGGGAGAAGCAGTCTTCCTGGTGAGCAAGGAGTCCCTCGCAGGGCTCGATCCCAGGACCATGACCCAAGCTGAAGGCAGATGCTTAACTACTGAGCCACCCAGGTGCCCTGAAACAAAATACATTTTTTTTTTTTTTTTAAGATTTTACTTACTTATTTGACAGACAGAGATCACAAGTAGGCAGAGAGGCAGGCAGAGAGAGGAAGGGAAGCAGGTTCCCTGCTGAGAAGAGAGCCAGATGCAGGGCTCTATCCCAGTACCCAAGGATCATGACCTGAGTCGAAGGCAGAGGTTTTAACCCACTGAGCCACTCAGGTGCCCCAACAAAGTACATTCTTAAGCCACAGTTTTTTTTAAGGCTATTATTCATACTTTAAAACAAGGTGTATATTTATATCTGGCCTTATATTGGCTAAGGTTTCAGAAGATTTCAAAACCAACCAGTTCTTTTATTCCCCCCCAAAAAATGAAAGACCCAATTTTACAGGCAAAAGTACTTTTAGTAATTTGAAATACTTAGTGCATTTTATAGTATTTCTGAAGACTTTATTTCGTTTGCAGAGCACAAAGCATATAGGTCCTCCTTTCTTCTTTTAATCGTTAGAGAACTAGATTTTTCCATGACTATCAAAGCCAGGATTGTTGCTGTCCATTGGTTAGCTCTGCTAAAAGAACATATATTTTCTTGAATATTAGTCTTTTAATGAACAATACAAAAATCTAAATTGGAATTATTTATAAATATACCACTTTGTACTATTTATTTGGACAGAGTGAATATTTTAGTTGAAATATTGCTACCTCATTTATTTGGCACATATTAAGTACTACCTCTTCTAGGTCTGATTCTGGTTGTAAAGATAATTAGGATATGTGGAGGCTCTTAGAATCTTAGGGGAAGTGAGTGGGAAGACAAACAACCATATGGGGAGATAAGTTCTCTTATAAGAGGTTTATAGATGACAAACCCAGAGTGAAAGCTCTTTCACTGAGCTTT
Organism: Enhydra lutris kenyoni; assembly: GCF_002288905.1. Classification (NCBI taxonomy): domain Eukaryota; kingdom Metazoa; phylum Chordata; class Mammalia; order Carnivora; family Mustelidae; genus Enhydra; species Enhydra lutris. Next base: position 2,870,999 of record NW_019154097.1, on the reverse strand, counting down.
CTCATTATGTCATTATTTTATCACTCTTCCCACTCTTTATTTTAGTAAGGAAATAGAGATTTAAAAAGGACATTTCCCCCAATAACCCTCATATTATCTTCTCACCTAAATGTTTCTAAATAGCTGTCAGGATTTCAGAACCCTGAGAAACTCCCTCACCAACTTAAGTCTTGCTGTTAGGATGTCATCTTGTCCAAAGCGCATTCTCTTTGGATGCCTCAAATCAAGTAAGGTCAAAATAAATTACTGGTCTCAGAATTTTTTTTAAAGATTTTAATTAATTAATTTATTTGATAGAGAATGAGAAAACAAAAGCAGGGGAAGTGGCAGAAGGAGAGGGAGAAGGAGGCTCCTTGCTGAGCAGGGAGCCCGTGTGTCGTGTGTTCTGTGTCCTGGGGCTTGATCCCAGGACCCTGAGATCATGACCTGAGCCTAGGGCACATCCACAACCGACTGAACACCCAGGCACCCCTGGTCTCAGAATTTTAATAAATGCCTAATACATTTAGAGATCTTAAATAGGCCTAACTCCTGTCTTACCTCTTCATGTCAGAAAGATACAGCTTATTTCTTCTAAGGAATACTGGGCATTAATACCGTAGCCTTCTAGGAGTGGCTCAGTCAGTGAAGCATCTGACTTGGGCTCAGGTCATGATCTCAGGGTGCTAGGATTGAGCCCCATGTCTGGCTCCCCACTCAGCAGGGAGTCTGTTTGTCCCTCTGCCCACCCCTACTCGTTCATTCTCTCCCTCTCTCATAAATAAATGAATAAAATCTTAAAAACAAACAACCAAAAAAACCAGAGCCTTTTAGCAGAAGAACATTCATTCTTTTTTTGCCCCTTGACCTGGAAAACTACAGTCCTTTTGACCACATGACCCATCCTCAAGTCCCTAGTCACTTTTGAAAAAACTTTTTTCTGTCATCTTTGATTAGCTTTATATGATTAGGTTATTAATACTGCCCAATAACTAGACATTTAGACACAGGCCCTTGTTAAAAGAATGCATTAAAATTTCTTCTTATTTTAAAAAATCGAACAGATGCAGAAGAAGGGATAATAAAACAATGAATCCCCTATATGCCCCTCATCCACTTTTATTGTCAGGATTTTGCCACACTTAATCTCAAAATGGTACATTTCTAAAAGTCTACTGTATGTTGGTTAAAAAACAAAACAAAACATGGTGGGGCACATGGTGGCTCAGTCAGTTAAGTGTCCACCTTTTGATCAGGGTTGTAAGATTAAGTCCTGTGTTGGGTTCGGCACTGGACGTGGAGCCTGCTTAAGATTTCTCTCTTTCCTTCTCCCCCTACCCCTCTTAAAAAAAAGAACATGCTTTAAAAGCCTGAAGTAGTCCTTTATGGTCTATATTAGTACTATTTGTTCTATATATAGAACTATATTAGAATTGTGTTTGCTCCTTTTTACTAATTTAAATCCTGGCAAAAAGTAATTTTCCGGCCAGTTGGAGGGCTCAAAATTAAAATTGATAGGAAGCAATTATATAGTGAAATATCCTGTGTAAAATCTATTACAAAGGCTTTTTAGGGGCTATTAATCAAATTCTAAAGTTTAAAGGAAGGGAATAATTTGTCTTGCCTAAGACATTCTTTGTATATGGATCAAAGGCATTGATCCTGGTAAACTATTTTCAAGAATCCTGTTACTCAGGTTAAGCAGAATTTCTATATAGGTAAATGGTCGGTTAGAGATATGCATATATATCCTCTTTAGGTTCAGTAAATAAACCTGATGAATTTTGTATCCCTACCTCAAGGAATATTTCATTAAATATTCTAGCTGTTAAAGGTTGATAAGTTCAGGGTGCCTGGGTGGCTCAGTGGGTTAAGCCTCTGCCTTCGGCTCTGGTCATGATCTCAGGGTCCTGGGATCAAGTACCACATCGGGCTCTCTGCTGAGCAGGGAGCCTGCTTCCCCCTCTCTCTCTGCCTGTCTCTCTGCCTACTTGTGATCTCTCTCTCTCTCTCTCTCTCTCTGTCAAATAAAGAAATAAAATCTTAAAAAAAAAAAAAAAGGTTGATAAGTTCACTGAAGTCAGAGCCAGACAAGAAATTCATCTGAGTAGAAGGGTGATAGTGGTGGGCAGCACCAGTTATAAAGTTGTCCTGGGAAGAAGAAATACAGGATTGTGTTCTAACAAACATATCAGGTAGACAAAAAGGAAGTAAAAAAGCAAGACAAAGGGAGGGGCAGAATATACTTGGGAGGAACAAAGGAAAAGTACATTGAAACCTACTACCTAATTCAGGTATTTAGTAAACCGAGGTAGGATAAAAAAAGAAATTTTAGAGTGAACGGTCAAGAAAACAGTAAATGGGAGTGCCTGGGTGGCTCAGTCATTTTAACGTTTGCCTTCAGCTCGCGTCATGATCCCAGGGTCCTGGATCAAGACCCGCATCGGGCTCCCGGCTCAGTGGGGTGTCTGTTTCTCCCTCTCCTTCCTGCTCATGCTTTCTCTCTCTCTAATAAATAAATAAATAAATAGAATCTTTTTTAAAAAAGAAAGTAGTAAATGTGTAAGAATAATTGGATTGAGAGGAGGGGTGGTCACAACATACTGTGTCTGATTTTGAGGATTAACCAGCCTGATTTGAGGGGACATATAGAAAAATATCCACCATTAGAAATTTTTGCAAGACCACATCTGGAAGCCAAACACAAAAACCTTAGAGCTAGAGCAACTCTTAGAGTTTGGGTTTTTTTTTCCTTTGTTGTTGGCAGGACAAGGGATGGACTGATTACAGGTAGAGACAGAAGTAATCAGGAGGATTTAGTTAATAAAAATTCTCTATGTAGCTAATATGTATAAAGTTACATATTAAAGTGTTGATACTGAGAAAGTTTTTTACATAATATGTGTAACGTGTATATATGTTAAGTGTAATGTATATATAAAATAACAGAATGTGGTGATACTTTGACCTCTTAAGTAGCCTTATCCTATTAAAAATTAAAGCCCACTTATAAATATGTATCAGACAGAACACCTCAGAGAAAGAGAATCCTTGGACTGAGATGGAGAAAATCAGAGTTTGTGTTCGAAAACGCCCTCTGGGCATGAGGGAGGTACGTCGTGGAGAAATTAATATTATTACCGTAGAAGACAAAGAAACTCTACTTGTTCATGAGAAGAAAGAAGCAGTTGACCTTACACAATATATTCTGCAGGTATAATGCTTTCCTTTGTGTTTGGAACTAATATTATCAAGTGTGTCAACTTTTTGCTTTTATTTGAATGGCAGCATACAAATTCTAAAATCCAGTTTCTGCTTTGGGTGTTGGCATTCATTCCTGATATAAATCATTAATACCTTGGGCCTTCATATTAAAAAAAAAAAAAACAGTGCAGTGGGGAAAACAATAACGTAATTTCTGCACTCTAGGACAATAGAATTGCATCATACATTCGCTTAATACATTTTACATGGATGAAATTATACCTCTTGGCAAAAGTGGGGACTGAAAGGATAAAAAGAATGTAGTGAATTGGCGGTAGGTAGGACGAGTCACTGAGTGTATGCCCCGGAAGGATTATGAAGTGATCCCACAGTCAGTCTCAATTCTTGCCTGTCTGTCACAGTGTGAACTTTTTCTTCTGCGTGTATGTCTGGAGTTAATGATGGAGGATATGTTTTCAAGCAACAAAGTTCCAGATTGCCACTCAACTGCTTATTTTGATTCTCAGCTTTCTTTGGGCTTAGATATAACTTGATGGAAATTTAGCTCTTGAACAGGCTACTTTGTATAGGGTAGACTATAGTGCGTAAGTATAATTCAGGGATATGATTTCACTTTTACATCTAACATATAAGTATTTAAATAAAATACTAGTAACTTACACACATAAGAAAATGTTAATTCCCTGCCAGAAAGATCCAAAATCTCGTAGGAGAAAGAGTTTGGTATTGAAAGGAACTTATTTCAAGCAAAAAGATATCCTTGCAATAACTCTTCAGTATCCTATGGAAGAAGCAGGCCCATAGATGGAAGCTACCGTAATTTAGGTACTCTTATAATTATGAAGCAATTGTAAATAATCTAAAACAGAGGATAACCCACCAGATGTTAAGATTTGGGAATTCAGGTCTTAATCTGAATCTGCCTCCCTAAACATATTATATTCGTACATACGAATTGTTCTCTTGCCTCAAAACCCAGTGACTGGTAGAGAGAAAAAAAGTGGTGAGTAATGTGTTGTGCTAGCATTTCACCTTAGTTAGCTGAGATTTTAATCTCCTGGAATAAATATGTTAACATTGAAGTCAAATTGTTAGCACTTTCCTCCTCTTTTACACATGCATTGTTCAACTTTTTCTTGGTTGTCAAAATTGGGTTTCACAGCAACATTCAAAGTAATCCACTGAGTCTTTCTGTGAGCACTAAATTACTAGGTTACTGTATAAACAACCCAATCACTTTAACAGCCTTATTGACTGCTGATCAATGCACAGTCTATTAGGTCTAGGTGGGAGGTATTTATTTTGAAGATGGTCTAAATGCCAATTAGTTATGATGTTATCTAGTTCCATGTCTACTTATAACCATAGTAATAGCCCTGTCCAGTCACCATCTATCCAAGAAGTCCTTAATGATCCTTCTGTCACAGTAATTCCCTCAAGGAATCATTGTCTTATCTTTTGTATTTTTCCATTATCCCAAAACATAATAACCTTACTTCTTTGTCATTCCCATTGGTCAATACATATTGAACACCCATAGTTTTCACAGCACTTTCTCTGCAGTTTGAACTTTGGACCTTTGCTCTCATAGGTCAGAGTCCTTACCTATCAATGCCATAATACAAGTGCCGAGAGGACTTTTACCCCCTTTTCTTAAGTAGAAAGAAAAAGGAGGTTCGTAGCAAACCTAGAAAATAAATATGGGTCCTAGATTCCTTGGGCTTTAATTTTTAAACTTATTCAAGAATTAAAACTCTAGGTTTATATATCCATTTAATTAAATATCCTATCCTTTCAGATCTTCTTTTGTTACTTAGTGTGTATATGATCATATACATGCAGTGTGCTTTCCTACTTACCATTAAATTTTGTGTCAATATGTGAAAAGACAAGGGAACAAATTTGTGTATATTTCATTCCAGCTGTTTTTGTTGTTGTTGTTAAAGATTTTATTTATTTATTTGACAGAGAGACACAGTGAGAGAGGGAACACAAGCAGGAGGAGTGGGAGAGGAAGAAGCAGGCTTCCCGCTGAGCAGTCACCCCAATTCAGGGCTCAATCCCAGGACCCCGGAATCATGATCTGAGCTGAAGGCAGCTGCTTAACAACTGAGCCACCCAGGGGTTCTCATTCCAGCTTCTTAAATAAAGAAATATATATAGAGGGGCTAGTAATACATTATATGTAAATTAAAAATTTTTTAAAAAAGAAATATATAGAGAAAAAAGATAGTACTAAAATATATCAAAAACTCAATAGTGGCTATCTCTGGGTAGTAAGATTTATAAATAATTTTATTTTCTTCTCTGTTGTTTTCCATGTTTTTAAATTTTTCTGTAATCAGCATGTTACTTTTATATAAAAAGTAAAAACTGGGGCACCTGGGTGGCTCAGTGGGTTAAAGCCTCGGCCTTTGGCTCAGGTCATTATCCCAGTGTTCTGGGATCTACCCCGCATCAGGCTCTTTGCTCGGCGGGGAGCCTGCTTCCTCTTCTCTCTCTCTTTCTCTCTCTCTCTGCCTGCCTCTCTGCCTATTTGTGATCTCTGTCAAATAAATAAAATCTTTTTAAAAAATGTTAAAACTTTTGGGTAAGATGGATTCACCTATTTTAAAATCAAAACATACAAAATGGTATGCAGAGGGGCGCCTGGGTGGCTCAGTAGGTTAAGCATCTGCCTTTGGCTCAGGTCATGATCCCAGAGCCCCATATCCCAGAGCCCATATCGGGCTCCCTGCTCAGCCTCAGCAGGGAGCCTGCTTCTCCCTCTCCCTCTGCCTGCCATTCCCCCTGCTTGTACTCTCTCTCTCTCTGTCAAATAAATAAATAAAATCTTAAAAAAAAATTTTTTTTAAAAAGTGTATGCAGTGAAGTGTCCTGCTAATTGTATTTCCTCCTTGAAGGCAACCACTATTACCTGTTCTAAGTCTATCTTTCCAGAGCTGTTCTATACATACAGATTACTTTTATAATCTGAAAAAACTTATTTAAAAAATAAATTGTGAAACTCTGATCATTACAAGGCTAAAGTATATTAATACAACCTAATTGATAAAGTACGATCAAATGAAATATATGCGATGCAAAGGACTTTATGGAATGTGTGTGTGTATATATATATATATATATATATATATATATATGTATAATATTGAGATGATATCTTGTGCTAGCATTTATTATATTTATGTAATATATGTTAATTATAATCTTGCATGTTCACATATCTTTTATTAAGGATATTTACAGAAGTATTGGGAAAATCAGTACATAAATCTATTGGAAGGAAAGACACTAATGTCTTTAATCAGTAAGCGTTTTCTAAGGTTTTTACTCAAGAGGTAAAGTTATTCATAAGTACTCATAGAAAAAGAGAAAGAATAGCCATATACTCAATGAAGTAAAAGAAAAATTTTTTAAATTTAATGAATTCCCACATTCACTTGTGTTCATTTTTTTCTTATTTTCCTGAGAAATGCCGAAAAATATATTTTACTTTTAATTATTGCCATTTTCAAGTTTATTCAAAAGTACAATGAACCCCTATGTACCTACGACCCAGATTCAACAGTTAAAAACATTTTATTCTTAAAATCCTATCACATATTTCATACCCCTAAAAGCTCACAGTCTGTTTATTGTGCTGCACATTTGATTATTTTCTAGCTTTTGGTGATATTTTCTAACTCATAAATTGAACTTTGTGGCCCCAGTTTCTGCTAAGGTGACCTAACAAATTTCTAATGTAATGATACACAAAATAGAATCAAACCTGGGTAGAATGACCCATGCAATAAATTGGCCTAAAATCACTTTGCTGGATTTTCTCTTAACTGGGTATTTAGAGCAGGCCCAAAAGGTAGCAGAAGGGGCGCCTGGGTGGCTCAGTGGGTTAAAGCCTCTGCCTTCAGCTCAGGTCATGATCCCAGAGTCCTGGGATCGAGCCCCACATTGGGCTCTCTGCTCAGCAGGGAGCCTGCTTCCCTTCCTCTCTCTGCCTGCCTCTCTGCCTACTTGTGATCTCTGTCTGTCAAATAAATAAATAAAATCTTTAAAAAAAAAAAAAAGGTAGAAAAGATCTCATGTCTCATTCATTGTATATGGACTGCATTTTTATGCTACGGTCAGGCTTGAAATTAGGATTTTTACTCAGAGATAGTTGGCTGCCAGTAGCCTCTAAGTTATGCAAATGATTATGTCTGCTGAATTAATGCTTTCCAGACCCAGTTTAATAGGGTCTTCTATCTTTTTCCACGTTATCATGATTTTTCATTTGGGGATCACCTTGGACTACTTTCTCTCCCCATTGAATCATATTCAGGCAGTTGCCAAATTTTTCATGCCTCCATCTCCTCTATATTTTCATTGTCATCATGGAATTTAGACCCTTCTTAACTCACCAGTGGATTACCAGTGTCCCTTTTCTTAGTCCATTCACATTGTGAAGCCAGATTAATCTTCCAGTAAAATGGCTCAGATCATCCTTTTCCTTTGCAAAGTTTTTTATTGTCTTCCCACTATTTGCTAAATTAAATATGAACATTCCATCCTTAAGGCTAGTGTCCCAATACCCATGCAGCATAGTCCTAACTCATTATTCTAGCCTTCTGTTTCACCTTTCTACCTACCAAGATCCTATGTTTCAACCACACTCAATCTTCTCTGTTCCCTAAATGTTCCTTATGCTTCCCTGATTTGACTGTTGCTCACGTTTTCCTTGTGGCTGGAGTATCTTCCCTGCCTCCATCTCTAACTCTTAAATTCCTTGTTTTCCCCCGCGGCCCTTTCTATGTGCAGTCTTTTTCATAATGTCTTTTCCAATCAGAAGGAATATGTTTTTCCCTTGAATTCCACATGTACTTTATTGCTCAATTTTCTTCTAGCTTAGAATCATTTGTATACTTGTCTGGATTCATATCTTTAGGTGGTGGGGTGGGGTAGTATTATCTTTGGGCCCTTTGAAGTGCCTCCTGCAGTTATACACATTACCAACTGAGCAATAAATGTTCATGGAATTAAAAGCTCAGCTATGGGGGTGCATGGGTGGTTCAGTTGGTTTAGTGAGCATTTGTGTTCAGCTCAGATCATGATTTACAGGTTCCTGGGATTGAGCCCCGTGTTGGGCTCCCAGCTCAGTGGGGAGTCTGCTTCTTCCTCTACCCTCTACCCCCTCCACCTAATGCTCTCTCTGTCTGTCAAATAAATAAAATCTCTTAAAAAGGAAAGAAAAGCTCAGCTATGTAACCTATGAAATGGAAGTCTTCCTCTGGAATTCCCCCAAATTTCAAATATGCTGGCCCTAGCTGGGCTATGAGGATAATCTCTATAGAATTCATTTCTCCTGGACTTAAGGAGGATTGGCACTCTCATACTTATCAGTTTACAAAACAAAAATTGTGTGCTTTAGTTTTTATATTGTAAGAACGTGTCTACAGAGATCCTCAAGTAGAAGGCGGCCCTGTCATTTGACAGTTATTGCTTATTTATCTCTTAAGTTTGTCCTAGTCAGTTACTTAATTAGTTAAAAAACATACTTGCACCTTTATTATGCATTAACTAGAATAGTGGTGAAGAAAATCCAGAAAATATCTCTTTCTATAAAAATCACATTTCTTTTTCAGCATGTTTTTTATTTTGATGAAGTCTTTGGTGAAGCATGCACCAATCGGGATGTATACATGAAGACTACTCACCCACTCATTCAGCATATTTTCAATGGGTATGATAGTCATTATTTGCTTCTCTTGCTTCATACTGTTTTCCATAACAAATTTCTCTATAAGTATCATTTATGTTTTTCAGTTTTTTAATTAGACATGAATTTGTGTTTTAATCTGATGAATTTAGACTCTTCTAAGGAGTGCATTATCTCTATAGGATTTACTGAGCATTCAGAAATTTTCAGCAAAAATATAAGTTGTCAACAATATAATTTCATCAAAGCCCTCAGAATAAAAAGGTGTAAGTGGTTTAGTTTGAACTTTTGATAATAGGAATCATGCATTCTGCCTATAGTTCAGTTGCTTTTTTCATTGGCGTGGGATAGGTAAGTGACTATCATCTGTTTTTTTTATACATGTATTTTTTAAATTTTGAAATAATTTTTCACACTTAATAAACATAAAATGGGACCAAGAAGGTACTAGGGACTTCTGTTGTTTATTCAAAATATAGGCAGATATAGATAGAAAATGCCAAACAGCTTACTAGTATCACTGATTCCAGAGTAGTTTGACTTTTTAAAAATAATTTTTATAACTTTAAAAATATTGTATAATTCACATAAAATTAGATGCACAGATCTTAACAAGTATTCAGTTTTGATGAGTTTTGATAGTTGTATATATCCAAGTAATCAATACCTCGAACAAGATAATAGACCATTCCCATCATCCCAGAGAGTTCTCTCGCGTCCCTTTTTAGTAAGCCTCCACTTCCACCCTCAGGTCTTATAGAATCACTGACCTGCTTTCCATCACTATAGATTAGTTTTGCCTGTTCTAGAACATTACAGAAATAGAATCATTCCTATGTAGGTTCTTTTATGCTTGGCTTATCATAATGTTTTTTGATATTAGTACGTGTTGCATGTATCCATAGTTTTTATTGCTGAGTAATACTCCCTTCTATGAATATACCACAATTTATCTAATTTCCTGTTGATGGACATTTGAGTTGTTTCCAGTTTGGGATTATTGTGAACAAAGCTGTATGAACATTCTTGTACAAGTCTTTTTCTTGGACATCATGTTTTCATTTATCTTGAGTGAAACCTGGAAAGGGAATCTCTGGGGTCAGGATAGGTGTGTGTTTATAAGAAAGTGTAAAACAGTTTTCCATACACCCATTTTCTATTCCCAACAGCAATTTATGTGAATTGCATTTCTTTCTCTTTTCTATTTTTTTTTTTTTTTTTATGAGAGTTTTTTATTTATTTGAGAGAGAGAGCATGGACAAGAGTGTGGCAGGCAGGGGCAGCCTGTGATGGCATTTCTACATCCTCACCGTATTTGGTGTTGTCAGTCTTCTTTATTTTAGTCAGTCTAGTGAGAATGTAACTTGATCGCATTGTGGTTTGAATTTGAATTTCCCAAATGCCTAACGATATTGAGAATCTTTTCATATGCTCATTGGCTATTCAGATAACTATTTGACTAATTTTTTTGTTTCCTTTTTATTGTTGTTTTGTAGACATCACTAAAATTCTCTTTTATTCTGAGCAGGCTGAAAAAATGAAATACCTTTCAGGTTCAATTTCTTTTGTGCCAAATCTAGGGAGTACTTTTTAAGAGAGCAAATTTCTAAAGTTAGAATTTGAATGTTAAGGGGCGCCTGGGTGGCTCAGTGGGTTAAGCCGCTGCCTTCGGCTCGGGTCGTGATCTCAGGGTCCTGGGATCGAGTCCCACATCGGGTTCTCTGCACAGCAGGGAACCTGCTTCCCTCTCTCTCTCTCTCTCTCTCTCTCTCTGCCTGCCTCTCCGTCTACTTGTGATCTCTCTCTCTGTCAAATAAATAAATAAATAAATAAAATCTTTAAAAAAAAAAAAAAGAATTTGAATGTTAAAACAGTACCAATTAAAAAATAAAAGGTGGGGGCGCCTGGGTGGCTCAGTGGGTTAAAGCCTATCCCTTCGGCTCAGTTCATGATCCCAGGGTCCTGGGATCGAGCCCTGCATCAGGTTCTTTGCTCAGCAGGGAGCCTGCTACCCTCTCTCTCTCTCTGCCTGCCTCTCTGCCTACTTGTGATCTCTGTCAGATAAAAATATAAAATCTTTTAAAAAATAAAATAAAACGTGTAGGGGCACCTGGGTGGTTCAGTCACTTGAGCTTCAGACTCTTGATTTTGCCTCAGGTCATGTCTCAGGGTGGTGAGATTGAGCTCCCCATGGGAGTCTGCTTGAGATTCTCTTTCTCTCCCTTCCCCTCTGCTTTCCGCCTCCCCCTCCCCACCCCGCTTATGCTCACATGCCTGTGTGCTCGCTTTCTCTCTCTCAAATAAATAGATAAATCTTAAAAAAAGAGGTACAAGTTAAATGCATCCATTCTACAAAGGATAATAAGAGATTTTTCAGACCCATATTTGTTGTTTTTCAAAAAGCTCATCACTAAAATGTTCAGAAGATGGGGGACCTGGGTCGGCTCAGTTGGTTAAACTTCTGACTCTTGATTTCTGCTCAGGTTACGATATCTCAGTTGTGAGATCAAGTCCTGTGTTGGGCTCTGCACTGGGTGTGGAGCCTTTTTGGGATTCTCATTTTCCCTCTCCCCCTACCCCACTTGCATTTTCTTTTGTCTTTCTCTCTCTGTCAAAAAAAAAAAAAAAGTTCAGAAGATAAGGTTGATATTATTCTTTGGTCTCATTCTGCTACATCTTTACTATGTTCACATTTTCCTCCTTTAATCCTTTTACTCACTGTACCTCTGCCCATGTGTTCAAGCGCCTACACAGCCAGGAGCCTAGATTCAAAAGACAACAAGTAACTGGTCTCTGCTTAAGCAGCTTAGATCTAGTTAGCTACTATCTCTGTCTTCTCACACTTTGATGGTTCCTTTGCTATTGTCCTCTTACTTATTCCTTGATTTCTTTCTGGCTTCAGGCTCCTTTCTTCATGTCCATCTCTCTGCCCACCTCCATTATCCCCCCACCTCTGTGTCTGTACATAGACTTTTCTTCTTGGTGCAAGTAGCCACTTTTTTTTTTTTTTTTTAAGATTTTATTTATTTATTTGACAGACAGAGATCACAAGTAGGCAGAGAGGCAGGGAGAGGGAGAAGCAGGCTCCCTGCTGAGCGGAGAACCCAGTGTGGGTCTCAATCCCAGGACCTTGAGATCATGACCTGAGCCGAAGGCAGAGGCCTTAACCCACTGAGCCACTCAGGTGCCCCGCAAGTAGCTACTTTTATCATTAACCCATGTGATTCCTGTTCAAGAGTCTGCAATAGCTGCTTACTAGTTGACATTATGGTCACTTTCTACTCTGTACTTCATAGTTGGGCCTCTGGTACTCAGATAATCTTGGCCTGTAGCTCCTCTGAAAACACGTGATTGGCAGGTTAGTCTCCCAGCTCTTCTCTCCACCATTCTGCAGTTCCTCAGATTCCATTCTGCAGTTCTTTACATTCATGCCCACGCACGTATCCACCCACACACAAGAACAGTGATCTTACTTAGAATCACATGATGTCAGGCCTAGAAGTGATCTTGAAAATCAAGTAACCCATTAATTTATTAATGAAAGTGAAAACTGAGGTCCTTTAAAAAGCCCTTTTGTAAGTCCTTCCTCAAATATTTTGCTTACACTGATTTTTACCTCTGTCTAAACTTAATTTTTTTTCAAAGATTTTTATTTATTTATTTGACAGAGAGAGAGAGAGAGCTCACAAGTAGGCAGAGAGGTAGGCAGAGAGAGAGGGGGAAGCAGGCTCCCCGCTGAGCAGACAGCCCTGAAGCAGGGCTCGATCCCAGGACCCTGAGACCATGACCCAAGCCGAAGGCAGAGGCTCAACCCACTGAGCCACCCAGGCATCCCATAAACTTACTTAATTTTTATGAGTAGTCAGTACCACCTTGTTCATCATATGGTCTTCCATTGTTTATTGTATTTTTTTTTTAAGATTTTATTTATTTATTTGACAGACAGAGATCACAAGTAGGCAGAGAGGCAGGCAGAGAGAGAGAGAGAGAGAGAGGAGGAAGCAGGCTCCCCGCTGAGCAGAGAGCCCGATGCGGGGCTCGATCCCAGGACTCTGGGATCATGACCTGAGCCAAAGGCAGAGGCTTTAACCCACTGAGCCACCCAGGTGCCACTATTGTATTTATTTTAATTCTCTTTTACTTCTTTCATCAAAATTAGCTTTTAGGATTAAGGCAAAAATCATCTTCTCCAGAATTCTGTAGGGCATGGGGTCCTTATCTTATGGTATAACCAGTTCCATTTTAAAAATTCCTATTAAAAAACTCACGTGCTGCTTTGAGAATATTTTTTCTTCTTCCATTGTTTTTATAAGGTAAATCCCTCCTCTCCTTAAAGGATCATATGCTTATAGCTGAATTTTATCAGCTATAAACAGGATTCTGTTTCCGAGTTTCGTCATGAAAAATCTATGTGTATATTAGCATTTTTCTTAGTATATATGTTATACAAATGACTTTTTCCCCTAGAGGCAATGCCACTTGCTTCGCATATGGACAGACAGGTGCTGGGAAGACCTATACCATGATAGGAACTCATCAGAACCCAGGACTCTACGCTCTGGCTGCCAAAGACATCTTCAGGCAACTAGAAGTGTCCCAGCCGAGAAGGCCCCTCTTCGTGTGGATCAGCTTCTATGAAATCTACTGTGGACAACTTTATGACCTCTTAAATAGAAGGAAAAGGTACTGATTATGAGTGGGAAACTATATATTTGTGGATCATTGTTTTAGGCCAGAGTCCCACAGAATCACTGACTCATGGGATTTGATGCGAGGCCTTGTTATATTAGTGCCTTTTTGTGAAATTAGTCTCCTGAATCCAATAAATATTTTTTAAACTGCCAGTTCACCTAGAAAGAAAAATGTAAATTAGCCTTCCATTAGTATTTTTTTTAAATGATCAATATCCTAATGTTTATCACAAGACTATCCCTTTTATTTTGGTCTATGAAAAAGGTTATGATTTCAGGAAGTCAGGATATCAACATGTACTTAAATTCCTTCCTGTTCTTTTGACCTATTATTACACTGGAAGAACTATAAATACTGTTTCCTGCTTTCTTATTTTTTTTTCTTTCAATAATCTTAGGGTAAGCTTAATGATAGTTTTCTGAAATCAGTAAAAAGAAAGTCTCTCTTCTTCACATTAGACTTTTAGCTCTTGTAAGTCTTAAGCTGTTGCCCTTGCAACATAACACAGTAATTTAGAAATGGATTCATCAACTGACTTTAAATCCCTATTGTATTTTTCTGGCGTAAAGTTTGTTTAGGTTGAAACAGATGGCTTTAATTGAGCAAGAAACAGTGAAGTTGTGAAGGTAGCAACTGACTGGGAGAAGGAGAGATGGAATAGGGGAGGTGGAAGGGTAAAAGGGTATCATAATAGAATTAACCAGATCTGTGACAAGTTGGGAGCAGCCACACCAAGTGGAGAGAGTTAAGGCTAAGCACAGTGGAAGGCTGGGGAAGCCAAATCAATTACAGAAGCTAGCCTCCAGCAAAGGTATCCTAGCCCCTACAGAGCTGTTCAAAAGGATATGCAAATTCCGCGTGCTTCAGGCAAGCATTGGAATGGGGGGTGGGGATAGATAGGCAGCAGAGTTCAGTAGGGAGAGCATGTTAGGGCAGGCCCCCATGGTAGAGGGGCACTAGGATATTGAGTTGGGAAACTGGAGAAGCCAGCAACTAGGCCTGGGCAGACCACCATCTGTGGACTATTTCAAAAAAAAGGGGACCTTTGGGTATGCCACAGTTCAGAGAATGTATAGGTGTTCAGGGTTCAGTCCTGATATGGCAACTACCAAATAAGGAAGGGTTCCACTCTGGGTTTGCTTTGGAGAAGAGTTGCTTTTCTTTTCTACCCTCTCTGTTGGTTTTGAAGCCTCAGGTTAGCTCAATCACAGCGGCTCTTCCAAGCGCCAGCACTCTTACTTAGGAGCCCTTTCCAGTCAAAAATGTAGCCCGGCACTGGGATGCCAGAGCGTCTGGCTCTGGGGCTCCCAAACAGATGAGTTTCAACCACCAGCCACTGACGACATCCAAAGGCAGAAAACTGAGTGGTGGTGAAACAAGAAAGGAATTTATTTCAGTGAGGCCAACACCAAGAAGACAGCCAACTACTAACATTTCAGAGACTGCCTCCAACATGCCAAAAATACTACTCCTAGGGTTTTGTTGTTGTTGTCGTTGTTGTTGTTTTTGGTTTTCTTAAAGATTTTATTTATTTGAGAGAGAAAGAGCACAAATGAGGGGAGGAGCAGAGGGAGAGGGAGAAGCAGATTCTCCTCTGAGCTGGGAGCCCGATGCAGTGCCTGGCTCCATCCCAGGACCCTGAGATTATGAACTGAGCCAAAGGCAGCTGCTTAATCCAACCGACTGAGCGCCCCCCCCCACCTTTTTTTAACTTCTAGGTTTATATAAGGAAAATACAGGACAAAAGTTGGTGGGTACAAGCAGCTGGGTTGTGAAGGTCAAGTTGATCATTGTCTTGGGGTCAATCATGGGTGGGGTCTTGGTGGCTCAGGGCAGTCCTTATTGGTTGAGGAGATAGTGGGGGTAATTTGGGTTCCCTTATAGGGATGCTGTGCCTGTAGGGTCTTTTAGTGAAGAGATAAGCTGGAAAGAACTTAATCAATTAGGAAGTTTGAGGTCAAAATGGAGGTAATCGAAATCCTCTTTGTTTAAAGAATGGTTAGCAGGAGAATAAAAGCTGTTATGCTCTGTGTGTGTGTGTATGTCTGTCTGTCTGTCTATCCGTCTGTGCGTTAGTTTGGGTGAAGGGACAGTCAGGATATCTAGTCAGCTATTTCTGAGTGCAGTTCTTTAATGAATTACTCAGATATACTGCCCTGTATATTTGCATTCTTTAATTGTAGCCAAGGGGATGGGATGTGCTAATTCCTGGCTTTGAAGTTTCTTTTTAGGGCTCACTAGGGAAGACCCACACTTACTCTGTAAGTGTCTTGAGCTGTGGGTTTTTCTTTTTGTTTTTATATCTCTGGTTAATTGGCTAATATCTCTTTTACCTGTCTTCCTGGTACTTCTGAAATCTCCTGTTTCACTGATGGCACCCTTTCTTTTTATTTAGAGTTGTTATGCTTTATCCTCTTTATCTTTTATTTTTTAATAAATTATATTTCCTAAAAGTAATAGCAAGATTTGGCAAAGGTGAACAGAAACATATATGCTCAGTGCACCTCTTTTTTTCAAATTATTATTATTATTATTATTTGACAGAGAGAGAGAGTACAAGCAGGGGGAGTGGCAGGGAGAGGGAGAAGCAGGCTTCCACTGAGTAGAGAGCCCAACGTGGGGCTTGATCCCAGGACTCTGGGGTCATGACCTTAGCTAAAGGCAGATGCTTAATCAGCTGAGTCACCCAGGTGTTCCCTCAGACCATCCCTTAAGCTAGAAACCAAAGCTTATGATCTTCAAATTAACTTTTTTTTTTTTTTTTTAAGATCGAATTGGTTTTACTAAACAATTCATGAATCGGGCATCATTCCATCTAGCAAGTACAGGAGATGTCCAAGGAATTATACAAAATGGAAAGGAGGGTGGACCAAGAAAGTAGCAAAAGAAAAGAAAAGATGGTTCTAGGCAAGATCACCTTCCTTTGTGGGGAAGGGAAGGGGGTCTTATTACGTGAATTATCTCATTTCCCTTTAGGGGGCGTAGAGAGGGCCCATGTGACAGATTACCTCACTGGTGCTTATCAGAAAATTTCTGACTGATGGGTTTAAGACACATTTTGGGGGGAGGTTGAAACTGTAATTATGTAAGGTAGGAAGTCCCAAATTAGCTCATAAAAGTAGAGGTTAAATTGTTTTTATACCCCTGCATAAAAAGTGATAGAAATATATTTCTTACTTATAAGATTTAAAAATCTAACAGTACATTTTGGGCTGTCCATTAGGAACTTTTCTGGGGTGAGCTCATGGTGTAGGGCCTAAAAAGTATGTTCAGGAATGACATGAGGGCTCTGAAACCTAGAGCCTTCTTTTATTCCAGAAGCCTGACTGTTCCAATAGTTGTTTTCTGATAGGTCACAGGGATTGGTGAAGCTGTTTTCCTCCAGTCCTGTAAAAATTTGGAAGCTTGGTGTGAAACCTAAACTAAGAAAAAAAAGGTACCTGAGTAGTTCAGTTGGTTAGTCCGACTCTTGCTTTCTGCTCAGGTCGTGATCTCAGGGTCGTGGGAATGACCCCCGCGTCAGACTCCCCACTCAGCAGGGAGTTTGCTTGTCCCTCTCTGTCTTCTCTTCCCCCACATCCCTCTCTCTCTCAAATAAATGAATAAATCTTTAAAATTAAAAAAAATTTTTTTAATTTTTCATTAAAAAAAAAGAAAAATCATTTTCTTTTTTAGCTATAAAGTGGAATTCCATTCTTAACCTCAATCACTATTTTATTAAGGGAGAAAAATAATCTTAGAGTCTTTAATAGATTTAATATGTGCCCCTTGATATATCTGATTTAGTGATGATGATAAGACTATAACCTTCCCTAGCCTGAGAAATTCAGTTACAGCACCAGATCTCCCTTTCTCCCTTGGAAGATGTATCAAGACTCCTTAAGTTGGAAATAAAGTAGAATCCCATATATACTGGCTTAAGCTATTTAGGGAAGTCTTTTGCTCAAATAACTAGAATGCCTAGAGGAGAATTAGACCATAGGACCTGTTTATTCTAGGAACTCAGGAATGTTATAATAACCCAATTTCTTTGCTCAGCTCTGTCTTCTATGATATTAGCTTCCAAAACTGGCTCTCTGGTGCATAGAGAATGGCTGGCACTGCTCCCAGGACTACACATACTCTCACTTCCAGAAAGAAAGAGCAGCAGCATCTCACTCCCAGGCACCTAACAACCAGAAACTAGGACTTTATTTTGATTGGACCAGCAGAGATCCCATATCCAGTCCTGAGCCAATCACTGAAGCCATGAATATACCCTCCACTGATTGGTATAGGTCTGAATCCTATGTTCATTCTTTTCATTGTAGTTAAAGATCCTGACTTGTTTACAGCAGTTAAAGACCATCTCTGAAGCCCAGGGCTGGGGTCAAGGAGATGTGGGAGTGGGCGGGAGGATACATATCAATCTCACTCAAATAACAGAACTGCTCCCTAATTGTTGAATAATGGAATGTTTTCTGGGGAGGCAAGAACAAAGTTCATCATAGCAGGTCTGCCATACCAACGATGTTCTTGTATCTGCAGGCTCTTTGCAAGAGAAGATAGCAAGCACGTGATACAAATAGTGGGACTGCAAGAGCTTCAGGTGGATAGTGTGGAGCTTCTCTTAGAGGTAACTCTTTTTTCCTTACTACCTACCCCAGACACACACACAGTAGCCTAATTACAGGGAAAGAATTCATTTTGCTATTTAGCAAATATAATAGACTCAGATTTAGCCAAATGGCCATGATGAGCATGCCACTTCAACATTTGTAAAATGTGAGTCCTCTGAGAGGATAGCTCCCTTCTCTATAGGGCTGTGGTCTCAGTGCTGTGGAGCATGGGGAGAACCTAATGCACGGTGAGGGTACTTTTGTGCTAGTTTCACAGGCTGCTAATGTATAGATTTCTATGGTAGTAGGAAAAGCTGCTGGAGACAAATAGCTTTACTTTAAGTAAAAATTGTTAACAGGTAAGGGGGGTTCCTGACCGGCTCAGTCAGTAGAGAATGTGGCTCTTGATCTCAGGGTTGTGAGTTTAAGCCCATTTTAGGTGCAGAGATTACTTTAAAAAAAAATTTTTTTTTAATAGGTAATACTTTCACCTGGGTTCAGAAATTCAGGAGATACAGGGGTGCCTGGGTAGCTCATTCCATTGAGCATCTGACTCAACCACTCAGGTCATGATCTCAGGAGCATGAGATCAAGCCCTGGGCTGGGCTCCATGCTCAGCATGGAATCTGCCTGTTCCTCCCCCTGCTGGTTCTCGTTCTCTAAAACAAACAAACAAAAATCTTTGGGAAAAAAAATTCAAGAGTTACAATGAAAATATTCCTTCCATTCTCTTTTCAAACTGAAGCGACTAATTTTAAGATTTTTTTTTTATATCCTTCCAAAGGTTTTTTTTAAAGGTATTTTAAATCTTCCTTTAAAAGTTATCTTTTGGGGTGCCTGGGTGTCTCAGTCAGTTAAGCGTCTGCCTTCACCTCAGGTCATGATGCTGGAGTCCTAGAATCAGTCCCACATCAGGCTTCTTGTTCAGCATGGAGTCTGCTTCTCACTCTCCCACTCCTGTGCTCTCTCTCTCAAATGAATAAATAAAAATCTTAAATAAGGGGCACCTGGGTGGCTCAGTGGGTTAAAGCCTCTGCCTTCGGCTCAGGTCATGGTCCCAGGGTCCTGGGATCCAGCCCCACATTGGGCTCTCTGCTCGGCAGGGAGCCTGCTTCCTCCTCTCTCTCAGCCTGCCTCTCTGCCTACTTGTAATCTCTGTCTGTCAAATAAATAAATAAAATCTTTTTAAAAAAAATCTTAAATAAATGTTATCTTTTAACACTTGTTCATTATTAGATATAAACCTTACAAAAATACTAAGAAGATAGAAAAATAAAGGCCACCTCCAACTTACTATATACAATTCCCCATTCTACTGTTAACAGTTTAAAATATCAAAACAAAACAAAACACCACACAGTTTAAAACATTTAAATTTTTTTCTGTACTGGGAATTTATTAATTTATGTACAAGTATATTTTTGGTGACTCTTCCTTTAATGCAGTGGTCCTCAACCCTAGCTTTACATTGTGTCATTAGGGAGATTTTTCCCTTCAGGTAAAAAAATGGTTTAACCATTTTTATTGTGAAAAATAGCACTCTACAGTAAAATGCTTAAAGCCTAAATGTGTTTAGTATAAAGAAACAAACCTTTTTTTCTTTTTTAAGATTTTACTCATTTATTTGAGGGAGAGACAGAGATAGTGAGCCAGGAGAAGAGGGAGAAGCAGAGGAGTCTGAAGCAGAGCTCGATCCCCGGACCCTGGGATCATGACCTAAGCCAAAGACAGATGCTTAACTGACTGAGCCACCCAGGCACCCCAACAAACAAGCACCTTTATAATCAATTACCCAGATTAAGAAATAGAACATTTTAGGGGTGCCTGGGTGGCTCAGTTGGTTAAGCATCTGCCTTCAGCTTGGGTCATGATCCCGGGGTCCTGGGATGGAGTCCCCCATCGGGCTCCCTACCCAGCAGGGAGTCTGCTTCTGCCTCTCCTTCTGCCCCTTTCCCTGCTTGTTCTCTCTCTCTCAAATACATTAATAAAATCTTAAAAAAAAAAAAAAAAGAAACAGAACATTTTAGCACCCCACAAACCCCTATACAAATTTCCAGTCACAGTCCCCTATAATCCTGATGTTTATGCTGATCACTTTTTTTTTTTTTTTTTTTTTTTTTAAAGATTTATTCATTTAGGTGCTCCTGGGTGGCTCAGTTGGTTAAGCGGCTGCCTTCGGCTCAGGTCATGATTCCAGGGTCGTAGGATCAAGCCCTACATCGGGCTCCCTGCTCAGCAGAGAGTCCTCTCTCTCCCTCTGTATGTTACTCTGCTTACTATCTCTCTGTCAAATAAATCTTAAAAAAAAAAAAAAAAAAAAAAAAAGATTTATTCATTTATTTTTAGAGAGCTAAAGAAAGCACAAACGCGTACAGGACGAGCGGCAGAAAGAGAAAATCCCAAGCGGCTCCCCACTGAGGGCAGAACCTGACTCAGGGCTCTACCCCATGACCCTGAGATCTTGACTTGAGCTGAAACCAAGAGTCAGCCGCTTAACCGAGTTACCCAGGCCCCTTACGCTAATCACTTTCTTGTTCTTTGTTGTATTTTGCCACTTATATATTCATCCATTAACTATGTAACTTTGTTTTTGCCTGTTTTTAAACTTCATATGAATAGAACCACACTGAATTTTTTAGTGTCTTCTTTTGCTCAACATTATGCTTTTGAGTTCCAGCTGTGTTTTTGCATATGGATGTAATTTTTTTTATTTGCTGTATAGTATTCAGTCATATGAGTATACCACAGTCTCACCATTCTGTTAATGGATAGTTGGGATTCTTTGGGGGCACTATTCTGCATATTGTAACTGTGAATATCCTTACACATGTATTCCAGTATATAGCATATGAGTTCTCTAGGATATATATCTAGTTGTGAAGTGATTGGGTCAGAGGACATGCATATCTTCACTTCACTAGATGATGCAACTGCTTTCCAAAGTTATGTACGCTCTCACAAGCAGTGTGTGAGCAATCCTGTTGTTCTTCAACCTTGCCAACACTTCCTGTTAACTTTTAAATTTTTGCCAGTCTGGAATTGGTTAATTATATCCTATTGTGGTTTTAATCTGCATTTTGCTGATTGAGAATTAAACTGAATAGCTTTTCATATCTTTTTTTAAGATTTTATTTATTTATTTGACAGAGATCACAAGTAGGCAGAGAGAGAGGGGGAAGCAGGCTCCCCACTGAGCAGAGAGCCCGATGCAGGGCTTGATCGCAGGACCCTGAGACCACCACCTGAGCTGAAGGCAGATGCTTAACCCACCAAGCCACCCTGGTGCTCTGCTTTTCATATTTTTTTTAATTTTAAGATTTGATTTTTCAGTAATCGCTATATCCAATATGGGGCTCAAACTCACAACCCTGAGATCAAGAGTCGTACACTCTACTGACTAAGCCAGCCAGGCACCCCACTTTTTATATTTTTAATTTATCTTATGGGTTTCATCTCTTGGGAATGCCAGTTAGGGTCTTTCCCTCTTTTTTGGGTTGTCTTTATCTTACTGATTTGTATATTCTGGATGTGAGTCATTTGTCAGGTGTTTGTGTGTTTTTTTTAAGATACTATTATTTATTTGACAGAGAGAGAGACCACAAGAGAGGGAACACAAGCAGGGGGAGTGGGAGAGGGAGAAGCAGGCTTCCTGCCAAGCAGGGTGCCCGATGCTGGGCTTGATCCCAGAATTCTGAGATCATGACCTGAGCCAAAGGCAGATGCTTAATGACCGAGCCACCCAGGCACCCCTCATTTGTCAGTTATTTGTGTCATAAGCATGTTGTCTCATTCTGTGGCTTGTGTTTCTCATTTCATCATGGTGTATTTTTAATGCTTGCTTGAGTCCCTCTGAGGTAGTTAAATCAGAATCTCTTGGGATTAGGCCCAAATGTAGATATTATTTTAAACTGAAATATAGGTCACATACCATAAAATTCACCATTTTAAAGTGTATGCATCAGTTTTTTAATATATATTTGTGTGTGTGTATATATATATATATATTTTATTATTATGTTTTTGGAGAGAGAAAGAGTATGCGAGCATGCATGAGGGTTGGCCAAAATCAAGAGTTGGATGCTTAACCGACTGATCCAGTCAGGCACCCTACATACCTTATTAAGTTTTAATCTAAATATCATAATAGGGGCGCCTGGGTGGCTCAGTGGGTTAAGCCGCTGCCTTCAGCTCAGGTCATGATCTCGGGGTCCTGGGATCGAGTCCCGCGTCGGGCTCTCTGCTCGGCGGGGAGCCTGCTTCCCTCTCTCTCTCTCTCTCTCTGCCTGCCTCTCTGTCTACTTGTGATCTCTGTCAAATAAATAAATAAAATCTTTAAAAATAAATAAATAAATAAATAAATAAATATCATAATAATCACCCTCTTAAAATATACAATTTAGTGATATTTACAGAATATTCAAAAAGTTGTGCAGCCATCATTACTATCTAATTCCAGAACATTTTCATCACCTCAAAGTGAAACCCTGTACCATTTGGCAGTTACTCTCTATTTCCTCTGCCTCCAGGCCTGGAAACCACTAATTTCTGTCTTGATGGATTTGTCTATTTTGGCCATATTATATAAGTGGAATCATACAATAGGCAACCTTTTGTTTCTGGTTTCTTTCATTTAGCATATTTTCAAAGTTCATCCATGTTGTAGCATATATAAGTACTTCATTTTTATGGCCAAGTAATATTCTATTATGGATATATTATTAATATTTTGTTCATCCATTCATCAGTTGATAGACACATAGGTTGTTTTCACTTTTATAGAAATCAGTATTATGAATGATACTGCTATGAACATTCACATATAAGTTTTTGTGTAGACCTATGTCTTCCGTTTTCTTGAGTCTATGCCTGGGAGTGGAATTATTGAGTCACACTTTTTGAGGAACTGCCAAACTGTTTTCCAAAGTGGCTGCACCATTTTATAGTCCCACCCACAATGCATGAAGGTAGATGTTATTTTTTTTTTTAAAGAATTTATTTATTCATTTGACAGAGAGCGATCACAAGCAGGCAGAGAGGCAGGCTGAGAGAGAGGAGGAATCAGGCTCCCCGCTGAGCAGAGAGCCCAATGCAGGACTCGATCCCTGGACCCTGGGATCACGACCCAAGCCGAAGGCAGTGGCCCAACCCACTGAGCCACCCAGGCACCCTAGATGTTATTTTAAAAGCTCACCAGGTGATTCTAACCTGCATCCCACAGCCATTATAGTCATTCTTTTAGTATATCCAGCAAGCCTGGCCAGAGAGGGACAGAGAAGGCCAGAAGGACAAGCTGGATTCTTGGCAAAACCTACCTTTAAAACAGCTTCACAATACACCCTTCTTGGTACTTGGGTATTAAAATGGCAGGGTGACCCACCATTGAGGACTTTTCTAACAGTTTCTTTTTGCTAGGACAAATATATAAATTTTGCTTATATTTGCCTCTTATTTGTGTGATTATATCTTATTCCTGAGTCCTGGGACCTAAAACCCGAGAATAGCATATGAGTGTGGCTATTTTAGAGTTACCTAAGAACCAAGAGCCCTTTTCTATCAGTTTTAAAAACAAAGGTTTGTGAGATGTGGTGAAAGTGTCAGTCTGGTGTCAGGTCACCTCCTCTACCCTAGTAGAGTTTTATGCACTGCTCTGTCCTGAGTTATCTTTCCTGAGAAGAGCAGAAAGAAGTTTCTTGTTAGTCAATATGTTATCTCATTGCCATTGATACTCTGTAATATATATGACAGTGTACAAGAAAGCCAGCTGAGATCAAGGTGGAAAGTTGATATAAATTATGGATACCCTCATAAACATTTGACTCAAAACAACAGCACTTGCTAACTCAGGTCTCACACTTTCTCAGGTGTCACTGTTCATGCTCACTCAGGTATCACCCATGTGTTTGCTCAAGTGTCACAATCCAGTGTCATCTTTGAGTGTCGCCCTCACAGATCATCCTCAGGTTTACTCAGGCATGGCCACTTGTTGCCTGCACAACTAGCAGCCTCATTTTTTATGGGGTTTTGTCCTTCTAGGGCCTTTCTCCTTCAGGTGTATTGTGCTACTTTGTCTTTTTTTTTTTTTTTTTTTTAGATTTTATTTATTTATTTGACACTGAGAGAGATCACAAGTAGGCAGAGAGAAGGAGGGAAGCACGCTCCCCGATGAGCAGAGAGCCCGTTGTGGGGTTCGATCCCAGGACCCTGAGATCATGACCCGAGCCGAAGGCAGAGGCTTAACCCACTGAGCCACCCAGCGCCCCTGTACTACCTTGTCTTTTTTTTTTTTTTATAAACATATAATGTATTTTTATCCCCAAGGGTACAGGTCTGTGAATCGCCAGGCTTACACACTATATAGCACTCACCATAGCACATACCCTCCCCAATGCCCATAACCCCACCCCCCTCTCCTGACCCCCCTTCCCCCAGCAACCCTCAGTTTGTTTTGTGAGATTAAGAGTCACTTATGGTTTGTCTCCCTCCCAATCCCATCTTGTTTTATTTATTCTTTTCCTACCCCCCAAACCCCCCACGCTGCATCTCCACTTCCTCATATCAGAGATCATATGATAGTTGTCTTTCTCCGATTGACTTATTTCACTAAGCATAATACCCTCTAGTTCCATCCACGTCATTGCAAATGGCGAGATTTCATTTCTTTTGATGGCTACATAGTGTTCCATTGTGTGTGTGTGTGTGTGTGTGTGTGTATCACATCTTCTTTATCCATTCATCTGTTGATGGACATCTAGGTTCTCTCCATAGTTTGGCTATTGTGGACATTGCTGCTATAAACATTTGGGTGTACGTGCCCCTTTGGATCACTACGTTTGTATCTTTAGGGTAAATACCCAGTAGTGCAATTGCCGGGTCATAGGGTAGCTCTGTTTTCAACTTTTTGAGGAACCTCCATGCTGTTTTCCAGAGTGGTTGCACCAGCTTGCATTCCCACCAACAGTGTAGGAGGGTTCCCCTTTCTCCGCATCCTCGCATCCTCGCCAGCATCTGTCATTTCCTGACTTGTTAATTTTAGCCATTCTGACTGGTGTGAGGTGGTATCTCACTGTGGTTTTGATTTGTATTTCCCTGATGCCGAGTGATGTGGAGCACTTTTTCATGTGTCTGTTGGCCATCTGGATGTCTTCTTTGCAGAAATGTCTGTTCACGTCCTCTGCCCATTTCTTTTTTTTTAAGATTTTATTTATTTATTTGACAGACAGAGATCACAGCTAGGCAGAGAGGCAGGCAGAGAGAGAGGAAGGGAAGCAGGCTCCCTGCTGAGCAGAGAGCCCGACACGGGGCTCGATCCCAGGACCCTGGGATCATGACCCGAGCCGAAGGCAGAGGCTTTAACCCACTGAGCCACCCAGGCGCCCCCCTCTGCCCATTTCTTGATTGGATTATTTGTTCTTTGGGTGTTAAGTTTGCTAAGCTCTTTCTAGATTTTGGATACTAGCCCTTTATCTGATATGTCGTTTGCAAATATCTTCTCCCATTCTGTCAGTTGTCTTTTGGTTTCCTTTTTGTTTCCTTTACTGTGCAAAAGCTTTTGATCTTTATGAAATTCCAAGAGTTCATTTTTGCCCTTGCTTCCCTTGCCTTTGGCAATGTTCCTAGGAAGAAGTTGCTGTGGCTAAGGTTGAAGAGGTTGCTGCCTGTGTTCTCCTCAAGGATTTTGATGGATTTCTTTCTCACTTTGAGGTCCTTCATCCATTTTGAGTCTATTTTCATGCGTGGTGTAAGGAAATGGTCCAGTTTCATTTTTCTGCATGTGGCTGTCCAATATTCCCAACACCCTTTGTTGAAGAGACTGTCTTTTTTCCATTGGACATTCTTTCCTGCTTTGTCGAAGATTAGTTGACCATAGAGTTGAGGGTCTATTTCTGAGCTCTCTATTCTGTTCCATTGATCTATGTGTCTGTTTTTGTGCCAGTACCATACTGTCTTGATGATGACAGCTTTGTAATAGAGCTTAAAGTCCGGAATTGTGATGCCACTAACTTTGGCTTTCTTTTTCAATATTCCTTTGGCTATTCGAGGTCTTTTCTGGTTCCATATAAGTTTTAGGATTATTTGTTCCATTTCTTTGGAAAAAATGGATGGGATTTTGATAGGGATTGCATTAAATGTGTAGATTGCTTTAGGTAGCATAGACATTTTCACAATATTTATTCTTACAATCCAGGAGCATGGAACAATTTTCCATTTCCTTGTGTCTTCCTCAATTTCTTTCATGAGTACTTTATAGTTTTCTGAGTATAGATTCTTTGCCTCTTTGGTTAGGTTTATTCCTAGGTATCTTATGGTTTTGGGTGCAACTGTAAATGGGATTGACTCCTTAATTTCTCTTTCTTCTGTCTTGTTGTTGGTGTAGAGAAACGCAACTGATTTCTGTGTATTGATTTTATATCCTGACACTTTACTGAATTCCTGTACAAGTTCTAGCAGTTTTGGAGCGGAGTCTTTTGGGTTTTCCACATATAGTATCATATCATCTGCAAAAAGTGATAGTTTGACTTCTTCTTTGCCAATTTGGATGCCTTTAATTTCTTTTTTTTTTTTTTTTTTTTTTGGATGCCTTTAATTTCTTTTTGTTGTCTGATTGCTGAGGCTAGGACTTCTAGTACTGTGTTGAATAGCAGTGGTGATAATGGACGTCCCTGCCGTGTTCCTGGCCTTAGAAAAGCTTTCAGTTTTCCTCCATTGAGAATGATATTTGCGGTGGGTTTTTCACAGATGGATGGCTTTGATAATATTGAGGTATGTGCCCTCTATCCCTACACTTTGAAGAGTTTTGATCAGGAAGGGATGCTGTACTTCGTCAAATGCTTTTTCAGCATCTATTGAGAGTATCATATGGTTCTTGTTCTTTCTTTTATTAATGTATTACACATTGATTGATTTGCGGATGTTGAACCAACCTTGCAGCCCTGGAATAAATCCCCCTTGGTTGTGATGAATAATCCTTTTAATGTACTATTGGATCCTATTAGCTAGTATTTTGGTGAGAATTTTCGCATCTGTGTTCATCAAGGTTATTGGTCTGTAATTCTCTTTTTTGGTGGGATCCTTGTCCGGTTTTGGGATCAGGGTGATGCTGGCCTCACTGTACTACCTTGTCTTAATGGGGATGCCAGGTCTTCCCTGCCTTTACAGAGGATGCACCAACTCATCACATTTCTCAGATTTGGAATCAAAATTTCTTCTGTCAGGGCATTGATGAGTATTTTTTTAGTTGCAGAATTTATAGATTTTTAAGTCATTTCTTCAGCCATTTGACATACTTCTGAGTATCCATTCTCAAACATCTACTAAATCTGCCTCCTGTTTTAAATTATCATTGCCCTGGCTATAATTGGTAGCAGGGAGCACATGGCAAAAGCTTCCCCAGTTGTATGCCAGTGATAGAGACTTCCTGTGTACACGGTGCCTGTACTGCTGAAGTGCTCTTAGCCCTCCTTTGGTATATGTGCAGAAAGCTTAATGATTAAAGCCTCATAACCAGACAGACCTGGGTTGCAGTGCCATATATCCTTGAGCATGTCCTTCACCTTTCTGAGCCTGAAACATGTGGATGGTAGTAGATGATTGGGTTGGGTGACAGAGAAGGAAATGGGATAACATACACAAAATGCTTCCTGTGGTACTAGCTCATTTTGTCACAGCTATTCCTTTTTTTTTTCTTTTTTTGGTCCTCCTTCAGTTTTGTTGGAAGCAAATAATGAAAACCATTGCCGTTAAAAACATACATAAATGAGTTAAATAACACCATCAAGTATTTGTGGTTTTTTAAAAGATTTTATTTATTTAATTGACAGAGAAATAGAAAGTGCACAAGTAAGTAGAGCAGCAGGCAGAGAGATAGGGAGAAGCAGGCTCTCCGTGGAGTAGGGAGCCAGCTGTGGGGCTCAATCCCAGGACCCTGGGATCATGATCTGAGCAGAAGACAGCCGCTTAATGACTGAGCCACCCAGGCACCACTCAAGTATTTGTTAACCAATTGGTTTCCTATTCACTATCTTAAAGCCTCTATCAGTACTCCAAATGTTGCTTTGTTTCATGTCCAGGGTATTTTTTTTTCTTGCTTTTTAAAAAATTTATTAGCATATAATGTATTATTTGCTTCAGGGGTACAGGTCTGTGAATCATCAGTCTTATACAATTCATAGCACTCACCATAGCACATACCCTCCCCAATGTCCATCACCCAGCCACCCTGTCCCTCCCCCCGACCCCCCAGCAACCCTTAGTTTGTGTCCAAGGCTAAGAGTCTCTTATGGTCTGTCTCCCTCCCTGGTCC
The DNA here is from genome assembly GCF_002288905.1 of Enhydra lutris kenyoni. Taxonomy (NCBI): domain Eukaryota; kingdom Metazoa; phylum Chordata; class Mammalia; order Carnivora; family Mustelidae; genus Enhydra; species Enhydra lutris. The sequence goes on along the minus strand of NW_019154097.1, from coordinate 2,842,510 downwards.
CATCTTGTTTCATTTTTTCCCTCCCTACCTCCCATGACCACCCCCCCACCCTGCCTCTCAAATTCCTCCTATCAGAGAGATCATATGATAATTGTCTTTCTCTGATTGACTTATTTCGCTCAGCATAACACCCTCTAATTCCATCCACATCGTTGCAAATGGCAAGATTTAGTTTTTTGGTGGCTGCATAGTATTCCATTGTATATATATACCACATCGTCTTTATCTATTCATCTGTTGATGGACTTCTAGGCTCTTTCCATAGTTTGGCTATTGTAATGTCACATCTATTTTTATTAATAATATTTATTTATAATGTCCCTGAATGTTTCCCAGGCAACAGAATTCAGCAGTTGTTTCGACTTTCTTTGGTGGTAGGTCCCCATTTCACTACTCACATAACATGTTTTGTCTAAAGGAAGGACCTAGATTTAGAAACTTGCCTAATAGACTTTAGTTATGGAAGGAGGAATTCGAGAAGGAGGTACTGAGAAGAAAAGGGAGTCTAGTGATTTTTAAGTTAATTGTACTAATTTTGCTCAGCTCCTAGACTTGCATTTCCCCCCAAATAAATTGTCCATTTTTTTTCTCTTTATTCTTTCTTTTTTCCTTCCTTCCCTTTTTTTTTCCCCCTGTCACTTGTACTGGAGAGCCCATAGAATCTCACATTGATCTATAAGGCTCTATTTCCCCCCATGAAACTCTGATTGTTTTACATTTGTGAAAAGAAAGTTTTGGAAGTTTACAGAAAGATGTTAGTTCTTGAGGCACCCGGCTGGCTCAGTCTAGCATGAAACTCTTTTTTTTTTTTTTTTAAGTTTTATTTATTCATTTATTTATTAGAGAGACAGAGCGCAAGCAAAGAGAGCAGCAGGAAGAGGGAGAAGCAGACTTCCCACTAAGCAAGGAGCCTGATGCGGGACTCAGTGCCAGAACTCAGAGATCATGATCTGAGACGAAGGCAGCTGCTTAATGAGCCACCCAGGCGTCCCTTGAGTGCGACTCTTGATCTCAGGGTTGTGAGTTTGACCCCCACATTGGGTGTAGAGATTACTTAAAATAAAGAATCTTAAAAAAGAGAGAGAGAGATGTTCTTTATTAAAATGAATATTTATTGGGTGCGCCTGGGTGGGTTTAGTTGGTTAAGCATCAGACTCTAGATTTTGGCTCAGGTCATGATCCTCAGGGTCTTGAGATTGAGTCCTCATGTGGGGCTCCTTACTCAGCCGGAAGTCTGCTTGAGATTCTCTCTGCCCCTCCCTTGGCTTGCACAGCAGGTGTGCTCTCTCTCTCTCTCTTTCTCTCCAAAATAAATAAATAAATCTTTTTTTTTTTTAAGATTTTATTTATTTATTTGACAGACAGAGATCACAAGTAGGCAGAGAGGCAGGCAGAGAGAGGAGGTAGCAGGCTCCCTGCTGAGCAGAGAGCCTGATGCGGGGCTCGATCCCTGGATCCTGGGATCATGACCCAAGCCAAAGGCAGGGGCTTTAACCCACTGAGCCACCCAGGCGTCCCTAAATAAATCTTTTTTTTTTTTTTTTTTTTTAAAGATTTTATTTATTTATTTGACAGAGAGAGAGATCACAAGTAGATGGAGAGGCAGGCAGAGAGAGAGAGAGAGAGAGAGAGAGGGAAGCAGGCTCCCTGCTGAGCAGAGAGCCTGATGCGGGATTTGATCCCAGGACCCTGAGATCATGACCTGAGCCGAAGGCAGCGGCTTAACCCACTGAGCCACCCAGGCGCCCCTAAATAAATCTTTTTAAAATGAATATTTATTGAGAATTTACCATGTGCCAATCATGATTCTAAATGCTTTACATGTATTATCTTGTGTCATCTTTTTTTTTTTTTAAAGATTTTATTTATTTATTTGACAGAGAGAGATCACAAGTAGGCAGAGAAGCAGGCAGAGAGAGAGAGAGGGAAGCAGGCTCCCTGCCGAGCAGAGAGCCTGATGCGGGACTCGATCCCAGGACCCTGAGATCATGACCTGAGCCGAAGGCAGCGGCTTAACCCACTGAGCCACCCAGGCGCCCTTGTGTCATCTTTTTAGTTGTCTTAAGTAATCTATGAGATTATGATCTTACAGATAAACTAAGGTTCTGAAAAGTTAAGTGACTTGCAAAATTTTGCTCATTGCAGGTTCACCCAACCATATGTCAGAGCTAGCATGCATACCCAGTCTAACTTCAGATTTCACTACCTTAACCCCTACACTTGAGTCTGTATGTCACTTAGAAAAATTTGTCTGATAATCTTCACAAACTGAGTCATTTTACTCCTCAGAGTTCAGCTGCTTTATTTCAGTTTCTGAAAGGAATGGTGATTGCAGTCTATTTCTGAAGCTGAGGAAATGCCCAGAACCAGAAATTCCTTCATGCCTTCCCTAAAAGGCATTTAGTCAGGAAAGTTCTCAACATGTTAGGTTTTCTGAGACATACTCACAGGTACCTAATACATCATGATAAATAAGGTGGACAAGGTGCATGGAAAACCATGTGTAAAAGTCTATCATACAAGCCCAAAAGTCAGTCTTTCTTAGCTCCCCTGGGGGTGAACCACAACCCATCCTTTGAGTTTCTGTCACTATCTACAGTTCCTGGCCCTGAGGCCTCTCAGAGCTTTCACTATGTCCCAGCAGAAGTAGCATCTTTACTTTCACATGTGGCAGAGGACACCTGGCTTCTATCCCTAGCCCAACAATATTTAACCTTTGTGATCTTGGATAAGTCACCAACTTCTCTGTGTTTTTTCCCTTATCAAGCATATTGTTTACACAAATTTAGAGATTTAAAATATCTCCCCTGTCTCTTCATGGTGCTTGTAAAAGACCAAAATGAACAAAAAAGCAAAAAAGGTGTGAGAACCCTAAAACTAGAAGGAAATACACCAGACTCTTGTTAACTCTGGGATTATGGGAGGTATATATTTTCTTCTTAATATTTTTCCTGTATCTTTCAAGTTTTCTACAGTAAGCACATCTTCTTTTCTGATAGAAAAAGGAAAGAAAGGTTTGATAAAAAGAACATCACACCTTCTCATCATGGCCTTACAGTCTAAGTAAGCATGAAGTCAGAGTGACAGGGGATATCAGTTACAGATGTGCCTTTCGTGGCCCAGCCAGCCATGGAGCTCAGTGAGCAGCTCATGGCAGGGGCACCTGCCACACCCATTTTAAGGGACTACTGTTCTCACTCTTCCCATTTTTGATTAGCAGTAACATACTAGCCATATAGTTAAAAATCCAGTGTTACAAATTAACAGGTTCTTCCCTTTATAAAAAGATTCACCAGATAGACCTATTATACTTTTAGTAGACTATTTAAAAAATGAGTGCATCTAAAATATGATTCTAAATTTGATTTTAAAGTACAATTCTAAATCTCATGTACAGATAATTTTTATTTTATTTTATTTATTTATTTATTTATTTTACTTATTTGACAAACAGAGATCACAGGTAGACAGAGAGAGAGGGGGAAGCGGGCTCCCCGCTGAGCAGAGAGCCCGATGCGGGGCTCGATCCCAGGACCCTGGTATCATGACCTGAGCCGAAGGCAGAGGCTTTAACCCGCTGAGCCACCCAGGCAGCCCCTGTACAGATAATTTTTAGAAACACAACTGCTTAAACCATGAAGGAACTTACTAAACATTAAAAAAAATTTTTTAAACATTTTTTATTTAAATTCAGTTAACATGTATTATTGGTTTCAGAGGTACAGGCCTGTGATTCATTGGTCTCATATAATAAGCAATGCTCATTACATCACTTGCCCTCCTTAATGTCCTCCTTTCCAGCATCCCTCGGTTTGTTTCCTATGTTTAAGAGTCTCTTACGGTTTGTCTCCCTTTCTGGTTTCATCTTTTTATTTTTTTTTCTCTTCCCCTGTGATCTCCTGTTTTGTTTCCACATATGATCATATGATAATTGTCTTTCTCTGCTTGACTTATATCACTTGGCATAATACCCTCTAGTTCCATCCATATTAGTTAAACTTGTAAAAAGTACCTGCATGTTAAGATATTTTATGGCCTATTGTTGAAGTTTGAGTCTGGCAACTTTTGGACTCTTAATTTGGAAACTGTGGTTATGTTCAGTAAAATATAAATTAAAATTTTGAAAGATTGAGAAAATTGAGATAGGACTTCCTTACCCTTAATTCACTGCAAAGTAAATGAATTTATCAGAAGTACCTGACAACTTAGTGGAAACCACATGAGCTTTGGAGTCAGACATACTGGATGTGGAATTTGGTTCTGTCACACAGCAGCTTTTTGTGAGCAAATCAACCTCTTTTTTTTCTTAAGATTTTATTTATTTATATAGAGACAGTGTGAGCAGGGAAAGGGCCAGAGAGAGAACCTCAGGCAGACTCTGTGCTGAGCACAGAGCCCCCACTCAGGGCTCGATCTCACCACCTTGAGATCATGACCTGAGCTGAAACCAGGAGTTGGACGCTCAACCAACTGAGCCACCCAAGTGCCCTGTGACTCAGCCTCTTGAATTTGTCTTCAACATATACTGGGCATAATATAATGAACTCACCTCCTATCTAGGCTGTTGTGAAGATTCTATCAAATAATGTTTTATTTAATAAATATATTTTTTTAATTTTTAAGTAATCTCTACACCCAACATAGAGCTCAAACCCACAACCCCAAGATCAAGAGTCACATATTCCACTGACTCAGCCAGCCAGGCACCCCTCTGTCAAATAATATTTCTTCCCCTTTTTGATTCTCAGTAATCAGCACTCCTCCCTCTGTCTAAAATCAGGGCAGCATGTTCACATATGGCTGTGTTTTCAGTGGCAAGAGGCAGTCCTGAGACTTCACCTCTACTTCCCCTTTCCCTTCGGGCTATAGGGACCCAAGTTAGTCTCTACTTCCATGGTCTTAATGGAAATCATGTCAATTGTGATAGCTCATTACTCCCGTGTTCCCACACATCATGCCTGGCCCCCTCTGTGACTGCTTCCTGGTGGAACAGGTGATTGTAATCAGTCATTCCATGATGCATATTTCTGTCTTTGCTTTAGTTCCTAAGATAGATGGGTGGATGAGACATGGGACATTGCCTTAGAGACAAGTCATGCCCTAGAGACTGTAGTCAGGCTAAATCTATCAAAGATATTAAAAAGAATATATAAGATCAAGAAGTAAATTATCTCTTGAGCTGTTGAATGTTCTCCCCAAGGTTAGTATTCCCCATTGTTTGCACTGCTGTTGGGTACTTACTCTGTATGATTACATGTTTAGGCAGCTTTCTACATTGAATGAAAATACTGCCGTGTACTGACAGTTATATGCCTGGTTTCTATGACTCTCAGCCAACACTTAGGAGCCAGGGGAATTTTTTACTTCTTGAGGGAATCACCCTATGGATTTTATTTTCAGGTGATTCTGAAGGGCAGCAAGGAGCGCAGCACTGGGGCCACTGGAGTTAATGCGGACTCCTCCCGCTCCCATGCTATCATCCAAATTCAGATCAAGGATTCAGCCAAGAGAACATTTGGCAGGTGAGTTGGAAATATGCAAGGAATTGCATTGTCTGCCTTTCCCTAATGTGACTTTGAAATATGTGTTATCAACAACAGGACATTCTGCCACCATAGAGTTTTTCATAAATATCAGGGATACAGAGTAGAGTTGTTAGCCCTGAAATAAATCATTGTATTAAAGTGCCATCAGTTGATTAACCATGAAGTAATGACCTATTGTTGGTCAAGCCTAAGTTATTAAAAGGGACATTGATTGCTTCTAACGTGAAACACAGTATAAGCAAAGAAATAGTAGGAAATGCATCTCAGCTTACAGGCAAAAAAAAAAAAAAAAAGAAAAGAAAAAAATTAATCTATCCTCCTTGAAAGAAGTCATAAGACAATTGGGTACATTCATTGCTTCTCTGGTGCTATCTTAGCAAACTCTGCCACACTGATGGATGAGCCTCTCTCACCTCTGAGTAATGAGTCTTTTTTTTCTTACTTACTTATAATTCCTCCTCTTCTTCTTCTTCTTCTGTTTTTGAGGGGGGGACCTGGAAAGCAGCCCACAAAAGTTTCTATTTAATTATCTAAGTGGTCACCTAAGTGATTTGCATTGTAGTCATTTAGCCTTATAGGAAGAATGTTTTATTAATTTTATTAATTTCTCACAAATGATTAAAACCAACAGAAGTGTCTGAGCAGTGAGGGCAACAGCTGACAGATCAGAGTCTTCTAATAATTTTGGAAAGCTGACAGTATGTCTTTTCTTTCCAGAGGTTGGGCCAGTGTTAAATTTCTTCCTGCTGCCCCAAAATGCTGACTGATGTAAAAATAAACCAAGGCCCCCAAGAAGTTATCCCTGCTGTGTGTTTTCTCTAGGATCTCTTTTATTGACTTGGCTGGCAGCGAAAGAGCGGCAGATGCCAGAGACTCAGACAGACAGACAAAGATGGAAGGCGCAGAAATAAACCAGAGTCTTCTGGCTGTAAGTTGTTTGAAAGCTTTGATCTAAAAATCCTTCTTTTTTTTTTTTAAGATTTTATTTATTTATTTATTTGACAGACAGGAATCACAAGTAGGCAGAGAGGCAGGCAGAGAGAGAGGAGGAAGTAGGCTCCCCACTAAGCAGAGAGCCCGATGCGGGGCTCAATCCCAGGACCCCAGGATCATGACCTGAGCCGAAGGCAGAGGCTTTAACCCACTGAGCCACCCAGGCGCTCCTAAAAATCCTTCTTGAGAGATTTTTGCCCCTCTTTACATGCAGCCAGAGTGGGTGAAGGTGGGGTGGGGTAGAATCAGCGGAGCAAGGGCATGCTCCTGTCTGGAAGTGGGGTTCCAGGGTTAGAGATAGAGGCTGCCCAATCAGATTCTTAGAAGTTCTAGGCAACTCTTTCCTTCTTTTCCTGCCTTTTCTTCCTCTGGTCAATCCCTTAGGAGCAGAAAAGTATTTCGGCAGCAGCTGAATGGTTAACTTAGGTAAGCTTTCTCTCTCTCATCAAGTTTTTAAATTGTATTAATTTTTCAAACATAACAAAATAGAATAAATCACATAATGACCTCCCAAATACTTGCACCCAGCTTCGACATGTGAAAAATCTAACGAACCCTTTCCTTCCCCTGGTTAGGTTATTGTAAAGCAAATCCTGTCATCTTGTCATTTCTTCCACAAATGTTTCATTATCTCGAAGAGATAAGGACTCTTGCTTTTGAATATAACTGTAATGCCATTATCATACCTGAGGAAATAATTATGTAATGTTATCTATTATCCAGGAAGTATTGTGATTTCTCCAGTTGTCCCATAAATGTCTTTTCACAGTTTGTTCAAATCAAGATGCAAACAAGACCCTTGGATTGCTTTTGATAGTCTCTTTTATTCTATATCAGTTCTTTTGTTTTCTCTCTCTTATTTTTTTTTAAAGATTTTATTTATTTATTTATTTGACAGATCACAAGTAGGTAGAGAGGCAGGCAGAGAGAGGGGGGAAACAGGTTCCTCCAGGCGCCCGGTTTTCTCTCTCTTTTAATATCAGTGTATTTGTTGAAGAAAACTGGGTCCATTTGCCCTATAAGATTTTCCAACATTGGGAATTAGGTTGACTGCATCCCCACAGTGATGTTTATCATCATACTCTATCCTCTGTGTTTTCTATAAAGTGGCTAAGATCTGTACTCGTACTGTACAGGAGGGAGCCACTAAGCCACATGTGGTTATTGAGCACTTCAAATGTAGCTCCTCTGAACTGATACATGCCTAAGTGTAAGATACACACTGGATTGTAAAGCAGGTATAATATCTTATTAATATTTTTTCATATTGATTACATGCTAAAATAATATTTTTGCTGGTTTTTTTTTATGTTTTTGGCTATATTGGATTACATATAGTTAAGATTATATAATTAAGATTAATTTCAGGGTACCTGGCTGGCTCAGTCAGTTAAGCGTCTACCTTCAGCTCAGGTCATGATCTCAGGGTCTTGGGATCAGCCCACATTGGGATCCCTGCTCAGAGGGGCGTCTGCTTCTCCCTCTCATCCCCCCACTCATGCTCTCTCTTGCTCAGTCAATGAAATAAATAAAATCTTTTTTTTTTTTTAAGATTTTATTTATTTATTTGACAGACAGAGATCACAAGTAGGCAGAGAGGCAGGCAGAGAGAGAGAGAGGGAGAAGCAGGCTTCCCGCTGAGCAGAGAGCCCGATGCGGGGCTCGATCCCAGGACCCTGGGATCATGACCTGAGCCGAAGGCAGAGGCTTTAACCCACTGAGCCACCCAGGCGCCCCTGAAATAAATAAAATCTTAAAAAAAAAAAAAGATTAATTTCTTCTTTTTAATGTGGCTACTAGAGATTTAAAATTATACACAAAGTTTGCGCTTGGGGCTAACATATTCCTATTGGGAAAGCACTGTACTAGAAGCTTGATCAGATGGAGGTTCTGGTTTTTTGGCAGGAATTCATGGGTAGTTTTTAGACTTCTTATAGGAACACATCAGGACGTACCGAATGTCTGGTTGTCTTTTTGTGATTTTTTGTAAAAGATTTTATTTATTTATTTGACAGACAGAGATCACCAGTAAGCAGAGAGGCAGGAAGAGAGGGGGCGGGGAAGCAGGCTCCCTGCTGAGCAGAGAGCCTGATGCGGGGCTTGATCCCAAGACCCTGAGATCATGACCTGAACTGAAGGCAGTGGCTTAACCCACTGAGCCACCCAGGTGCCCCTCTTTTTGTGATTTTTAAGAATTAAAGGTTCAAATGTTGACAGCGTAATTTCTCCTTTATAGTTTCCTATCAGACTTTTTCATTTAATGGGTTTACCAGCTATAGATAAGCATCACCTGTATCTATTGTTCCTTTAGGGATTCTGAAATTGTGATATTCTCATATTCCTTCTTTATTAGCTGGAAAAATTTTTCTTCAAGTATGTGATTATGATTATCCTGAAATATAGTTCATTCAGTAGAGACAATATAAATGCTTGCTTGATTCTTTGCCTTTACTCACCGGTTTTCAGAATGATTGTGTCCTAGTAACCTAAACCCGACCAATTAATTTGTTGTTATTTACTGTTTTATTTGGTTTTGTATTATTATAGACTCATTTGTAATCATTATTCTTTTTGTTATTTAAATTATACATCCTTTGGGCAGTGGGAGCCTTTTCAAGTATGTTCCTCTAGTTTTTTGACCAACTATTAGTCTCTAATAGCTTCTAGCTTCCTGGCATTCTGGCAAGACAAGATGTTCCAGGCTCCTCTTGTACATTTCCTTCCCCAGACCTTGAATCAGGCAATTCTTCAACAAGCCTTGGTTTTAGAAGGAAATGGCATTTTGAGACCAGTTACGGTAAGCACCAGTTAGGGGTGCTTACTACCACTGGGTTAGTCCTTGCTTCTAGGCGTTTTTGTTGTAGCTAGGAAATTGATTTGTTTTTTATTATTTTTATTAACATATAATGTATTATTTGCCCCAGGGGTACAGTTCTGTGAATCATCATGATTTTTTTTTTGAAAGAGGAAAATACATTAGGGATTCATATTAATAAATTAATTCAAAAGTAGGGTAAGTGGGAGAGGGAGAGGCAGGCTTCCTGGCAAGCAGGGAGCCCGATGCGGGGCTCGATCCCAGGACCCTGGGATCATGACTTGAACCAAAGACAGACACTTAACAATTGAGCCATCCAGGCACCCCACAGCATTTATATAATTTATTTGCTCTTCTTCAGTATATATGTGTTTCAAAATACTGATATTTTTCATAATATTATTGAATTCGGATTAAGATTTCTTTGCAGTTTCCTTTTCACCCTTAGGTTGTATCCCACTTAGGTGTACAGTCATAATACTGTGTTGCACAGTCATTTGAAATCTTTTCTATGTGTTTAAGCTTACCAATTTCATATTCAGTTAAAGTATAAACTGTAGAACAAGCCAATCTGAAAGAAGTCTTGTGTCCATCCCTATCCCCTCAACCCTATTACCTCCCACTTCTTAGATAACCATTTTTTTACCTATATATATATTTGTATTCCCCTCGAAAAAAAGGGTAGTACACTGTAAACACTTTGCTCTTTTCATTTAACAGTATCCTAGAGCTCACTACATGGCTGTATGTAGACATCTTCCTTTTTCCTTTTTGCAGCTGCATAGTGCTGCCTGTGCCCCTCCATATTATTTAAGTCATTTTGATCAGAACTGAAGTCTCCACCTCGGCACTTTATTTCCAGGCCTCATGAGGGATAAATTGCAAGGCAGAGAGAGGTGAGAAAGACAATCCACATCTCTTTTTACTTTTTCAGTTTCTGAATAATTTTTTTTAAAGATTTTATGTATTTATTTGACAGAGATCACAAGTAGGCAGAGAAGCAGGTTGGGGGGGGGGGTCGGTGAAGCAGGCTTCCCGCTGAGCAGAGAGCCCGATGCCAGGCTCAATCCTGGGACCCTGAGATCACTACCTGAGCCAAAGACAGAGGCCCAACCCACTGAGCCACCCAGGCGCCCCTGGTTTTTGAATAATTTTTGATTTACCAAAACAAAGTTGCCAAAATTAAATACACAGCATTCCTTCACCCAGTTTCCATATTACTAATATCTTGTATAACCATAATAAAATTATCTAAATCAGGAAATTAACATTGGTATAATACCAAGACAACAGCAATAACATCGGTATAATACTATTTACTAATCTACAGACCTTGTGTGAATTTCACCAGTAGTCCCACTAATGCCCTTTTTTTGGTCCAGGATCCTATATTACATTTAGTTGTCATGTTCTCATAGTCTCCTCAGTTTTTGTCATCTCTGACTTCAACACCTTCGAAGAGTGCTGTCCTGCCTGGTTTTTTGGTTTGGGTTGTTTTTGCTTTTTGTTTTTTTTTTGCAGATTGTGAATTTGGGTTTATTCAGTGTTTTCTCAAGATTAGATTGAGGTAAAGAATTTTGAGCAAGAATACCACATAAATTGTACCCTTCTCAGTGAATCATATAGGTGGTACATGAAGTCAGTATGTCTCATTACTGGTGATGTTAACTTTGATCACTTAGTTAAGATGGTTTGTGCTAAGTTTCTCCACTATAATGTTAACCATTTTCCCTATGTAATTAATAAATACCTTGGGGCACCTGGGTTGGTTAGGTGTTTGCCTTTGGCTCAGGTCATGATCCCCACATCCCGGGATCATGCCCTGTGGTGGGCTCTCCTCTCATCAGGGAGTCTGCTTCTCCCTCTGCTCCTCCCCCTGCTCATGCTCCCTTGCTTGCTCTGCATGTTCTCTCTCTCTCATAAATAAATAAGTAAATAAGTAAATAAATGACTTATGGGGAGATAGTCTGAAACTATGCAATTTCCTATTTACATCACACTTTCGCTGCCTAATTTTATCATCTGTTGATGATTCTTTTTTTTTTTTTTTAAAGATTTTATTTATTTGTCAGAGCGAGAGAGGGAGAGAGAGCGAGCACAGGCAGACAGAATGGCAGGCAGAGGCAGAGGGAGAAGCAGGCTCCCTGCCAAGCAAGGAGTCTGATGTGGGACTCAATCCCAGGACGCTGGGATCATGACCTGGGCCGAAGGCAGCTGCTCAACCAACTGAGCCACCCAGCTGTCCCATCTGTTGATGATTCTTAACCTGGAACAGTCATTACTGTGATGTTTACCTGGTGAGATTTCCTGTTCCTATCATCCTTTTTACATTCATTGGTTGGAATTCTGCTATAAGACAGAGCTGTCCTGGGGCGCCTGGGTGGCTCAGTGGGTTAATAAAGCCTCTGCCTTCGGCTCAGGTCATGATCTCAGGGTCCTGGGATCCAGCCCCGAATCGGGCTCTCTGCTCGGCAGGGAGCCTGCTTCCTCCTCTCTCTGCCTGCCCCTTTGCCCACTCCTTATCAGCCTTTGAGAACAATCTAAGCAATAAAATAAATAATAAAAATGTATTATAATCTAGCAAATAAAAGAAATATCTACTTACTGTTATAAATAATAAATTAATTGTAGGGAAAGGACAGCTCTTTTTTTTTTTTAAGATTTTATTTATTTGACATAAATAAAAAAAAAGAAAAATACCGGTGGAATTTTGATAAGAATGGCATTAAAAGTATAGATTGCTCTAGGCAGTATCAGGTGTCCCTACTTTTATTTATTTTTTTTTTATTTTTTTTTAAGATTTTATTTATTTATTTGACAGAGATTACAAGTAGGCAGAGAGGCACTTTTAAATAAAAGAAGGGGCACCTGGGTGGCTCAGTGGGTTTAAGCCTCTGCCTTCGGCTCAGGTCATGGTCTCAGGGTCCTGGGATCGAGCCCCACATCGGGCTCTCTGCTCAGCAAGGGACCCTGCTTCCTTCTCTGACTCTCTCTGCCTGCCTCTCTGCCTACTTGTAATCTCTGTCAAATAAATAAAATCTTAAAAAAAGAGAGACTTTAAAAAATAAATAAAAGCAAAAATTCTCTATGGGTTTAAGTTAGTACGTGCTCCTACTCTCTTTCAAAATAATTATCAGAAAACTTATATCTGAATCTACACCTATAGGTGTGTATACGTGAGCAGGGAGGTGGTATATAGGTATTTTCTGTACTTAAGCGCACCTATAACTGCTAATCGTATGAGAGGAGGCAAGAAAAAAGGAGCTGGCAAGCCTAGGCTGCCACCACATGAGCTTGGACTCTGGGGCCTGTGGGAAAGTCCCTGGTTTTTCTGTTCCCCACTATTGGGGCTAATCCTAGGATCAGAGCCTTTAGGATGGGAGACCCTCAAATAGAGGGAGCTCAGGATGTTCACCCTTCTAGCTTGATTTTTCCTGTTGGACAAGAAACTACCAGAGCATTTTGACTTCCTTTTGGAGGACTGAGAATGGCTCTTTTAAGAAAAGTCTGATCTGTTCCTCTCTCTTTGCATGTGGTATTTCCTGCACTTGTTGTTGATCTACACCTTTGCAGCTGAAGGAATGTATCCGTGCATTGGATCAGGAACACACCCACACTCCCTTCAGGCAAAGCAAATTAACTCAGGTAAAGTTAAATGTGAACTTTGAGTTTGTTCTGTTTCATTCGTTTGTTTGTTCTTGCATTCATTTGTTCATTCAGCAAAGCCTCCACTGCCCGCAAAGCATGATGGTAAGCTCAGGGAGTGGGGGGAGGGCAGGGAAGGAGTCATATTCCTTCCAGGTCATTCTAGGCAGAGATGGACATCCTCAGGCAGAGATGCCTGCAGTATGAAGCGACTGAGCTTTCACGGGCAGTAGTGCACTTCTGGCCACCACCCAACAGCTTTCTGCTTATTTCTAATATAAAGAAACATTTTTGATTTAATGGAGTCTCTGAGCCTTTGGCTGGTATAGCTGTACTAAGCATTTTCTTAGCTGTGAGACTTAGTGTTTCAAGACAAAAAATAGGGGCGCCTGGGTGGCTCAGTGGGTTAAAGCCTCTGCCTTCGGCTCAGGTCATGATCCCAGGGTCCTGGGATCGAGCCCCGCATCGGGCTCTCTGCTTACCAGGGAGCCTGCTTCCTCCTCTCTCTCTCTCTGCCTGCCTCTCTGTCTACTTGTGATCTCTGTCTGCCAAAAAAATAAATAAAATCTTTAGAAAAAAAAAAAAAGACAAAAAATAATGGCTGGAGTTAAGATAGATCTTTAAAAATTTTTTTTAATTTACTATTTGCTTTTTTTTTTTTTTTTTTTTTTTAGAAATTTTGTTTTTTCTTTTTTTTTTAAGATTTTATTTATTTATTTGACAGAGATCACAAATAGGCAGAGAGGCAGGCAGAGAGAGAGAGGAAAGGAAGCAGGCTCCCTGCTGAGCAGAGAGCCCGGTGCGGGGCTCGATCTCAGGACCCTGGGACCATGACCTGAGCCGAAGGCAGAGGCTTAACCCACTGAGCCACCCAGGCGCCCCTGCTTATTTTTTTAAAAGTTTTTTTTTTTTTTTTAAGATTTTATGTATTGTGTGTAAGCCTGATGATTCACAGACCTGTACCCCTGGGGCATATAATACATTATATGTTAATTTTTTAAAAATATTTTATGTATTTATTTGACAGAGAGATGAGAGAGGGAGCACAAGCAGGGGGAGTGGAAGAGGGAGAAGCAGACTTCCCGACGAGCAGGGAGCCCAATGTACGGCTCGATCTCAGGACCCTGGGATCATGCCCTGAGCTGAAGGCAGACCCTTAATGACTGAGCCATCCTGGCACCCCCAAACTGTGCTTCTTAATGAATGGAAAATGCCAGTAATTCAGCACTGTAATGGCTGCAGAACAGTGGCTCTGTATGTAGGAGTCTACCTACATACAGACTGCTGTGAAGGCGTTATGGGTGCCCATGAGTCCTTTCTGCATGCACCACGTCCTGTGCTCAGTGGGGGACAGACTAGCGTAGCCGGCAGTCTAGGTAAGGATCTTTGTATTTTAGCAAAGGTTCTTATTCTGTGCAGCTAACCTAATGGCTCCACAGGGCCTGGGGCAGAACCTGTAATATAACTCATTAGATTCATGATCTGTGGGTTGGATTCTATCTTCTCAAACATGATTTCAACTAGAAATTTAAGAAACCCTTTATAGGTGGTTAGTCCTGATTCTAACATTGACTCTGACATTTTTTTTTTTGAGATTTTATTTATTTGACAGGAGATCACAAGTAGGCAGAGAGGCAGGTGGGGGGTGCGGGGAGCAGGCTCCCCACTGAGCAGAGAGCCCGATGTGGGACTCAATCCCAGGACCCTAAGACCATGACCTGAGCCGAAGGCAGAGGCTTAACCCAGTGAGCCTCCCAGGCGCCCCTTGCTCTGACCTTTTTTAAAACAAGTTCACCATCCCCAGAAAATGTATTCCTATTTAATCCCACATCAGGCTCCTTGCTCAGCAGGGAGCCAGCTTCTCCCTCTGCTTGTGCTCTCTCTCTCAAATAAATAAAATCTTTAAAATAATAATAATAATGGTAATACTTCAGAAGAAAATGAAAAAATAATTCAGGGTCACTTGGCTCAGTCAATGGAGTGTGACTCTTGATCTTGGAGTTGTGGGTTCAAGCCCTATGTTAGGTATAGAGATTGTTTAAAAATAAAATCGTTTAGGGGCACCTGGGTGGCTCAGTGGGTTAAGCCTCTGCCTTCGGCTCAGGTCATGTTCCAGGGTCCTGGGATCGAGCCCCACATCAGGCTCCCTGTTCAGCAGAGAGCCTGCTTCTCCCTCTCTCTCTGCCTGCCACTCTGCCTACTTGTGCTCTCTCTCTCTCTGTCAGGTGAATAAATGAAAAAAAAAAAAAATAATAAAAAATAAAATAAAATCGTTTAGGGGTGCCTGTGTGGCTCAGTCATTGTCTGCCTTCGGCTCGGGTCATGATCCTAGGGTCCTGGGATAGAGCTCCATATCGAACTCCCAGCTTGGCAGGGACCTGCTTCTCCCTCTCCTTCTGCCCTGCTTGTGCTCTCTCTCAAATAAAGAAATTTTTAAAAATAAATAAAATCGTTTAATAATAATAGTTCAAACAGTATATGTATATACAAGTACAAAAGATGGCAAGAGGTACCTGAAAATCCTACCTCTCAGTGATAATTACTACTACATTTTGGTGACTATCCTTCCAGATGTTTTTCTGCCCACATATCTACACATAGATCTACTTTCAGAGTTACGGAATCATATGCCTTCTTCACTCAAAGTTGTAGATCTTCCCATGTACCTAAGTTCAGATATACCTAATTATTTTTAAAGGTTGTACTGTAGTCAGTTAATATTTAGTTTGCAGGGCGCCTGGGTGGTTCAGTTGGTTAAGCTCCTGCCCTTGGCTTAGGTCATGATCCCAGGGTCCTGGGATCAAGCCCCGTATTGGGCTTCCTGCTCAGCAGAGAGTCTGCTGCTCCCTGAGCTTGTGCTATCAAATAGATTAAAAAAAAAGTATTCAATTCCCTGTTTACAGACGCCTAGATTTTCTAATTATTATAATGCTATAAAGCATATCCTATATATTACCTTTCTTTTTTAAATCAACTGAGCAATTCTCTCTAGGATAATGTCCTAGAAGCATGCACATTTTTTATATTTTTATACATATTGACAAACTGTCTTCTCAAAAGCTTATACTGTTTCATTGTACACATGAAATAGTATAGCAATGTAGAAAAGTGCCCATTTCCCTAGACCCTCACCAGGGCCAGGGTATTATGAGTCTTACTTAATCTTATGGGTGAAAAATACTAGTGTTTTTACTAGTTTGTTTGTATTTCTTTGGTTGGTGAAGTACCTTTTTTCTGTGTTTTTGATCATTTGTATTTATTCTTTGTAAATTGCCTTTTTGTAGGAGGGAGGGGATCTATGGCCCCGTGTCCTGCACACAATAAGTAGTCAGTATGTCCTTTGTTAATTGACTTCATTGACCTGCCTTCTGTTTTGGACAGGTCCTGAGGGATTCTTTCATTGGTGATGCCAAAACCTGCATGATTGCCAACATCTCACCAAGCCATGTGGCCACCGAACACACTCTGAATACCTTGCGTTATGCTGACCGGTGAGTCGCTCCCAGGTAGCAGGTTGTGTGTGTGTGTGTGTGTGTCTCAAACACACACAGAGATCTGATCTTGAGCTCCAGCAGAAGTCTGTTCTTGAGGCCATGATCCTAGTACCAGGGGAATGTGCAATTGGTCATTTGAAGAATGTGACCTGGTAGGCCTTGCCATTTGACAAGTATGAATGTGACAAGAGAAAGGGGACACATTCCCCTGGTTCAGGAGACATCTCCATTAGGGACTTTTATTTTTTTAAGATTTTATTTATTTATTTTACGGGTGGAGAGAGCACGTGTACACACAGCGTGCACGCATAAGCGGGGAGAAGCAGGCTTCTTGCTGAGCAGGGGATCCGAAGTGGGACTTGATCCCAGGACCCTGGGATCATAGCCTGAGCTGAAGGCAGATGCTTAGCCGACTGAGCTACCCAGGCGCCCCCATCAGTGACTTTTAAATGGCTACTGGGAAATGATATATTTCTTTGGAGTGGAAGGCTCAAGGTTTTCTTCCTGCTAGCCTCAGCCCTAATATAAGGGAGAGAATACATGTTACCTGTTAAGGCAGAAGCGCTTAGAACTATGTAGGTCCAGAAGACATCAACCCAGACATGACACGTTACAAAAGGTTAAAATGAACTCAGAGAAAGGCAGGAACTTTAAAAGGGCTTATTGGGAATTGGCGGTAAAGCTAGCCTGACTATATGGTCAGGGCTCTTTCTGGGGTGACCTTGGTATCTGCCAAGGTTCCCCCACCCCCATGTCCCGTCTCTTACTCGTGGTCACATAGGTTTCCTAGCATGGGTGAGACACTATCATTTCCATACTTTTCTCTGGCTGCTTTGCTGCCTGGTCCGTCCTGTCTTATATCCTTTCCTTCTCTTTGGTCTCCCAGAAGCTGTCTTCAAGATTAAAAAACTATTTGAGGGAAACCTGTTTTTTTATTACTGTTGAGGAATCTTTAGTATCATGGGATTTAATGAAAGTCACTGGGAAGGAAAAGTGAGCTATCATTTAAGTTCCATGAGAACAGGAAGCTTTATCTATTTCTCCACTGTATCAACTGCCCAGACAGTACTTGGTACCTAGTAGATGCACAGTTAAGTATTTGTGAATGAAAGGAGGAACTCTTCCTGTGGTTATAAAAGTGGGCTCTGGAGTCAAGACTATCCGGGCCAATACCCTGCTTCTGCCATGAAATAGCTGAGCAGTCTTGGGCAACAGTTTTGGGCTTTAGTTTTATCTGACAGGTGATAATATTAGCATCTACCTCATAAAACAGTTATGTGGAATCAATGAGGATACGTTATGAAGGGCTTAGCACCACACCAGGAACTAGTTACAAATCAATATGTGTTAATTTAAGCAATAGGTCCCCCAAATAGGTTTCCTTTATTGCCTGGTTTTCTAATGCCTGCGTACTAGCATTCCTTAGAAGAAAGGCTACTTTGTGGGGTGCCTGGGTGGCTCAGTGGGTTAAGCATCTGACTCTTGGCTTCGGCTCAGGTCATATCTCAGGGTCATGAGATCAAGCCCCGTGTCAGGCCCTGCACTCAGTGAGTAGTGTGTTTGAGATTCTCTCTCCCTCTCCTTCTGCCCCTCCCCCTTTCACACAGTCTCCCTCACTCTGCCTCAAATAAATAAATCTTAAAAAGAAAGGCTACTTCACGAACTGAGATCAGATAGAAGAAATGAGATGATCCAACCTTGTTGGGACCAAAAAACGAATATGGCTTGAAATTCTTTACCTCCACATATCCATTACCCAGCTTCAACAATTGATAACGGTGAACTGATCTTGTTTCATAACCCCACCACTCCCCGGATGACATGTTATCATTTGCTTAAAGTAAGAACTTCATCATTAGGAGCAGAGAACAAGACATCTCCTCTCTTAGTGCCTCAGTAAAGGAAGAGAAAAATCCCTTTCACGTAGGAGAGGTATTAAGTATAATTGAGAAATTATTTGAAATAATTTTGGCTTTAAAAAGAACAGAAAAAGTATAATAGAAATCTCTTCCATTTGAGGCAGTCTGATAAATTATTGAAAATGAATGAAAGCCATTTATGTGCTTAAATGAAGCCTAATGAAATTAATTTTAGGTAATAATCTATATACACATGATTTTATTGCTTATTTATTTATTTTAAGATTTTATTTATTTATTTGACAGAAATCACATGTAGGCAGAGAGGCAGGCAACGAGAGAGGGGGAAGCAGGCTCCCCGCTGAGCAGAGAGCCCGATGCAGGGCTTGATCCCAGGACCTTGGGATCAAGGCTTTAACCCACTGAGCCATCCAGGCGCCCCTATTGCTTATGTAAAAATTTATTCCGATTTAAAATTTTCTTCCCCCCATATACTAGAATATTGCTAAGGAATCCAAAAATAAAGTTCCAGCTGGACCTCTAATAGGTTTACACTTATCAGAAAAGCTTACTGACAGGAGTGATTTTGGGGATAGGAAGAGTATACTGGAAGCATTTAGCATCAATAACCAAATTACCTGTAGGATTCCATCCTCTGGCACTCAGCTTTCTAGAATTATTTACTGTGAGTCCTACTAGAGGGAAATTTTGGTGTTTCTCTCCTAATGAAACTAAAATAATTAAGACTTTTATAACAGGAAGTAATTTGGAACCATCTAGACTTACTTGGCACCTCTCAGCCCATTTCCTTGTATGTATGCCCTACTGCAACACCTGAACAAAGGCCCATGGACACGTGTCTTCAGTCACATTCTGCATCTCTTTGCTTAGCTGTATTATCTGCCTGCCTTGGCTCCCAGACTTCAAGGGAAGATTTAAATCAAGTCTCAGTGTCAGGCTTAAATCTTGGTTTTCAAAAATGGCCACAGGGGTCATTGAGCTCCCTGTAAGGATTGGATTAAAACCAAAACAAAGGCAAAGACATTTTATGGGAGCCCCAGGCAGAAGTACCGCTCCCTCCTGGGATATTTTAGTGAACAATCTACAGACCCCTGGAGAATCACATTTTTACTTGATGTCACCTTGTGATTCTAAATTCTTACAGTGTTTTTAAATATCACAAGAGTTAAGAGACTGATCTTGACAAATGAATCCTGGCAGAGATCTCTAACGTTCCCATGTGTAATAGAGCATGGTTCTCTATTCTCTATCTAGCGGGTGATTTTGCCTCCCATTGGACATTTGGCAACGTCTGGAGAGATTTTTGATCATCATGACTAGAGAGAAGTGCTACTGGCATTTAGTGGGTGGAAGCCAAGGATACTGCTAAACATCCCACAGTGCATGGGACAGCTCCCTACAACAAAGCATTACCTGGGTCCAAAGACCGCTTGTGCAAAGGTTGAGAAACCCTAGAAATAGCCAAGTCACTTTTCCTTTAACAGAATTAGCACAAGCCTGCTTATTTCCAGAGGATTTTGCTTCCTGAGTACCCAGCAAGTTTGAAGGAACTCATTTTCTTAGAGAAGCCTAAAAGGAGATGGATTGTAGGAAAACGGGGCTCTGGCTATGGGGTAGCAGGTGAGTGGAGACACCAGGCTCCCAAGTTGGCCCACGTTCAAGTACACACGGGCCCTAACACGGGGGGATGTAGTACGGTTCTGAGACAAGCTTCCCCGGCTTATCCCATGGGACTGAGGCGTTTTCCAAAACTTCTTATCATAGAATGTGTAGTATATATTTATATCCTAAGACTGTACCCATCTTTTTTGTAATGCTTTTCTTTGGTTTTTGAAAAGTATAAAAAAGGAATTAAGGGCATGCTGGAATACACATTTAACATAAAATGGTCATTTACAGGGTCAAAGAACTTAAAAAAGGCGTTAAATGTTGTACTTCAGCTACAAGTCGAAATCGGACCTCTGGAAACTCTTCTCCAAAAAGAATTCAGAGCTCCCCTGTGGCCCTGCCAGGGGACAAGTGTTCTCCCAAAAAGGTCAAGCTGGGGCTTCAGCAGTCATTCATGGCAGCTCCTGGCTCCACGAAAGGGAAGGCCCATCCTCTGGCCAGCCACCCGCCCAACATCCCTTTTGCACCTGTACCTAAAGTTCCTGGTAAGACGGGTGGATCCAGAGGGAGTCCTCCCCAGGAGTGGGTCATTCAGACCAGCCCTGTCAAAGGAGCCATGCAGTCTAGACATTCAGCCCAAAAAAGGGCAGAAGAATCTGCACCCTTGTGCTGTGAGAAAAATCAAATGGGCAACAAAACTGCCCGCCGGTGGGGAAGCAAGGCCGCCAGCCCAGGAGAAGCCCCAGCACGTGGGAAGCTACCCTCCAAGTGTAAGACAGTGCAGCCCGTGCAGCCCGTGCAGCGGCAGCTGGTGTCACGGGCCGAGCTCTCCTCTGGCAGCCTCCACCACTTAGCAAAATCCGGGCAGGGCAGCAAGGGGAGCACATCTGCCAGGCCTGCCTCAGAAGTGTGGACAGACATCCCTCCACATCAGAAAGAGAGGGAGGAACATTTGCGCTTCTATCATCAGCAGTTCCAGCAGCCACCTCTCCTCCAGCAGAAGTTCAACTACCAACCACTGGAAAGGTTTTTATGCCAGTACAGGCCCCTGGAGGGGCAGTTCCAGAATGAGACCCCTCTCCCCTTCTGCTCTTACTCTGAGAGCCAGGATGGAGCCCATGCTGAGGATCTTGATGACAGCGATTTCAGTGAAGATTCTTTTTCACATGTCTCCAGTCAGAGGACCACAAAGCAGAGAAACACCCTAGAGAACAGCAAAGGCTCGTTCTTCCTTCATCAGAGGGAGGAAGGCCCTGTGGAGGTGGCCGAAAGGCAGCAGAGTCTGCTTTTTAACCCCAGGACAGATGGTGACGAGACGGGTCCAACTGGAAACTGGATGTACTCTAGGGACCCCACAAACTACAGAGGAGCAGTGCTCAGTCATGGCCACGGCACAAGTACGGTGACTTTGGACTGCAGCAGAGAGGAGTCTTCCTCCTTGGGGCTTTCCCCCAGAGACAACCCGACAGAAAAGCCTTACTGCTCACAGGTAGACTTTGTATGTGGCCAGAAAGGTGGTGGAGACCCACCCTCTGAACTCAGACAGAATGCTTTCAGAAGTGAGGTTCCTGGGCAGGCTGAGGGTAGTTCACTACCCCCAGAAGAAGACAGTTTCATTTTCTCACTATCCCCTGAGGCATTTCCAGGATCTCCAGACCAAAGAGAGACAGTCAGCACGCCTCTGAGAGAAGTTGGCCAAGACAGCCCAATTCTGGTGACTGAAACCATGAAAAACAGTTACCCTTACCAAGAAGACAACTGTAGAGGGGAATCAGGCACATGTTCTGAATATGCTTCCGGACTGATGGCTCCCCTCACCGTGTCCCTCCTGGAGAACATAGACGACGAGGGCCCTCTTCCCTTGGAACGGCTGGCCCAGGATGGGCTTGCTCACAGTCTAGTGGCAGCAGGGGGCCCACCTGTGGGCCACACAGTGTCATCCGGTGATCAGAAGGCACTCCTGCCAGTGTCTTCAGCAGCTGGGCACTTGTGGCTTTCATCATCTCCCCCTGACAATAAGCCAAATGGTGATCTTCCAGCTCTGTCCCCATCACCCATCCGTCAGCACCCACCTGAGACGTTGCCCATCAGTGAGACTGACCCAGGGGAGGTCTGCCAGAGCAGAGAGCCTGTACTCTCCTCCCAGGAACACTCTAGTAGCCAGCGGTGTGATGCTGATGCTGAGGTGGCAGAGCTGAGCAGCTCCCAGGGTTTTCCAGGAAAGCCCTTCCCCCACATACATACTGGAGGACCCCACCCTGCACCTCTACTCACCGCACGAACAGAAAGTAATGATATGGCTGACCAGTCCTGGGCCCAGGAACGAAAACCTCCAAATGGACTTGATTGGCAGGAGCTAAGTCTGCTGAGAGACCCCATCAAGTTGCCCTGCTACAACAACAACATCGTGTGGCTCAAATACAGGCCGATCCCAAGGTGCTTAGCAAGACCAGGCTCTCCCCTGGCCCCTGGCTGCTCTCCAGAGACTGCAGGGACACTCCATCAGCTCACCCTGGGGCCTGCACAGTAAGTTGGACACCCTCCCCAAGACTGGAGGCCCTCTGGCATCCCTCCTCCCACCCCAACTAAACATTTGTCTGTTCTGGAAACGGTTATCATTGCTTCAGTGTCAGAGCTACACTACAACTAGACAGGCTTTGCCCGCTTTTCAAGGGAGAAGGCCTGCCCGGGTGGGTGAACCCTGAGTCTGGGAAAGCTGGGCCTTGAGTGAGAAAAGGGAGGATCCGTCCCCTTCAGCAAGCCTGGGATCAGTGGTGACATCAGAATCCTCTTCATTTTGTCGGGTCTGTGTTCCTGGAAGTGCTGCCCAGGGACACAGTAGCTACAGCCTTGTGCCCTCAGAACCAAGGCAGGCTGGGGAACTTGCGAGATGGTGAAGGTCAAAAACAGAGGGACTGGTGATTTGTGCTGCTTTCCCCAAAGGATGCTGTGAACGGTGCAAGAGAGAGGCAACAGAAAGTGTAGAGAAAGGAGGCAGAGAGATCCAGCAGGGCCCCTCAGCATTAGGGGCTGGGGAGCTGGTGGGTATATGGAAACAAAGGCTACAGCCCTTTGCTAGGGTTCCTGGTATCTAGGCCAGCTGTGTGTCTCCTGCTCACTGGGGCTCAGGCCAGGGCCAGGGACAAAGAGGACATGGAGGGATACACAGATGAGGAGCCTGCCTGTCCCAGGAGACGATCTTGCTGTCTCCATGGCCTCTACCCAGCGGTAGGATCTGACAAAAGGCAGATCCTCCAGTTTCGAACTCAAAGCCCCTGCTTTGGTCCCTGGACTCCCTCAGGAAGGAAAAATGGTGGCAGGTGAGGCAGCAGTCTGCACCTTGTCCCAGGTGTGCCAGCTACAGTGGTCATAGCCTTGAGCCTTTTGGCAGGGAAGCCATGGGAAGCTCCCGTAGTAGGGGAGAAGCAGCACTCATCCCTGTCCCTCAGTGTAGCTGGGGAGGCAGGGACAGATCGAGAAGCCCCTCTTTGCCAGTATCTTCTTGGTATAATTTAGTCCCTAGATAAGTCCTGAGAAGAGCAGGTGACGGGAGGAGCGGTGGCGTGGCCCCGGTCAAAGTTTTGACCATTCTGAGGAGGGGCAGTTCCTGGCCTGGAAATGAGGCTTAGCCTCAGAAAGCTGCCTGGGAGAGATGGGAGGCCCAGGGGATCACACTATCCCCTCTGGTGTTCCCAGGCAGGTGGTCATCCAAGCACACCAGGAACAACTGGATAAAATGGCAGAACTGGTCTTCAAGGAGGAGACCCTGATGAGTCAGCTGTCTCTTCATGTAAGTAGCCTTGGCTAGACACTCAGGGACTGGTGGGAATTAGCCTGCAAGTACTCTCCTGGCCATCCTTGTTTGCTGTGGTTATGGTGAAGGGTCTGCTGTCCTACTCTAAGAGGACTTGGGCCTCCTCTTGCCATTCCTCTGACATAGCTCAAGGGTTTGCACAGACAGGTGGGAGTTGGAGTTGCACTCCCCATTTCCAGGCTAAAATGTTTCCAGCCTCTATCCTTTGCCATTCTGCCTTCTTATTGGCTTGCTGGAGCCCCTCCCTGTGATGGTAAGTGACCTGCCACATGCTGACCAAAGGCACTTTGTTTTGTTTTTCTAAATAGGCTCCACACCCAGTGGAGGCTTGAACTCACAACCCTGAGATCAAGACCTAAGCCAAGATCGAGAGCTGGACACTTCACTGACTGAGCCACCCAGGTGCCCCTCAGCCAGAGGTACTTTTGCAAAGATACCCCTCTGCCCTGCAGAATACCTCTCTACATAGAAGTTTCTCAAGTGCAGGGGTCCATGGCTGGCTCAGTCAGTGAAGTGTGCACCTCTTGATCTTAGAGTTGATCTTAGGGGTTCGAGTCCCACACTGGATTTAGAGATTACTTAAAAAAAAAGTCTCAAATGCAGAGAAATGAGCCTCACCCTGTGTCACAGGTAGTGTCCTGCAGGCTTTCTAGCTGAAGAACGGGCCTAAGGGTTCTGAAAACTCCCTGCAAGAAAAGGGACTAGAAAAGCACATCCTGACAGAAGGCCAACAAAACCAAAAGCTCCATTTGTCCTTTGTTTCCTTCCTCAGGATTTTGAAGATTTTGTGACCCAGCTGGATGAAATCCTGGCTCTGAAATCCCAGTGCATCCAGGGTCTGAGGAGCCAGCTTCAGCTGTACCTGGCCTGCCACAGGCCAGCCACAGGCCCTGAGAGGACAGTGGTGGCTTAGAACAAGACCCAGTATGAGGTGATGGGAGCAGCTCAGGAGGCTGTGCTGAATTCCCAGGGGCTGGAGGGGCCTCTGCCATCTCCTCCTTACAGATCCTAGAACCCACTCCCTAGTCCTGCCCATGTTAGCCTCTCCCCAGCCACACATGGCCTTGACAAGGCCCAAGCCTATGTCCCTCAGTTCCAAGCACAGGAACATTTGTAGGGAAGAGCAGAGCAGCCTGAAAAACTTAGTATGCCCTCCTATTCCTGTGGTACTGGAAGAGTATTTATCTTACTGACCCCTTGTCTGTGGAGATAAGGTTCTAGAACAATTACTAGAACCGAGGACACTTGGTTCTAGTAATCTTGCAGATGTTTCCAAATTTTAAGGACCAGAGGATGGGGTGGGCCAGTGCTAACCTAGAAGCTGGGGAAGAAAACATGATGAATTTCAGGAGCTTTGTTAGCTGAATGCTATTCTTCAAGACTTGACCAAAAACTGTAACACTCCCCATTAGCCCTTGGAGAGTGGTGGGACAGGCCTCATGTCCCCAGTTACCCTCCCTCCCAGCAATTCAGAGACAGAAGAGGGTACCCACATCACTGCATTACTCTTTTTAACAACACTCATGCTCCTGTAGCAGTTCCTGGCTCCTGACTCTTCACTTGCCACACCCTCTCATGGCAAAGTTAAAGAAGTGGAGGATCTCTTTGCCTTACCTTTATCCAGCATCACCCTGGCTGTCCACTCTCGCCCAAGGGCCTGTGTTCAGTAGTATCTTGGCACTAAAAGCTCTAGTCAACAGTCTGAGACTCTGAGGCAGAATTTTTTTTATACACGCCTCAAGACAAAGTGGTCTGTCACTTCCTAGGGCCACCTTGGGTCAGTAAGATGCAGGTGTCACAGTCTTGGCTCTGACGCCCCCTGTAATGTACAGAAACTTAAATTTCTTACAGGGAAAGGATACCTTTTTAAGGTTTAAAAGGAGGGCTTAATAGGGTAGGAGAAGGTCTGACTGGCTTTCTGACTGCAGCCCTGTCATCCTTTGCCTGATCTGAGCACTAGAGGGCGGCCTTTTTCCAGCTTCGTGGCCCAAAGGTTCTGCTGTCTTAATGATCATGTGATCCTTAAAAGAATTAGAGACCCGCTCCGAGCCAAAAGCACTAGAGGACTGTGAGATGACAGTTAAGTATAAGGACAAGAAACTTAAGGGAGCAATCTAGTTCCCTCAGCTACAGCAGCACCACCGAGAGCTGGTCAAACAGTCTGAATCCAGTCCTGCCTGCAGCATAAAAATGCCTGACGCGTCTCACAGGAAAAGGTACTTCCCCTCTTCTGAGTGAGTGCCCCAAAAGCCCAGGCTGTCTCACCTCCACAGTCTTGCAGGAAGGCATGTCCTTGGTTCCAGAGACTGAGCTTAGGTCAGATTTATAAAGCCAGGGCCGACTACATGGCCAGCTCCTGGGTCCCACAGGCCTATAGTGGGAGACAGTACTAAAAAGACAGAAAATGGTTAGTGCCTGTTTCATCCCAGGCAAATCCAAGCAGGAATCCCTTTCTCACCCACCCCAACCCCTCAATAAAATAGCACTTGGCAATAAAGGAATTATCACAGCAGGACATACCTTTTAGATTTTTATTAGTAGTTCTCTGAAGAATCAAAATAGTTAGCAAATTAGATTCATCAAGACTGTATATCCTTTGTATTTATCTTTAATGATGTACAACAGAATATAAAACGAAAGAGACTGATTTCTATGACTAGGTGTTACTCATTGTGTCATCCTAGAGCAGGGGGCTGGAGGGAGAGGCTGTTCTCCAAGGAGAACCGAGGTGGAGTTAGTGCTGGGCTACTATACTGCAGCCTGTTTCTCCCCGACTCAGTGTGCTTGGGAAGTGGCCAATGATTTCTTAAACTGACTTTCCTAGAGTAGGGGGCTCTAAAATCCTGGGTAGCAGAGGGTGGTGGTCCAAACCAAGCCAAAAGAAACAGGCTGGGGTAGGGAAGCATGGTAACTGCCTGGCAGATGAGGCCAACTCCACATCCCATGGGGAAAGGGCATTCTTTGCACCTCAGAGACATTACAGAACCAGTGTAACACTAAGAGACTTTGTTAAAGGAAGTGGGCGGGGAAAAAAACCCTGGAAGAACCTTTTCAATTGCACTCAACTTGGATTAGAGTTCAGTCCACCAGTGCAGCGGAGGGAAGCATCTAGCCCTAAAGCAGCACTGAGTCTGGCCCTCCCACCCCTTCTCCCTGACTCCTTTTGGCAGCTGGGCCAGGTTTCAGCTGAGGACGTACAGACCCCTGGAGGGCCGAGGTGGGAAGGACACTTCTCAAAATACAAATACATTTAATACAGAAGGAGCCAGGGCCATGCTGGAGGCATTCACATGCCTGAGTCTTTCCTACTTTCTCCCCAGCTCAGAGACTGGCAAGCACAGTCTCCACTCCTGACCTTCCACCCCCAAAAGAAAACCAGAATTGTGCCCCTTCTCCTTCCCCACACATGGGCTCCTCAGGGCCTCCCGCTGGGGCGGTTCCATGGCAGGGCCTAGGCAGCATCTGGTCTCAGCTGGCTCCTGCCCGAGCCATGAGGTCTTCCAGAGCATTGTCCTGGTCATTGTTGTGTAGTAGCAGAACCTCCTTAATGTCTTTCAGTTCAAAGCCCATTTCCTTAAATTTGCTCATTAACTGGAGAAACTCCATCATCTAAGGGACAGAAGAGAATAAATATTGAAGAAAGGGGTCAGGCCACATAGAGTAGAGGAATGTGCATGCAGGGGTCTGCCTGGGGAAGTCTGCATCTTTTGCCAGAGGCTTATGAGTCCCTTTGAGGTCCCCTAGCAAGCTGAGGGTGGCTGTGGAGGAAGCCAGGGGAGAATGCTTGATGCTACAACCCATCATCCTTAAGGAATTTTGCCCAGTTCCAAATCCTGCTGACTCATGGGTCCCACTAACCAAAATCCACACTCACACCAAGGCAGGATACTGAAACCAGAAACAGCTGCTCTCCAGGGAACAGGATAGGCAAAGCGACTAGCAGTGTCCCCAATCATCCAAAAGTCTAGCTTTTTGCCCAGGTCATTTCCCTTTCCCTTCCCTGGGACTCCAGTCATCTTCAACCCAATGCTTCATTAAGCCTAACTACCCAAACTAGCAAAATGCCTATCTGGACACTTCAGAGAGTGCATTCTGGCTACCTCTGCCTGCAGTCACTGGCAGGGAGGGGGCGGTTCTTGGCCAGAGGATGCTACTTTGTCCATCCTTTGCAGAGGGTTCCCATTAAGCACGAACGGTCCTACCTTTTCCTCTGAACACTGGTGCATTTCCAGAGCCTCTTCCACTAAAAGAGGGTCGAAGCCCTTCTCACAGAGCTGTCCATGTGCGAAGAGATAGTCGAGAATCTTAAGAAAAGAAAAAGAGGTGAGCACCTACTACCGCTCTTGACGGTGCTTCGCAAGAGTCTCCACAAGCCAACAATGTGAGGTCTGCTCCCCACCTGGCTAGGACTTGATTCTGTATCGTGAACTGCATCCAACATAGCAGGACTTCAGTGACTATTTGCTGAACAGGTCAGCACACCCTTCTAAACCTGAGTAATTTTTCAAAGGAGTTCCTGTCACAGCTGACTCACATCTCCATGTCAATTCCATAGCCTGGACAGGATATTCTAACAGCCCAAGTCAGAAAATGCCCCCAAGGTTTAGGACTCCAGTACCCTATTTGGGAACACCCCGGGGCAGCTTTGACAGGATAAACATTTGAAGGAGGCATCTCTATATCAAGCCTAATGTGCCCTCTCAGGAGGGGCAGAAAAGGGCAGAGAATAGTCCCAATGGCTCCAATGCTCCCAGAGCTTTCCTCCAGCCTAGGTCCCAGAGCAGCCCCCTAAGTAGGAGCACCGCTACTGAGGCTGCTGTCCCCCCCCCCCCCAGCAAAATGCCCTGAGTCCTGCAACTCACCAGAAAGGATGCTGAGGCTATAAGTGTGATTGGGCTCTATGATACAAGCAGGACACTGGTCTAGGACCTCTCTCCAGCATGACCCCCTGTCCCACCCCGAGCCAACCAATCACTCACCTGCTCAATATTCTCTCCTTTCTTCTTCATGGCTCTCAGGACACACTCATATGAGTAGCCCATGTTGACCACTGTCTCCACACACTGCCGCTCACTGGGGGACAGTGTCTGCAGTTCAGAATAGGCCTGGGGACAGCTGGGAGTATTGGGCACTTGTGACACTGAGAAATTAGGAGGTGTGACCTGGTGGTGGAGAAACAAGAGGATCAAGCAGGAAGAAAGAAGACTGAGGCCCCAGAAGCCATGTCACTTGAAGCAGCCCAGTCCAGGGGCTTGCCATTTCTGACACTAATCAAACTCCCAAACAATCCACTTGCAAGAAGGAGCTAGGTTGCTGGCCAGACATCCTGACGAGGGGTAAGGGAGCAAACAGGCAAGGGAAAGAAAGCTGGGCAGACACCTACAATTGTGTCTGTCCGCTGCCCTCATCCCAGCTTACAGAATGAGAAAATACCACAAAAGCCACATGCCCTTCTGTGTTTAAATCCCCTGGGCTTGAACTGGAGAAGTTCTGAGGCTGGCCATGGGACTGATAGCAAGATGGCTGCTATGATTTCTCTCCAGTGCTTCATCACCCCTTTCTCAGGCTGTTGTATGTCGAGTCCTAAAAGGATCATTTACCTCAGACACCCCTAACTTTGGGGCTGACTCTCTCCCAACAATGTCTTTATTCTTGCTTCCGTCCCTGGGCTGGGCAGAGACAGAGTACACGGCCAGTTCAGGGGTTCAGGGCTTCGAGGGCACTCCACCTCCGCCCCACACCATGAGCTGCAAAGGTTCAGTGCCCTGCCTTCCTACAGAGCCAAGACTGAAGGACTATTAGCCAGCCACACCAGGCTTGGCCTTCAGGGACAGGATGGGATTCTAGTACCCTGCCTCTACTGCCCTGCAGGCAGCCTGCTCCCAGCCGGGGGACCCTATAAACCTCCATCTGATTGGTAGGTAGAGTCCCATGATTAACCCCTCCCACCACTTCTGGTAAGGATTCAGATGCAGGGCCTGAAGGCTGCTCACCCTCAGGCCAAAGGACTGAACCAACATGGAACAAGGTCACAGTTGTTTTACAGTTTGGCCCAGCTCCTGAAAACCAGGAAAGTATTTCAACAGAATTTTACCTCCTTTAGGGGGAGAGGGGAGGAAGCACGGAACCCCTAGTCTTAGACATTCAAAATTATATAGCTATAACCAGATACTTTCCTCAAAGTCAACTGGGAAAAATCAAGACTACAGGCCTTTAAAAGCCCATTGTTTCCTCTTACCCATCTCACCCCCAACACCCCTGGCAGCTCAGTCACAGGGCTCAGTCATTAAATTCTAGGAGTCACAAGAGGGGACAAAGACTCTGGCCACTTCTGCAGGTCCCAAGATAATCTTCTTGCAGGTCCCCAGATAATCACTCTTCAAGGACAGGGTCTACTTGGGCTTGAGAATACAAACAGCCAAACAGGGTTTGTTTATACTGCTGACACACAATATGTTAATGTGAGCTCCCAGAGGTTAGTTACCGTATCACCTGTATTTCTGAATTTCCCAGGGCCTGGCTTTAGGCTTGGCATTTACAGGGCCCTACTCATCAGCTACAGAATAAACAGAGGTCTATTAGCATTTCAAAGGGGGAATTCCACTTAACACAACAAAGTGACCCTGATTCTCCCTCCCCAAAGCCCACTGAAATGATAGTAAGACAAAACTATTAATATTTAAGGTTGAAAAGGGGCACCTGGGTGGCTCAGTTGGTTAAGTGTTTGCCTTTGACTCAGGTCATGATCCCAGGATCCTAGGACTGAGCCCCACATTGGTCTCCGTGCTCAGTGGAGATCCTCCTTCTCCCCCTACTCCTCTGCCTGTTCATGCTCTCACTCTCTCACTCTCACTCTCTCTCTCTCTCAAAATCTTTAAGGTCAAAGAAAGAGGGAACAACAGTGGACAATATATTTCAATGAAATTTTAGAACACAGAATACTAATGAAGCCACAGTAACTAAGCAGAACCAATTAAGTTATAAGTAAGTGGGAGAAAGGGGAGTCAGTCCACCAGCTCCTCTCAACTCCTGAGAGGGGTTCAGCATTTGGAAGTACCAGGCACTGTTGGGATAAAGCAAGGGCACAAAGTGAGTGATGGAGAAATAAAACCCTCCAGCAAAACCTTCCCCAACTGACTCTCATCCTTTTCAGGAAGCAGCCTGCTAGTCTCTAGGGACTAAAATAAGGACATGAGGCACCACACAGGTGAGTGAGTATAAGAACCAAAAGGGGGATTTAAGTAAAGGTCTACACACCAGCCTTCCCCAACCTTCCATAACCCTCAAGCAGAGTTCTTAGATGCAAATATAAGCCCCCAAAACATTCATGCGTTAACATTTTGCAGAGTTCCCCAAAGCCTAGTAACCTTCAACCTACACTAAAGCTTAATGATTGGCAAGCACCTCCAAAACATACATTCCCTCCAATGTTAATTTTTTTAAGTGCCTCACTCTTAAATGTGACTACAAAGCCTGAGACACCAAACCAAAAGAGGGAACAGACAAAGCACTTGGAAATTTAAAATATGATAAGTGAAATTTTATTTAAAAGGCTGTGAGATTAGGAATGTAAGCTGGTGCAGCCACTCTGGAAAACAGTTTGGCGCTTCCTCAAAAAGCTGAAAACAGAGCCGCCCTACAACCAAGCAACTGCACTACTGAGTATTTACCCCAAAGATACAAATGTAGTACTCTGAAGGGACACGTGCATCCCAATGTTTATAGCAATGTCCACAATAGCCAAACTATGGAAAGAGCCCAGATGTCCATCAACGGATGAATGGATGAAGATGATGTGGTGTGTGTGTATATACACATGTACATACACAATGGAATATTATGCAGCCATCAAAAAAAAAAAACCCTCCAAAATCGTGCCATTTGCAGCAAGGTGGATGGAACTAGAGGGTATCATGCTAAGTGAAATAAGTCAATCAGAGAAAGATAATCATCATATCTCACTGATAGGACGAATTTGAGAAACAAGACAGATGATCACAGGGGAAGGGAGGGAAAATGAAACAAGAGGAAACCAGAGAGGGAAACAAACCATAAGAGTCTCTTAATCTTAGGAAACAGAAGGTTGCTGGCGTGAAAGAGGGTGGGAGGGATGGGGTGGCTGGGTGATGGACACTGGGAGGGTATGTACTGTGGTGAGTGCTATGAACTGTGAAAGACTATGATGAATCACAGACCCATACCCCTGAAACATTTTATGTTTAAAAAAAAAAAAAAGGCTGTAAGATCAGAAAAAGAAAGAAAGTTATACGATAGTCAAAGATATATCCAGAAGGTAAAACATAAAGACAAAGAGGGGGCACCTAGCTGGCTTACTCAGCAGAGCATGTGATCTTGGGGTCAAGAGTTCAAGCACCACACTGGGTTTAGAGATTACTTTAAAAACATTAAAATTTTTGGGGCGCCTGGGTGGCTCAGTGGGTTAAGCCTCTGCCTTCGGCTCGGGTCGTGGTCCCAGGGTCCTGGGATCGAGCCCCACGTCGGGTTCTCTGCTCGGCAGGGAACCTGCTTCCCCCCTCTCTCTGCCTGCTTCTCTGCCTGCTTGTGATCTCTCTCCCTCTGTCAAATAAATAAATAAAATCTTAAAAAAAAAAAAAAAAAACATTAAAATTTTTAAAATTATCTTTAAAAAAAGAACAGATAGGAATTAGAAAAAGGTAGCAAATTAGAAAACAAAGAGGTCCAACATCCAGTTATAGGAATTTCAAAAAAGAAAAAACAGAAAATATTAATTAAAAACATCTCAGAGCTGAGCCTTAGTTTGAAAGGATCCATGAGGGCCTAACAAAATGAACACGGCAATGCACACCATGAATAAAATTAAGATCCCAAAAGCTATGGTTGGGGGGAAGAAGGTGGAAGAACACAGAAAAGCAGAGGAATACCAGAAATCAGTGGAGCTTATACTTGAATAAAAAAAGTTTAGGGGCACCTGGGTAGCACACCTGGTTAAGTGACCAACTCTTGGTTTCAACTCAGGTCATGATTTTGGGCCATGAGACTGAGTCCCCGAGTCAAGCTCTGTGCTTAGCATGGACTCTGCTTGAGAATCTCTCCCTTTCCCTCTGCCCCTCCCCCTCCTCTGCTCACTCTTAAATTTTTAAAAAAATTTTTCTTATAGATTTCATTTATTTATTTGACAGAAAGAGACACAGCAAGAAAGGGAACATGAGCAGGGGGAGTGGGAGAGGGAGAAGCAGGCTTCCCGAAGAGCAGGGAGCCAAATGCGGGGCTCAATACCAGGACCCCGGGATCATGAACTGAGTTGAAGGCAGGCGCTTAACCCTCCACTCCAGCAGGAGTACAGACACTTTTGGATATTCAAGGACTCAAAATTGGCAGGTTAACCAGTATGTCTGGATGTGTCTGGGAAAATGACTAGGTCTTTGATGGCTCTCTTGGAGCATTTGGATAAAACCGGCAACAAGTACAAAGAAACTATGTAGGAGTGCCTGAGCCTGGCTGGCTCAGTTGGTAGGGTGTGCAGCTCTTGATCTCTGATTGAGTTTAAACCTCACGTTAGGTACAGAGATTACTTAAAAATCTTAAAAAAAAAAAAAAAAAAAAAAAAAAAGGAAAGAAAGAAAAACTGCAAATCTTTTAAATGGAGTAGTTTATGAGAAAAAGGTGCAAAAAAAAATCACAATATAGTATTCAAACTTGGCAGTAAGTATTTACCTGATATATCATAATGTGAACAGCAACATTAATTTACCCAAAATTTGTGATCTAATTATGAAGGAGGCTATGGGAAGGAAATGGAGGGGCTACTATAAGAGCTAAATCCTCAACTATAACAGGAAGTATAAAACCATCTAAAACTGATAAATATAGAAAAAGCAATACAAGCACTTTATTTAGAAATACAGGGGGGCCTGGGTGGCTCAGTGGATTAAGCCTCTGCCTTCGGCTCAGGTCATGATCCCAGGGTCCTGGGATCGAGCCCCGCATCGGGCTCTCTGCTTGGCAGGGAGCCTGTTTCCCCCCTCTCTCTGCCTGCCTCTCTGCCTATTTGTGATCTCTCTCTCTCTGTCAAATAAATAAATAAAATCTTTTAAAAAATAAATAAATAAAAATAAAAATAAAATATAAAAAAAATCTAGAGATAAATGACTTCTAAGTATGAAAGCAATGGCAAGAGAAAATAAACAGATCTGAACACCTAAAAGCTGAGAGTCTGTATGTCAAAAATTTTAAATATACTTTCAAACCAAACTGGCACTACTGTAATGCTTATCAGCCAAAATTAGTAAATTCATAACTTGTAAGTGTAAGGGAAGAGCAGAAATATTTTGCTAAAACAACTGGGGAAGAGTAAGGAATATATCCATATCTGGAGAAAAAGAACCCAATGGCAGACTAAGCCTAACCAATGAGCAGAGCAAGGTCCACAAAAGGCTGACATGCAGTGGGGAAAGACGAGCTAAGGCTTAGGTCAGGCAGTTCTGTGCTGGTCTCAGAAGAAGGGCACATTACAAGATTCCTCGCTACATGATCCTATGGATTTCTCAACGTCTAAGATTAGTTTATATAAACAGTAAAACATGAAATCAGAATCTGAAAAGTAAGACCCAAACACTGGGCCTAAAACAGCCAACAAGAACCAAACTCCAAGAACACTTTCCTCAGAGTTCCTACATAAAGGGTGTATTACACAGCCCAGTTGACCACCACTCTACTCCCCCCATCCTCAAGTCACTAACTATCCTGAAGAGAAGAGCTTTGTTCATTGGGAAAGGTTCTCACTGTGGGCCTCAAAGACTCACTGAGATAGAGGACCAGGAGAAACCAGGCTTTGCTTCTTGGGGGTAAGGGCCATGACTTCCTTGGAAAACACTAGACCGTCAGCTTGGCTTGTCTGCCCCTTGAAGGCAGAAAGTCCCTAAACCAGCAAGAAGCAGACCTCCCCCCGACCCTGAAATGGACTGGCCCAAAAGAAACTCCACAATGAGGTGGGTCAAAGAGTGACAGGTGTTCTCATTTGAGAACAACCTCTGCCATTAGTTCAAGAGCTTTGGTCTCTAAATGGTTACT
Organism: Enhydra lutris kenyoni; assembly: GCF_002288905.1. Taxonomy (NCBI): domain Eukaryota; kingdom Metazoa; phylum Chordata; class Mammalia; order Carnivora; family Mustelidae; genus Enhydra; species Enhydra lutris. Next base: position 2,807,663 of record NW_019154097.1, on the reverse strand, counting down.
GTAATTTTAAAGGGGAATCTGAGGCTAAGGATCCCTTATCTTCCCCAGAGTGCTTTTAATTTCTCTAAAGCATACAATGAGTCATGCAGAGTATCCTACTGACCAGAAGGTATGAGGATGAAGCTCATTCCTAGGAGGTAACACCAGAGTATTCTGCACTATCAAGTTTATTTGGGCCAAGGTTCACAGAAGTCTCTAAACAGCAGTGAGCTCTATGACAGTGGAAGCACTCACACACAGAGACAATCATTTACCAAGAATGCTATCCCTGGGACTTTGCACTTACTTTAAAGCAGGCCAAGGCTCATCTTTCTACCGGCTTATTACAGTCTCTGACAGATATCCCACCAATGCGATCAGGCTCCTCTCTCTGGCTAAAAAATCTGTGAACTGGGGGCACCTGGGTGGCTCAGTTGGTTCCAGTCCTACCTCGGGGTCCTGAGATCGAGCCACACATCAAGCTACACGCTCAGCAGAGAGTCTGCTTGTCCCTATCCCCCTCTCTGTGCTTTCTTTCTCTCTCAAATAAATAAAAATCTTTAAATAAACAAATAAATAAACTTTAAAAATCTGTGAGCTGGTATTGCAAAAAGTTCTTAGACTTCTGTGATTTCTATTTTAGAATGGAATAATGTATCGTTTTGTGCTGCTGAAACTACATCAAGAATTAAGCCGGACAAATAAAGGAACCCTGCTGCGCCTGCAACTTTTTTGTGCGACAAAATCAGATTTTCTTCAGGGTCACAACAAGTTGCAACTTTTGTATCAATCCATCTTTCAACACTAATTCGAATTCCAACCTCCCCTTCTCCCTCTATTTGTAGAAAACCGCACAATTCTTAATAGTGAGCAAAAAAAACTGCAGGATTAAAATCTGCAGGCTTAGGGCACCTGGGTGGCTCAAAGGATTAAGCCTCTGTCTTCGGCTCGGATCATGATCTCAGGGTCCTGGGATTGAGCCCCATATCGGCCCAGCGGGGAGTCTGCTTTCCCCCTCTCTCTGTCTGCCTCTCTGCCTAATTATAATCCCTCCCTCTGTCAAATAAATATATTTTTTTAAAAAATCTGTAGATTTAAAAGTGACATATTTCTACCTTTTGCTTGGACTTCTGATACAAATTTATCTCCCAGCTACTAAGGCACCACATGGTCTGAAGAAACACAGGTAAACATGGTAAACACATGGTAAATCATGAAGAACCAACCTTCAGGGCACAATGAGATGGAGAGAGGAAAGCAGGAAGAAGATATTATGAGGACTACCAAGCAATCTTCAAAAAATTAATAAAGCAGGAAAAAAGTAAAAAGTTACAAAGAAAGCAAGCCTTTAAAAAAAGAGGTAGAAGAGAAAAGAACAAAGTGATTAGGCAGAAAAACATCATTCATGCATGACATACATTATCTTTTTAAAGGAAAGACGAGAAAGATGCAGGTAGGAACAAGCGAACATAACCCAGGCTAGGCGCAAAGCTAACACTCCTTTGTCCTCAGAAAAATAGCCAGAACAACATACATAAGCAAGGTCAATATAGCCATGCCCATCTTGCCCTACACCTTGAAAAGAAGAATGTGAGGCAGCAAATGCTACACAGAATTTAAGAAATCTTTAGAGCTCTAACTCAGGGGGATTTAAAAGGCTTACCGTGGGACCTGTATTTGGAGGTGACGATTCTTCTGTGCACACAGACAAGACAGAGAGGGAAGGCATCTGGGAGATCAGATCTGAGGGAGTCAGGGTTGGCACCTCTGTGCCACTGTCCAAGTTCAAAGCTGAAAGCCCAAGAGTATGATGCCCATTGAGCTCACTGGCACTGCTTTGGGTGGAAGGCTTTAGGGAATTCCGGAAGGTGCCATTGCGGAGGCAGGATGTGCTATGGAAAGTGCTTGCCAGCTTGGCTGTCTTCTGACTGCTGTCATCAGAGTCAAGTTTGGGGAAGGACAGTGATTTGATATTGCTTACTGCAGGAATGGGGGGGAGGGACACTTTAGAAGACAGAGACATCTTTTCACAGTTGCCTAACTGTGGTAAGGTTATAAAGCCATTGGGTTTGTGAAGAGGCTTGATATCCAAGGTTGCCCGCTCCAGGGATGCCAGGACCTCCTCATCCTGTAACATTGACCCAGAGCCTCCTCTGGGCAAGTTATTGTCTAATAACTGAGCCATAATGGGTCCAGTGGTTCCTACCAGAATGTTTCTCAGCTCTTCCTTCTCATCAATAGTTTTTAACTCCAGATTATCAAATGGGTCTTCTTCACACTCAAAGTCAGCAGGATTGAAATCTGCCTTTGTGTGGGGTGGGCTGAGAACTTTCTGTTTCGTGGCACTGCTGCTGACCCGAGTCGGGGTAAGGATGCTATTGTGCTGTAAGCTGGCAAGAATGGGGTTAATTGGAGGTGGCATTGTAGCTGTACTGTGAGTCTTGGAGAAGCTCATTTTGCTGTCACCCTCTGGGCCGCTCTTAGAATTCACTTTAGCTTCTACTTCCTCAGCCTTGCGCTCTGCTTCCCTCTGGGCTTCTTGGATTTTCTTAATATCTTCAGCCCACTCAATAGTCTTCTTTTCCAAGGAGAAGTCATACTGTAAAGATATAGCAAAGAAAGGACGTGTGAACCCAGGTGGCTGCTCCTCCCCAACTCAATTCCTCCAATGAATTCTTTCTCACACGAGCACAATAGAACCTGGCAAAGCAGCATTTAAGGTGTATGAGATGATCCCCAGTCAGGAAGACTAAGGCTTCCTAAGCGCCTTATGTAGTTTAATCAAACTACGCTCCCAGATTACTTCTAGAAATGTAGTAGAGAGAACTCTCACCACTTCTAATTCTACATTACCAGGCCAAAGGCATCCTGCCAACTACTTCCTTTGCTTCTCTTCCCTCAGGCCATTTCCCTTTCTAGAATTCTTCGCTGGTGGCTAGGCAGAGCTCCGCGACCACCTCTGAAGCTTTGCTGATGGCCTTGTTCCCTCCTCTGAACCCTTTCAGAATTTTTTTTTTTAAGATTTTATTTATTTATTTGATAGACAGAGATCACAAGTAGGCAGAGAGGCAGGCAGAGAGAGAGGAAGGGAAGCAGGCTCCCTGCTGAGCAGAGAGCCCGATTCGGGGCTCGATCCCAGGACCCTGGGATCATGACCCGAGCCGAAGGCAGCGGCTCTAACCCACTGAGCCACCCAGGCGCCCCCTCTGAACCCTTTCATAACGTCTGTTCATAATGTCTGTCTCTATCAGGTGATCACAAGTGATCACAGATAGATTTAATCTTTAATTTTTTTTTTTATCTATCACAGATAGATCTAATCTTTAATTTTTCTTCTAAACACTTCTCCCAAGAATCACAAGCCTCTTGCAGGCAACTACTGGGCTTCAGAGCCTCTTCAGGGTCTCCATTATCGAGCAAAATGCCCTAGATAGAGCCTATGCTCAACAGTAACAACAGCCCCTAACATTTAAGAAGCACTTAGGAGGAACCAGGCAAGATTCTAAGCACTTTTTATGTATTAACTCTCTGGATCTTTTCAACAACCCTTTACAGTAAGTACTATTACCCTCAGTTTACAAGAGCCATGCCCAAGGTCATAAAGCTGGTACATGGTAGAACCTGGATATAACCCAGGCAGTATGAATGCAGACAGATTCTATGTTCTTAAACCACCACCTATTAAATTATAATGAACAGATTGTACTCTAAACACAGGAAAACTGATTATTAAGATATCGAGACATATTCAAATTAGGATTTTACAGTGCAAATTGCGTAAGGATTCACTTTATGGTTCATTCTTTAACAGTACCTTCAAGTATATCTCAATTTATAAAAATTTCATTTGTACACTTAGGGGAAAAAATACACCTATTACAAAAAACAAAATTCAGGGGCGCCTGGGTGGCTCAGTGGATTAAAGCCTCTGCCTCCAGCTCAGGTCATGGTCTCAGGGTCCTGGGATCGGGCCCCATGTCAGGGTCCCTGCTCGGCGGGGAGCCTGCTTCCCCCTCTCTCTGCCTGCCTCTCTAACTACTTGTGATCTCTGTCGAAATAAATAAATAAAATTTTTTTTAAAATTTCACCTCAGAAAAAAACAAAACTTTTAGTGTTCACTCTAAAGTCTCAGAACTAAACAATATCCAGGTGTATATTCAAGGCTGAAGAGATAAGAGGAGGAGATGGACAGGAAATAGGCCTACATGCCCAGACAGGAGTTTCAGAGTACAAGAAACTCTGGTCATCCCCAAGCCTTTCAGCTTCAAACAAGACAAGAGAAGCCTAGAAAGGCACACATCAAGAAGTTTATTTATCTGGGACGTCTGGGTGGCTCAACTGTTGGGCGTCTGTCAGGTCGCAATCGCAGGGTCCTGGGGGCTCCTTGCTTGACAGGAGCCAGCTTCTCCCTCTACCAGCCACTCCCCCACTTGTGCTCACTTTTTCTCTCAGACAAATAAATAAATAAAATCTTAAAAAAGAAAAGCCAGGGAGGGGGGGTTACTTATCCCTGTGAGGTGCCTGGCTGGCTCAGCCTGTGAAGCATGCGACTCTTGATCTCAGGGTTGTGAGCTTAAGACGCACGATGAGCATGGAGCCTACTTAATAAAAACAAAACAAAACAAACCAACCTTTAAAAGAGAAGTTCTTCATGTATACCCCTGAGCCAGCTGCTGGGTCCCAGAAAGGCACCTGGGCAATCATGACACTTCCTTTCTACCACTAATGGGAGTGAAAAAACAGCACTGAACAAACTGCTGCTTCTAACCATGGAGGAAATTCAATTTTGCATCCGGCTTCTTCCACCATAAACAGGCTGTAACCAACTTCCACCACCTATAAACCTAGGTCCCTGGCGTTTTACTCTCAAGAACTGGAAATTTCTTCACTTTTTTGTAAAACCTTTATTGCCTTTTATTTTTTAATTATGAAAGTAATATAAAATACTTAGAATACAGAAAAAAAAGAACAGAAATATTAGAGTGAAAAAATAAAAGTGTGGTTTGAGTGTACAAATAAATAATAACCACATCTAATATTTATCGAGTACCAGGAACCAGAGTGAATATTATAAAAGCATTATTTTATTTAATCTTACAACAACCTTAAAAGCTAATTATCCCCACTTTACAGATGAGGATATGGAGACCCAGAGGGTTTAAGTAATCTACACAAAATTACACTGCTATTAAATGGCAATTCCAGCTCATGAATGAGTGATACCAGATTCTACTCTAAATGATGACACTAAGGGCCACACCCTACTACTATGGCCACCACCACTACCGTATTCAATGAAAACTTTGTAGGCCCTAGGTGCAAGAATTATTTATGTGTTTTACTGGCCTACTTTGATGAATTTTTAGCTAAAAACTGAAGTCTGCATTGTCATGCAAGGGCAAATATGACAAAGTTATAGGAAGCATCAAGTTATCTATCCGTCTAGAGCTCTAGGTCTGACCCTTCTGTGAAAAGAAAGACCAGCACCAATACCACAACCAAATTCCTCATGGAGACCCAGGAAGTCAAAAGTTTAAAGGCACCATATGTGGTAAGAGAACAAAAATATTTCAACTGTTTCACACGGGAATGGAGCTCAAAAATCCTCTTTTGTTATTAGTAGGCGCTATGAATACAGTGAGGACAGTACCATGCACTTATTAATACTTTATGCTGATCAGATAAATAGAAAATTCCCAGCAAAGCCTAAAACAGCAACAATTTGGGATTCAAAACAAGTTTTCTGGATTAATCAATGCAACCGTGAGTAATAAGAGAATTATTAAAAGAAAATGGTGTTTTTTAATCCTATTTTAACAGTAGTATCCTGCACACAGAGAAGTGGTTACTGACATTTGTTATAGCCAATAAAAAAGTCACCAAGCAGGATGTGGGAGTGGCTCAGTTGGTAAGCATCTGCCTTTGGCTCAGGTCATGATCACAGGGTCCTGGGAGAGTCCTGCATCAGGCTCCTCACTCAGCGGGAAGCCTGCTTCTCCCTTTGCCTGCCACTCCCCATTTGTGCACTCTCGAGCACTCTATCTCTCTCCCTCTCACTCTCTCTCTCCCTCTGACAAATAAATAAAATCTTAAAAAAGAAAAAAAAAAAAAGTCACCAAACAGAACAATGTAAAACTTTCTATATATGGGAAATTTGTGTCTCTTCTGGCCCAATAAAGTCACCATACACAAAAGGGTTATTAATTCAGCTTTCAAAACTATGTAAGATGTTCAACATCATTAGTAATTAAGGAAATACACATCAAACTGCAGTAAGAGATCATTGTAAAACCCACAAGGATAAATATTATCAAAAAGATGGATAAGAAGAGTTGGCAAGGATATGGATTAACTAGAACCCTCATGTACTGTGGGCAGGACTGTAAAATGGTACAGCCACTCTAGAAAACAGTACAGCTGTTCCCCAAAAGGTTAAACACAGTTACCCTAATACAATCCAGCAGTTGCACTTATATACCCAAGAAAACTGAAAGCACACATCCACACAAAAACCTATCACAAACATTCATACCAGCATTACTGATAATAAGCAAACAGTGAAAACATTATGCTAAGTGTAATAAGTCAGTCACAAAACACTATCTATTGTATTAATCCATTTATATGACATGTCCAAAACAGGCATATCCATAGGGACAGAAAGTAGATTTACTGGTTGCCAGGGGCCGGGGGGAGAGGGAAATAGGAGTGACTGCTAATGGACACTGCATTTCTTTTTGGGATAAGGACACTACTCTGGAATTACATACTGACGATGGTTATACACTTTGAATATACTAAAAAACACTTATGTGGAAACCTAAAAAGCTGAATTTCAAGGTATGTGAATTTTATGTCAATAAAGCTATTACTTTAAAAAATACAACTGAAATTCTCCCATTTGATTACCTACTGAATATACTGGAAAATAAATATTTCTTAGGGTAACATGGTGGTACCTCAGAAAATCCCCCAGAAATAAAACTCCTTTGACAGAAAATTGTATTTTCTAAACTCTTAAGTCATAGAAAGAAGTGTTTGATAGGTAACATACTTTCCTTTTTTCCTATTTAATTCTTTCTCTAAACTGCAAGCTTGTTGAGGACAGTGATTAAGGTATTTATTTCTATCCCCAACCCTAGCAGAGCACCGCTCAAAAGTAGGCACTAAATAAATGTGCACTGAGGGAAGAAAGGAAGTCATAGAATATAAGGATATTTGCTGCTTTCAAGAAGTAATTCTAAATTTTATATGTAACTGAGCTTTAAAGACGAAAGGTTGAGAAAGAAGCTACTGAGATGGCATCTAAGCACATTCTAGAAGAATAAACAGATTTTAACAGGTAGACAGCTTTTAGTACAGTGAGAAAGAGGAAAACATTCAAGGTGGAGGTAACAGCTCATGAGAAAAAGCATAGTACTATAGGTCATATACACGGTATGTTCAATGAATTGGTAGTCACCTGGGTCGTAGGAGATATGGAGATGATGAGCTAAGGTGCTTTACCACAACCTTATGTCTAGACTTGATTAAATAAGGACTGGTGAATCAGTGTTAAGTTGTTGTTGTTTTTTTTTTTAACAGAGATATGACAACTGGAAACTTTAATTTAAAGATATTGTTCTAGAAACAATACGAAAAAAAATTTTTTTAAGTGCTGTAAGCAGAAGGGCCAATTAAAGACGATTACTGCAGAAGTCCAGGTAAAAAAAAAAAAAAATCACAGAAGGATTAATTGGGTGGTAAAGGTGAGGCACAACAGAGAGAAAAAGATTTCCAAATTTGAGTGACCAAGAAGATAATGAGGACATCAAAAGAGAGAAAGAAGTAAATGAGCAAGTCAGACGGGCAGTAGGGGTTTGTTCTGGACAAGGCACAGAAACCCAGGAATATACAGTCTAACAGATTGTAGATGATCTGTAATAAAAAAACATATGTAAGTGTGTGCATGTGTGTGTGTGTGTGTGTGTGTGTGTGTGAGAGAGAGAGAGAGACACAGAAAGACAGACAATGTGAGCCAAGCAGTAACAGCTGCTATAAAAAATAAAAATAAGAGATAGGAGAATGGTTTTTATTCCTATTCACTATACATCAAAATCTTACTCTTTAAATTTTTAAATGCACTAAACTTTAACTAAAAATCACCACTTACCTGTACTTCTCTGACCACCTGCAAACAATCAGGCAAGGAGAAGCCAATAGGAAGACCAACTTTAGCTGGTGTTTTGAATTTGTCTCCTATCTTAAATGGGACATCATCAAGGTAACTGAAAGTCCCTACAATCAAAAATAAAGTAGAAAACATCAGCAAAGAACTTTATTATTTGTTCTGCTATTATCTTACATCTAGGATACAACATAAATTTATGCTATCCTAAAACTAGAAGTTACAGAGACTTGCCGCTCTGACTGCTTACCTTCTCCTGACCTTAGACCTCTGTGGAGGAAACCCTGCTTGAGCCTACTTGATCTTATTAGGGTTTATTTTCAATTACACTTAGTATAAAAGCCAAAGTACTCACAGAAGCCTAAAAGGCCTCTCCAAAGCCCACTGCACTAACTCACAGTAATTGCTCCTCAACCACGACAAGGTCAAACCCACCTCAAAATTTCTGCAGTGGCTGCTCCTTCTATCTGGAATGTCCTTCCCTGAAATATTCACGTGACTTATTCCTTCCACTTCTTCAAGTCTTTGCTCAAATGTCACTCTCTCAATGAAGCTTACTCTGACCACTCTATTCAAAAACCACCTGACCCTCGTTGCAGTACTCCCATGTTACCACCTATCCTTTCGCCCACAGCACTTATTACCATCTAACATATTAAGGAATTCATTTTTAAATTATATTTACTGTCTGTCTGGCCCAATGGAATATAAGCTCCTTGCAGACAAGCATTAAGTCTATTTTATTCACTGACGTACTGCCAAAATCTATACATATTAGGCACTTAATACTGATGAGTTGATAGAACCTCCACAAAAGAACCTCTTTGACTAGGAGTTCTCTACTTTAGAAAAAATCATTTCTAATTAATACAAAGAATTACTCTGCATTTTTTTTATTTTTTAAAAGATTTTTATTTACTTATTTGACACAGAGAGAGAGAGAGATCACAAGTAGGCAGAGGCAGGCGGGGGTGGCGTGCGGGGGAGAAGCAGGCTCCCTGCTGAGCAGAGATCCTGATGGGGGGCTTGATCCCAGGACCCTGAGATCATGACCTGGACCAAAGGCAGAGGCTTAACCCACTGAGCCACCCAGGTGCCCCTACTCTGCATTTTTTAAACTATATTCTGCAGCAGATGTAGAAATATTCAAGAAGCATAGCACTTATGAAAAAAAGGAAAACCAGGGGTGCTTAAGTGGCAGTCAGTTAAGGGTCTGCCCTCAGCTCAGGTCATGAACTCAGGGTCTCAGGATCAAGTCTCACATCGGGCTTCCCTGCTTGGTGGGGAGTCTGCTTCTCGCTCTCCCTCTGCTCCTCCTTGCTGCTCATGGTCTCTCTTAAATAAAACAAACAAACAAACAAACAAAAAAAACAAAAAAACAGACAAGACTATGGGAATCAAAAAAAGATTAATCACTGGGGCGCCTGGGTGGCTCAGTGGGTTAAGCCTCTGCCTTCGGCTCAGGTCATGATCCCAGGGTCCTGGGATCGAGCCCCACATCGGGCTCTCTGCTCAGCGGGGAGCCTGCTTCCCCCTCTCTCTCTGCCTGCTGCTCTGCCTACTTGTGATCTCTGTCTGTAAAATAAATAAATAAAATTTTAAAAAAAAAAAAAAAAAAAAAAAAGATTAATCAGGAGACATAAACCACATACAACTGAACTGCTCTAACTCCCCGAAGGCTCTCTTCCTAAATGCTGAATCATACAGAAAGACCAGGACATTATCACTGATTTAGAGTCAGACAAAATGAGAGTGGCTCTTATATATGACTCTAACTATACACTCCCAATTGTACATGGTTTCTTTTCTGGACCAGATCTGGGGCTAACTTACTGGCAGAACCATCATGGACAATGAAATAGTTCCTACTTTTTTACTATTAACAGCTAGTAAAATAAGGATTGTTGGGACACCTGGGTGGCTCAGTCAGTTAAGCCCCTGCCTTCGGCTCAGGTCATGATCCCAGGATTCTGGGATCAAGGCCCAAGTTGGACTGCCTGCTCAGTGGAGAGCCTGCTTCTCCCTTTCCTGCCTGCTTCTGCTCTCTCTCTCAAATAAATAAATAAAAGCTTTTAAAAAAAAAAAAAAAAAAAAAAAAGGATTGCTTCTGGGCCTCACACTGGTTTACTTCCTTGAATGCTTAGAATTATAGACAGAATATTACAATTACAAATATATATAGATAATATACAAATATTAGACAGAATAATACAATTACCCCTCTTCTATGAAGATGGCTTCTCTCCCTTTCTAAAAACAGATTTCAAGACTTAACAAACTCAAGATATATTTGAAATCTTCTCATCATTCCCATTTCCTGAAGTAAATATTGCTCTGATACACCTAAAACCCTCCAGCAGAAAGAAGGCCCCTAGTTGCACCCTTGGGGGCTGGCCTCTCTCTTTTCCCTATCTTCTAGTCAGAACTGAAACATTTAATGTATCTCCCACTCAGCGAGCAAATTAAATTCACAACCGTGCTCAATTTAACAATTCTTCTGGGGAATAACCATAATTATTAATACTCTAGGAAAGTTTCTTCATTGGTCATATCTGTAGAAGTACTATTTTCTCAAATGGCAATGCCTATCACATTCCCACCCTTTTTTTTACTTGATTACTTCTAGTCCCGTAAGAATGAGCTTAACAACTTCCTTCTTAATCTCAGAACACCCAGTTCATACCAGCACCTCAGGTCTTAGCATTCTGTGCCTAGACACTCTGAGTGAAAATCCTGAGTGTCCCTTAAGAAGGGATAAATGTTTCTTATCTACACCTCCCAACCCCAGCATAACTGGCAGATAAGATGCTCAGTAAGAACAAATAAAGAAACATGTTCTATTCTTCTTTCATATTTAACTCTCACCCCTATGCTAACTCACATTCAATTAACTTTTATTAAAATTCAAAATGAGGGGCACCTGGGTGGCTCAGTGGGTTAAGCCTCTGCCTTCAGCTCAGGTCATGATCTCAGGATCCTGGGATCGAGCCCCGCATCGGGCTCTCTGCTCAGCAGGGAGCCTGCTTCCTCCTCTCTCTCTGCCTGACTCTCTGCCTACTTGTGATCTCTCTCTGTCAAATAAATAAATAAAATCTTTAAAAAAATAATAATAATAATAATAAAATTCAAAATGATTTACCTAAAATGGCAAGGCTACTCATAAAAATATACGAGGTGCTTCCCCACTAAAGTATCAGGTATCATCACAGGCTGCCCAAAAAAACCAAGTACTGGTTACAACCCTAAAACCCTCTGTCACTTAAAAAATCTTTATATTATAGAAATTAAAAGCAAAGTTCTAACTTAAAAATTTTTTATCTGTCTTCCATGAAAACACGTGCTCAAATTTTACTAGACATTAGATTTTAACTTTAGCTAGAGTCCTAATAGGAGACAAAGATGAAACTAGCATTTTCTAAGAAGCATTGGCAAGATTTATAGTCAAATTAACAATCACAAAATTAAGTCTAGTTTTACAATGTTTATTCATTCAAAGTAAGTTAATTATCACACACACACACACACACACACACACACACACACACACTCTGAAAAAAATCCTACCCATAATAACGTAAGAGTGTATGATATACAAATATTAAGAAATCCCATCCAGGGGCGCTTGGGTGACTTAGTGGGTTGAGCCTCTGCCTTCGGCTCAGGTCATGATCCCAAAGTCCTAGGATTGAGCCCCAATTTGGGCTCTCTGCTTGGCAAGGAGCCTGCTTCCCACTCTCTCTCTGCCTGCCTCTCTGCCTACTTGTGATCTCTCTCTCCGTCAAATAAATAAATAAAAATCTTTAAAAAAAAAAAACCCACACTAAAACTAACAAAATTTTCTTTTTCCTAACAAAATTTCTTTTTTTTTTTTTTAAAGATTTTATTTATTTATTTGACAGACAGAGATCACAAGTAGGCAGAGAGGCAGGCAGAGAGAGAGGAGGAAACAGGCTCCTCACTGTGCAGAGAGCCCGATGCGGGGCTCGATCCCAGGACCCTGAGATCATGTCCTGAGCCAAAGGCAGAGGCTTTAACCCACTGAGCCACCCAGGCGCCCTCTTAACAAAATTTCTTAAATGAACAGTTCTATTGCAGAATGGTGATGGGAGTTGAAGGTGAAAATTATCTATAAAAAATAACATACTTAACATATCTGAGCCAAATGAGTTATCTTTCAAAGGGTGTTCAGTTTCTTTGCCCAACTTTCAGTTAGGAAACTATGACAGTGCTGTATACACTGATGACTTATATTCTGTAAACTGAAGTAGGCCCTGGCATAGGGAGAGATGGATCAAGTATTGTACCTTTAAACAACTGTTTCCCTTCCTTAACACCAAATAAAGGTTTCTGCTTTTAAAAATCAGTTTCATTTCACAAACAAAGGCAATGCCAAGGTGACTTGGCACATCCTCTAACTTTCCCTGGTCTTAATCCTTTAAACTTTGTTGGTAGGGAATGAGCCAACAGTTACGTGTTTACTGGACAAAGGGGTGGGGGAGAATAAAGGGCAAAAACACATTTAGGGAAACCTGGCTGGCTCAGTTAGTAAAGCATGGGGACTCTTTAATGCAGAGATTACTTAAAACTAAAAAATCTTTTAGGGTGGTCCAGTCAGTTAAGCATCAAACTCTTGATTTCAGCTCAGGTTGTATGATCTCCGGGTCATGAGATCGAGCCCCCACAGGGCTCTGCACTAGGCATAGAAGCTGTTTGGGATCCTCTCTCACTCTCTCCCCTTGTCCCTCCCCACCCCATCAACCCATCTCGTGGTGCATGCTCTTTTATTGTTCTGCTTTGTTTTTAAGATTTTTATTTATTTGAGGGGCGCCTGGGTGGCTCAGTGAGTTAAAGCCTCTGCCTTCAGCTCAGGTCATGATCCCAGAGTCCTGGGATTGAGACCCATGTTGGGCTCTCTGCTTGGCAGGGAGCCTGCTTCCCCCTCTCTCTCTGCCTGCCTCTCTGCCTACTTGTGATCTTTGTCAAATAAATAAATAAAATCTTTAAATACACACATACACACAGAAAGATTATTTATTTGAGAGAGGGAGAGAGAAAGGAAGAGAGGGAACACTAGCAGGGGGAGTTGGAGAGAAAGAAGCAGGCTTCCCGCTAAGCAGGGTGCCGAATGCAGGGCTCGATCCCAGGACCCCAGGATCATGACCTGAGCCGAAGGCAGATGCTTAACAACTGAGCCACCCAGGGGCCCCTCTCTTTCTCTATTTTATTTTTTTAATATTATTTATTTGACAGAGAGATCATAAGTAGGCAGAGAGGCAGACAGAGAGAGAGAGAGGAAAGCAGGCTCTCTGCTGAGCAGACAGCCCGATGCAGGACTCGATTCCAAGACCCTGAGATCATGACCTGAGCCGAAGGCAAAGGCTTAACCCACTGAGCCATCCAGGTGCCCCTCTCTCGCTCTTTTATTAAAAAAAAAAAAAAACTTTTAGGGGCACCTGGCTGGCTCAATGGATGAAGCACATAACTTTTGATCTCAGAGTTGAGAGTTTGAGACCCACACTGACTGTAGGGATTACCTAAAAATAAAATCTTTAGGGGTGCCTGGGTGGCTCAGTGGGTTAAGCCTCTGCCTTCAGCTCAGGTCATGATCCCAGGGTCCTGGGATCAAGCCTTGCATCGGACTCTCTGCTCAGCAGGGAGCCTGCTTCTTCTCTTCCTCTCTCTGCCTGTCTCTCTGCCTACTTGTGATCTGTCAAATAAATAAATAAATAAATAATCTTTAAAAAGAAAAAAAAAGATAGCTAAATAAATAAAACCTTTAAAAAAAAAGGCATTTAAAGAAATGGCAACAGGGGCATCTAGATGGCTAGTGGCTTAAAGCCTCTGCCTTTGGCTCGGGTGTGGTCTCGGGGTCCTGGGATGAAGCCAGGCATCGGGCTCTCTGCTCAGCAGGGAGCCTGCTTCCTCCTCTCTCTGCCTGCCTCTCTGACTACTTGTGATCTCTATCAAATAAGTGGATAAAATCTTAAAAAAAAAAAAATAAAGAAATGGCAACAAAGCAAGCAACCTTTTATTTTTTTTAAAGATTTTATTTATTTATTTGACAGACAGAGATCACAAGTAGGCAGAGAGGCAGGCAAAGAGAGAGAAAGGAGGAAGCAGGCTCCCTGCTGAGCAGAGAGCCCGATGTGGGGCTCAATCCCAGGACCCTGGGATCATGACCTGAGCCGAAGGCAGAGGCTTTAACCCACTGAGCCACCCAGGCACCCCGCAAGCAACCTTTTAAATGGACAGAAGATTACCATAGTTTAATTAATGATCATGCTTTGAGGATTATAAAGAATGTATTTTGCAAATATAACTGACTATGCCTTACAAATTATTCATTTTAATCCAATAAATCAAAATACATATATTTAAAGACAGCAATTTCTCGTTTCTCAATACACCTTATTTTTTAAATAGATTCAATAAAACTCAATTAACTACATGGCCCAGAGAATTAAACAGTGTGACTAACAAATTTCCAGCTTACCCCAAATACTTTTCAGTTTCAGTCTTTATTATTGAGTATCTTTCTAAAATGTCTGAGCTCACTTTCTTAAGTTCAGTTTCGAGAAAGAAAATAAGTATATCTCTGATGACTATGGCTGTGGCAGTTCCCTGAAGTCAGTTTCTGCACCTGACTTTGCATTACACCACAGTGGAAGAGAATGGGCTAAAATATAGTAAATTAGGATAAATTCTCCGAAAGCATCATAGTGATTTCTTTCTTTTCGAATTGCTGATATGCTTATAGTCTTTCACCTGCACGTTTTCCTGCAAAAAAGTTGTAATTCCAGAGAAGAGGAGAGATGAATTCATAATGGAGGGTAGAAACCAGATTATGCTTAATTCAGGTTTTACCGTGACTTCAAATTGAGGATTCAAATTGAAGTTTTTGAAAAAGACCAAGAGTAAAGACCAAAATTAAAATTTAGTGAAAAATACAATTCCATGACCCGGTATCACTATCTTAAAGCCATTAGGCTGGTTTTAAACTTAGATTAGGGGCGCCTGGGTGGTTCAGTAGGTTAAGCCTCCAACTCTTGATTTCAGCTCAAGTCATATCTCAAGGTTATGAGACTGAGCCTCATGTGGGGCTCTATGTCAGCACAGAGTCTGCTTGAGATTCTCTCCCTCTGCCCCTTCTCCTGCTGGTGCGTGCACCCCACCTTTGATAAATCAATCAATTAATTAATTAAAGTTGACAGATAGATACACATGAAGACAGATACACATATTATACAGATATCTGCTACAGGATGTAAAGTCACAAGAAAATGCGACTCATACCTTAACAACAAAAGCCAGATAACCTACAAAATCAGCTTTTTTTTTTTTCAAAATCAGCTTTTTAATATACAATGTCTGGCATTCAATCAAAAATAAGACACAGGGGCACCTGGGTGGCTCAGTGGGTTAAAGCCTCTGCCTTCAGCTCAGGTCATGATCCCAGAGTCCTGGGATCAAGCCCCGCGTCTGGCTCTCTGCTCAGCAGGGAGCCTGCTTCCATTCCTCTCTCTCTGCCTGCCTCTCTGCCTACTTGTGATCTCTGTCAATAAATAAATAAAACCTTTAAAAAAAAAAATAAGACACACAAGGGGCGCCTGGGTGGCTCAGTGGGTTAAGGCCTCTGCCTTCGGCTCAGGTCATGATCCCGGGGTTCTGGGATCGAGCCCCGCATCGGGCTCTCTGCACAGCAGGGAGCCTGCTTCCTCCTCTCTCTCTTCCTGCCTCTCTGCCTACTTGTGATCTCTGTCAAAAAAAAAAAAAAAAGACACACAAAAAAGCAAGAAAATGTGATCCATCATTAAGAGAAGAACCAGTCATCAGACACAAACTGAGGGATAGCAAAGATACTGAAACTATCAGAAAGGTTTAAAATAACTGTAATAAATATACTAAAGGATCTAACGGAAAAGATGAACATGTGTAAGCAGATGAGAAATTTCAATAAGAGACGTAAATATAAGGAAACAAAGCAACAATGCCAGAAATGAAAAATGCAGTATCAGAGAGAAAATCTTTGATGGTTCATAACCAGGCTGTCCTGGAAAGAACCAGAGACCCTGAGGGTAGGTCAAAAGAAATTAACTGAACTGAAACACAAAGGTGAAAAAAAAAAAAAATGGAACAGAGCCTTAAGAGATATTTAGGACAGTATCAAACAGCCTAATATGTGTATGATTAGAGTCTCAAAAGGATAAGAGAGAAACAATGGGGCAGAAGAAATATGAAAGGAAATAATGGCTGCAAATTTTCCCAGAGTGATAAAAGATCAGCCCACAGGGACGCCTGGGTGGCTCAGTTGGTTAAGCGGCTGCCTTTGGCTCAGGTCATGGTCCCAGAGTCCTGGGATCGAGTCCCACATCGGGCTCCTTGCTTGGCGGGGAGCCTGCTTCTCCCTCTGCCTCTGCCTGCCACTCTGCCTGTGCTCGTGCGCTCTCTCTCTCTCTCTCTCTCTCTCTAACAAATAAATAAAAAAAATTTTAAAAAAAAAAAAAAAAAGATCAGCCCACAGATCCAAGAAGTTTAGCTAATTTCAAGCAGGATAAATACACAGAAAATCATACAAAGGCACATCACAGTAACAATGCTGAAAACAAAGATAAAATTCTTGAAAGATGGTGGGGGAAGGGGAGCAATGATTCAATGATGGCCAGTTTCTTTATATTACACTGTAAAGCAGTAACAGATCAACTTTAAAAACAATTTAAAATAAAACATCTTCATCACTCAGCAGAAAAAGTATTTCAGTATCCTAGGAGAAATTAAACCAAAGGCAAAATGAACCTCCCTTGGAAGTTAGCTACCTCAACGGTCATAAATAAGACAGTGTGGCCTTTCAAAGGAAAGAGTTTAGTTTTATTAAGTTTTATCTGATCATATAGACTTATTTTTTTCCTAAATTAGAATCTCAAGAAACTTTCTCAGATATTAAAAAAGGAATCTTTTTGTTGAAGCTTTTTTCTCCATTTAATTTATTTGAGATAGAGCGAGAGAGAGCAGGGGAGGGGCACAGGGAAAGGCAGAGGGAGAGGGAGAAGCAGACTCCCTGCTCAGCAGGGAGTCCCATGCTGGGCTTGATCCCAGGACCCCTGAGATCATGACCTGAGCCAAAAGCAGACTCTTAACCAACTGAGCAATACAGGCGCCCCTGTTAAAACGTTTTTAAAAACCCACTTCTGGGCGCCTGGGTGGCTCAGTGGGTTAAAGCCTCTGCCTTCGGCTCAGGTCATGATCACAGGGTCCTGGGATCGAGTTCCGCATCGGGCTCTCTGCTTAGTGGGGAGCCTGCTTCGGTCTCTCTTTCTCTCTGCCTGCCTCTCTGCCTACTTGTGATCTCTCTCTCTGTCAAATAAAATAAAATCTTAAAAATAAATAAATAAATAAAATAAAAAAAATAAAGACCCACTTCTGGGGGCAAATGGGTGGCTCAGTTCAATAAGGATCCACCTCTGGCTCTCCCTCTACCCCTCCCCCAATGCTTGCACGCTCCCATGCACCCACACACTCTCTTTAAAAAAAAAATAGGGCACCTGCGTGGCTTAGTCATGCCCTGCTTCAGCTCGGGTCATGGTACCGGTTTCCTGGGATCAAGTCCTGCATTGGTTGGGGAGTGGGGGGTGTCTCTGCTCAGCAGGGAGCCTGTTTCTCCCTCTCCCACTTCCCTGGCTTGTACTTGGTATCAAATAAATAAATAAAAGCTTAAAAAATAATAACAACAATAAAATCTTAAAAATAAATGTAAAAAGTGACTTCTGGAAAATAATTTTCTTCTTAAATAAAGTGGAAAGTTAAGTTAAAAACTAAAGAGAAGTAACATTTTAAAACACCAGACTCCAAGAAAGGTCTGATTTAAACTGAGCCAAGAGTTTGCAATTTACATAATCTAATACAAGCACAATATTTTTAAAGGGCTTTCAGAATTAACTGCTTATTCTCTTATTCTGTCATTTAGGGATATGTAGTTATTAATGACAGTGGAAGGAGTTCTGCCTTAGTTGAAAAAGATGAACTTGAGGAACACCTGGGTGGCTTAGTTGGTTAAGCATCTGCCTTCAGCTCAGGTCACGATCCCAGCTTCCTGGGATCCAGTCCTGCACTGGGCTCCTTGCTCAGCAGGAAGCCTGCTTCCCCCTCAGCCTGCCACTCTCCCTGCTTGTGCGCACACATTTCTCTCTCTCTCTGACAAATTAATAAATGAAACCTTTAAAAAAAGGGGGGAGGGGGGCGCCTGGGTGGCTCAGTGGGTTAAAGCCTCTGCCTTCAGCTCGGGTCATGATCCCAGGGTCCTGGGATCGAGCCCTGCATCGGGCTTTCTGCTCAGCAGAGAGCCTGCTTCCTCCTCTCTCTCTGCCTGCCTCTCTGCCTACTTGTGATCTCTTGTCTGTCAAATAAATAAATAAATAAATCTTTTTAAAAAAAAAAAAATTTTTTTTTTTTTTTAATTAAAAAAGGGGGGGGCACCTGGGTGGTTCGGTTGTTAAGCATCTGCCTTCGGCTCAGGTCCCCATCCCACAGCGCATCGGGCTCCCTGCTGAGAGGTAAGCCTGCTTCTCCCCCCTCTCCCACTCCCCCTGCTTGTGTTCCCTCTCTCACTGTGTCTCTGTCAAATAAATAAATAAATAAGTAAATAATCTTTTTTAAAAAATGAACTTGGAAAGTAAATCAAATAGTAGTCATAGCACAGGATCTAGTCAGCATAAATATTTAAAAAGACAAAAGGCAATTTAATATCCAGTCACAAGAACAAATGTTACCTCCTTATCCACATCTCAAATGTGGATATGCCCTGAAAGAATTATACACACACATACACTCACTAACCCTAATGAGCCAGTCAGATAATACCTACCTTAGGGAGATTCAATCCACAGGCCTATAAGCTAGGCTGTACCAATCAGATCATCCCTTGGCCAAAAGATAGAAAAACTTTAGCTACATGATGTTAGCCACTTAAACTGAAAGATCAAGTAGCAAGCAGTAAAATAATGGGGGGTGGCCATTTTTGACCCTACGCACTCTACACAAGTAGGTCAAAAAAGCAAGTCTATAAACAGAAGAATAAAAATGGAGCACACCCGCAGAAAAAAGCCTAAGAAAAGGCTATGTAGCTTCCTGAGAGATGGAGGGAGTATGAGCCTTAGCTTCCTGGCTTTCTAATTTCAGCTCTGTAAGACCAGGCTAAACTTGATTTCCTGCACTCAGATGCCAACAAGATTGCTATTCTCCCCTCACCTTTTTTTTTTTTCCTATTTCCTTTAATTTCTATTCCTTAAACTACATAATATCTAAAAATAAGATTTTTTACTCTTAAAAACTCTAAAGCTACAGACATTCAAGTAAGAGCTCCGCAGTTAAAAGCAGAAGCTGAAAAGAGAAAGAGAAAAAAATCTTTTCTCTGGGCACCTATGTGGTTCAGTTGGTTAAGCATCTGACTCTTGATCTCACCTCAGGTCTTGATCTCAGGGTTGTGAGTTCAAGCCCCACGCTGGGCTCCACAATTAGCGTGAAGCCTACTGAAGAAAAGGAAAAAGAAAAGGGAAAGGAGAAAGGAAAAGGAGAAAGGAGAGAAGAAAGAGAGGAGAAAGGAAAGAAGAAAGGAAAGGAAAGAAAAAAAATATTTTCTCAAATTTTACTCATGTAGAATGTTTCACTTAAACAACAAAATTTTGGTGAGGAATGTAAGGAGATGGAGGAATTTCTTAAAAAGTTACTGATCGGGGGGCACCTGTGTGGCTCAGTGGGTTAAAGCCTCTGCCTTCGGCTCAGGTCATGATCCCAGGGTCCTAGGATCGAGCCCTGCATCAGGCTCTCTGCTCAGCAGAGAGCCTGCTTCCCTTCCTCTCTCTGCCTGCCTCTCTGCCTACTTGTGATCTCTGTCTGTCAAATAAATAAATAAATAATCTTAAAAAAAAAAAAAAGTTACTGATCATATAACTTCAAAATTAGAATCTTCTCTCTGGACTGTTTAGCTGGAACACGTAACCTGGGGTTCATCTTATTTTCACTCTAGTCAAAAAGGACTTCCCAAAGAGTCGAGATATATACTTTACCTAAGGACTTCCCAAAGAGTTGAAATACATAGTTTATCTTTGAAATAAGATTTTAAGTTAAAATTTTTCTTTTTTGCTATTTTCTCTCCCAGGCCTTTCCTCTGTCCTTTTTCTTTAAAAAAGTGATCCAAAAAAAAAGTAATCCAGAGGCAACTTCAGATCTACCTCTCTCCTATCATTTGAATACTTTAAAAGTATTGTCTAATAATCCTTAGACAATAGGAAATAGCTTACCTGGCAGATCTGATGCCTAACCTGCTATAAAGAATGCAAACTCCTGGAGCACCTTGGTGGCTCAGTCAGTTAAGTGTCTGCCTTCGGCTTAGGTCATGATCCCAGAGTCTTGGGATCAAGCCCCGCATTGGGTTGCCTGCTCAGCAGGAAGCCTGCTTCTCCCGCTCCCACTACCACTGCTTGTGTTCCTTCTTTCACTGTGTCTCTCTGTCTAGTAAATAAACAGTATTTAAAAAAAAAAAAAAAAAAGCAAATCCCTGAGCATGACTGACTTAACTCCAAAATGACTTAACAAAACACATACAACTGACGTATGTAAGCATATGCACAATGGTAATTCAAAATATTAAACTGTTATATGAAATATGCAAGCAAGTTAGAACCCCAGTGACTGCTGCTGCAGCCTGATTGAGCTGATTCGATCAAGCAACCAGAAGAGCATACCAATGTATGTTGCCATGCAACCTGGCAAACCATTCTTACAATGACATGATTTTAAAAATGGAAGGATATGGGGCGCCTGGGTGGCTCAGTCTGCCTTCAGCTCGAGTCGTGATCCCAGGATCCTGGGATCGAGCCCCGCATCGGGCTCTCTGCTCTGCGGGGAGCCTGCTTCCTCCTCTCTCTCTGCCTGCCTCTCTGCCTACTTGTGATCTCTGTCAAATAAATAAATAAAATATAAAAAAAAAAAAAAAAAGAAAGGATAGCTTTAAAAATCTTCATTTTTTTAAGTGGGGAAGAAGCACAGAGTGGAGAGAGACCATCTTAAGCAGGCTCCATGCCCAGTACGGAGCCTGAAGCAGGGCTTGATCTCAACCCTGAGATCATGACCTAAGCAGAATCAAGAGTCAGATGCTTAATTGACTAAACCACCAGGCATCCTCCAAAACCCTTTTTAAGTAACTGTGTTGTTTGGATTTCTGGTATTTAATTCTTATCTACTACTGTATGAAAAGAGAATCTAACTTTAATTCTTAGGCACATCCATTCCTCCCAAATGCAGAAAATAAAGTTTATTGAAAGGTTGTATCACAGAAAAGGATGATAAACTATTCGTTTCAAATACAAAACTGTAATTACTACTACTAACATTTCTATAATTACTGATCATGGTTTATTTGTAGTAATTATTTCCTATCACTGTGGGGCAGGAAGGGAGGATGACCGGGATGGACACTAAAGCAAAACATTATTAAGTATTAACTAAAGTTTTAGAGTGTTTCACACCTGAGACAACAAAAAGCTACGACCAGAGAGTAAGAAAGGGAATGTTAAGGACTTCAAATCAATAAAAATAGGTAGGCTCCCCATCCATCTCTGGTAGTTTCAAGTACAATAACCATAGAGACTCAAAAATATAACTAACTACTTCAATACTTCAGTATTACATTACCTGAAATCCAGCAGAATGTACAGGCTACACTGTTGCACAACTTTTTCTCAAGCTGTTCATTTAAATAAACAAAAAGGGGCATTTACTTAACGCTAAGTGATTTCAAATCCTCAGAGCAAATCATAACTTAAACCATGATATCTAACAGTCCACTTACCATGAAAATCTGCACCCAACTTCTTAGAAGCCATTTAGAACCTGAAAAACAAAGAAATATTTTTAAGCACACCATGCTCTGAGGGGATAAAAACAAATCATTATGAGAAAATTCAGACTACAAAAAAACCTCAGAATACAGTCTTCAAACTTCTCAGTCCCAAAATCTCAAAAAAGGAGAAAGGTAGAGATACTAGTTTTCTAGAGAAAAGTTAAATATTTCTAAAATCTGCATGTTCTAAAAATGTATGTGTGGGGACACCTGGGTGGCTCAGACAGTCAAGAGTCTGCCTTTGGGGGCGCCTCGGTGGCTCAGTGGGCTAAAGCCTCTGTCTTCGGCCTAGGTCATGATCCCAGGGTTCTGGGATCGAGCCCCGCGTCGGGCTGTCTGCTCCGCAGGGAGCCTGCTTCATCTTCTCTCTCTCTCTGCCTGCCTCTCTGCCTACTTGTGATCTCTGTCTGTCAAATAAATAAATAAAATCTTTAAAAAAAAAAAAAAAAAAAGAGTCTGCCTTTGGCTCAGGTCATGAACCAGGGCCCTTGGATGGAGCCAGACTTCAGGCTCCCGGCTCTGCGGGTAGTCTCCATCTCCCTCTGCCTCCCCCAACTTGTGCTCAGGCTCTCTCTCTCTCTCAAATAAATAAAATCTTAAAATTTTTTTAAGTGAAGGACAAAAACATAAAACCACACATCTTTGCATTTTTCAGCCCCTATAAAAGTAGGTCTGAAGTCCTGTCTCAAACAAATAATCTGAGCTCTTAAACCTAAAAGTCGGTCTACTGCCCTTGATATGGTGTTTATACCTGTAACTTAAAAATATAAGCAGGGGGGAAAAATGTAAGCAGGAAAAAAATTAAGGTTGGCTATATGAATTTATTGTCTTTTGTCTATTAGCCTGTTTATAATACACTGTAAGGCATCATACTGAAAATAATCTATTTTCTACCAAAAGTTAAAAAAACAAAAAAAGGAAAAGTATATTGCACCTATCTTGTGAAAACTATTCAAAATAGAATTAAAATCTGCATAGGATTTTTTTTTTTTTTAAGAAATTAACAAATTGGGCACCTGAGTGACTCAGTCATTAAGCATCTGCCTTCAGCTGGGGTCATGAGCCCAGGGTCCTAGGATGGAGCCCCAGGTCCAGCTTCCCACTCTGAGGAAGCCTACTTCTCCCTCTCCCACACCCCCTGCTTGTGTTCCTTCTCTTGCTGTCTCACTGTCAAATAAGTAAATAAAATCTTTAAAGAAAAAGAAAGAAAGAAAGAAAGAAAGAAATTAACAAGCTGATCTTTTTTTTAAAGTTTTATTTATTTAAGTAATCTCTATATTCAACCTAGGGTTAAACTTGTGACCTGAGATCAAGAGTCTCATGAGGCTTGAACTTGTGACCCAAGATCAAGAGTCTCATGCTCCGGGGGTGCCTGGGTGGCTCAGTGGGTTGAGCCTCTGCTTTCGGCTCCGATCATGATCTCAGGGTCCCGGGATCGAGCCCCGCTTTGGGCTCTCTGCTCGGCGGGGAGCCTGCTTCCCCCTCTCTCTCTGCCTGCCTCTGCCTACTTGTGATCGCTCTCTCTCTCTGTGTCAAATAAATAAAATCTTAAAAAAAAAAAAAAAGTCTCATGCTCTTCCAACTAAACCAGCCAGGCACCCCTATATACTTTAAATGGATGAACTGACAGGGGCACCTGGGTGGTTCAGTTAGTTAAGCTTTCTGACTCTTGATTTCAGCTCAGGTCATGATCTCAGGGTCCTAAGACCAAGCTTTGCATTAAGCCCCCAATCAGCTCCACACTCAACACGGAGTCTGCTTGCCTCCCTCCCTCTGCTTGTCCCCCTCTCTCTCTGTCACGCTCTCTAAAATAAATAAAATCTTAAAAATAAATAAATGACATGGAGGTTCCTCAAAAAGTTGAAAATATGGGCGCCTGGGTGGCTCAGTGGGTTAAAGCCTCTGCCTTCAGCTCAGGTCATGATCCCGGGGTCCTGGGATCAAGCCCCACATCGGGCTCTCTGCTCTGAGGGGGATCCTGCTTTCTCCTCTCTCTCTACCTGCATCTCTGCCTACTTGTGATCTCTGTCTGTCAAATAAATAAATAAAATCTTTAAAAAAAAAAAAGTTGAAAATAGGGGCGCCTGGGTGGCTCAGTGGGTTAAAGTCTCTGCCTTCAGCTCAGGTCGTGATCTCAGGGTCCTGGGATCAAGTCCCACATTGGGCTCTCTGCTCAGCAGGGAGCCTGCTTCCCTTCCTCTCTCTCTGCCTGCCTCTCTGCCTACTTGTGATCTCTGTCAAATGAATAAATTTTTTAAAAAATCTTTAAAAAAATTAAAATTTAAATTTAAAAAAAAAAGTTGAAAATAAAGCTACCCTACGACCCAGCAATTGCACCACTGGGTATTCACCCTAAAGATACAAATGTAGTGATCTGAAGGGGCATGTGCACCCGAATGTTTATAGCAGCAATGTCCACAATAGCCAAACTATGGAAAGAACCTAGAAGTCCATCAACAGATGAATGGATAAAGAAGATGTGGTATATATATATATGTGTGTGTGTGTGTATATATATATATATATACACACACATACACACAATGGAATACTATGCAGCCATCAAAAGATATGAAATCTTGCCATTTGCAATGACATGGATGGAACTAGAGGGTATTATGCTTAGCGAAATAAGTCAATTGGAGAAAGACAATTATCATATGATCTCCCTGATAAGAGGAAGTGGAGATGCAGCGTGGGGGGTTTGGGGGGGTAGGAAAAGAATAAATGAAACAAGATGGGATCAGAGGGAGACAAACCATAAGAGACTCTTAATCTCACAAAAC